>NC_041226.1:85904749-86013935 GCF_002837175.3 Physeter macrocephalus
GTTCAAGCCCTGGTCCGGGAAGATCCCACATGCCGCGGAGCAACTAAGCCCGTGCGCCACAACTACCGAGCCTGCACTCTAGAGCCCGCGAGCCACAACTACTGAGCCTGTGTATCACAACTACTGAAGCCCGCACACCTAGAGGCCGTGCTCCTCAACGAGAGAAGCCACTGCCGTGAGAAGCCCGCGCACCACAACGAAGAGTAGTAGCCCCACTCACTCCAACTAGAGAAAGCCCGCGTGCGGCAAGGAAGACCCAACCAGCCAAAAATAAAAATAAATTTAAAATAAATAAATAAAATAAAATTGATGAGTAACAAGAACCTGCTGTATAAAAAAATAAATAAAATTCAAAAAAATTCAAAAATTAATAAATGAGTATCTTTCCCCTGGGAAAAAAAAGAAAGAGAAATAGTCACAGTTTGAGCTGAGATTCTGAATTGGAGATCCATATAGTTTTATTATGTTTTCAATAAAAAGTTGAAATGTCAATATGGGCAGACCAAGCAGCCTAAGGAAAAAGAGATCCCATAGAATCCTGTGGGTGAGTGGATTTTATGATCTATCTATCCATTCATCCATCCGTGTATCCATCCGTTTGTCCATCCATCTGTCTTTCTTCCTGGGGCCAGGTGCTACTCTGCAAGGAGGTAGGTAACATGGTCTAGTGCAAAGAACCCTGTTCGAAGGTAAGGAATGTTCTGGGATAAGTGGCTCTGCCACCGAGCAGATGTGTTTCCAGATGTGTACCCTCCAGACTGGTACATTTGTTGGAATTGAAGAAACTAGATTGACACGTCATTATCACCCAAAGTCCATAGTTTACAAAGAGTTCACTCTCGGTGTTGTACATTCTGTGGGTTTTGACAAATGTGTAATTACATGTGTCCGCTATCATAGTGTCACACGGAATAGTTTCACCGCCCTAAAAATTATCTGTCCTCTACCAATTCTTCCCCAATAATTTTGTTAATGTTTTATTTTTTTTTAAGTTTTTCTAATGGAGAATTTTGAGCATACACAAACTAGTTCTTTCTCCAGTCTCTCTCTTCTTCCTTTCTTTCCTTTCTCTCTTTCTTCTCTCGCAATTTTGTTGCTGTTGTTGAAGAGACCAGGTTGTTCGTCCCGTAGTTTCCCAGGGTCCGGGTTTTGCTGATCGCGTCCCCATGGTTTTCTTGATCATGATCCTCTATCCTCTGTATGTACTGTGTAGACTGGCAGTTGGAGGAAGAAGCTTGGTCGGTCATGTTTGATTTGCTTGTTTTGCCAAGGCTGCTTCATCAATGCTGTTGTCTTCTATCAGGAGGCACAAAATGTCTAGTTGTCTCTCTTTTTTGATGATGCTAGCAGCTGTTTATGGTCAGTGTCTACAGTCATTAGGGCACAGACTGGTAATATTGGGCTGGCCGAAAAGTTCGTTCAGGTTTTTCCATAAGATGTTAGAGAAAAACCCAAACAAACCTTCTGGCCAATGCAATATATTAATACTATCATTCCTTTGTTCATCTACTCGCTGGAATGCTTCTATAAGGACACACTCCCCTCAGTCAACTGCTTGGTTATCCAGTGGTGCAACTTACTTAGGACAGGCAGAGTAAATGCTTGATTTCCCTTTATCCATCAGTTTTCAAAGTAGGGTTGATTCTCTAGCATCCGTCAATAATTACCAATTCACCGTTTTTCTAATTATTTTTAAATTAAAGTTTAAAATTTTTGGTCAGGAACACTCATTTTTGAGATGGCTTAGGTCCTTCCTGTGGACCTAGAGCAGCCCACGGCTACTGGGGAGCTGAGGGGTGGAGTGGGTTCCAGAACCCCCACTAGAGAGAGTGGGGGGACAGGCCTTCTTCAGGGGCCAGCCAGAAGAGCAGGTTGGTCTGCACCACCGAGAGCCTGTAGTGGGTGGGTTGGGTAAATCAGATTGCCCTAATTTTGGTTTTTAAGGAGCTGGAATACTCCTTAGCAATCATCTGGACCAAATTACTTTCTTTGGATCTTTCTCTTCTTTTCAATCGTGTTAAAATTCACATAATCTAAAATTTATCATCCTAACCATTTGTAAGTGCACAGTTCAGTGGTATTAAGCACTTGCACGTTGTTGTGCAGCCATTAGCACCATCCAGCTCCATAACAGACCAACTTACTTTTACACTCAAGGAAAATAAGGCCCTGAGAGACTGCATAAGGCTACAGCAGTAACGGCAAATGGAAACCAAATTTTCGATCTGTCAATACATTTCCGTTTCCAGAAACCAGGCTTTGACCTGACTGCCTTGGGTTCTGGAGCCGTCACTTCCTTATCTGACTTACTCAGTTGCGACTTGACTGCTCTGTGATAGTCACAGGGACCCCAGTCAGAGGACGTGTCACATATGGAGTGTTCCTGCAGAAGCAACTTTTGAATAGGGTTCCAGAAACCAGGACTGGATGAACGAGCTGCCTAAGGGTTAACCTTCCTAACTCTGGCTTGGCAGGGCTGTAAAGAATTCTGCTCAAGTTCATCCTTGCAACTGACATCAAAGTAGTACAGCTGCTACTAGAGTCCCAATTAGTGCTTTTCCTGTTAAAATGGAGCTCCTGCAAGTTGAATCTTGAAATAACTGTGTTGTGATCAGGGTTTGGGAGAGCAAAACTGTTGGGGGGGGGCGGGGGGGGCCTATTTTATAATTACAGCGTTCTTACATAATGATCTGTTTTTTTACTCTTTCCTGATTACATAATAGCATTGTAGATTACATTCAGAACCAGTTTAGTTTATTGCTGTGTTTATTTGTTATTTGGTTGGATGTCTTTTGGTAGCTATTTCCATAATCACTGTAAACAGTTTATATTTACAGATTTTTAAAAAGCAAGTGATGAGGCAAATTAGTCAAAAGTTCAGCTTATCAAGGAAGAAAAGAGACTTTGAAGATATTTCTTTGCTCACTTCCCTAGATTGCCTCGTTTATCCCAGCAGGATTGGTTTTAATCCATTGGCAAGGCCTATCGGTAATGGAAGATTGGATTAGTGGTAACATTTGTTCACTGTTTGGTTTCAGGACTAGCATTCGATTAACCCTATCACTCATCCCAGTAATAAAATAACCTAATCCACCCCCCTCCCCACCCATGTCTGTTTCGTTTTTCTCTTTTTTTTCCTCTTGGCCTTTGATTTTTTTTTTTAATTTAAATTAATTTTTATTGGAGTATAGTTGCTTTACAATGTTGTGTTAGTTTCTACTGTACAGCAAAATGAATCAGCTATGCATATACACATAGACCCTCTTTTTCGGATTTCCTTCCCATTTAGGTCACCACAGAGCATTAAGTAGTTCCCTGTGCTGTACAGTATGTTCTCATTAGTTATCTATTTTATGCATAGTATCAATAGTGTATATATGTCAGTCCCAATGCATCCATCTTTATTAAATTGCTTCTTGAGAAATTCTGTCCATTTTTATTTCTGGCTCCCTAGCATTGTTTTGGATTTGGACTCTGCTTTCCAGAGTATTTACCAAGCCTCGGGGCTTCATGTCTTTTGAGAATCGTTGGCCTTTGATTTTAATATCATAGCTTATCATCAACTGATTAGGATAATGGAGAAATAACTGAATCTCTTGCATCATAGCATTTTAGAGCAGGGGTGTGGTTAGATTCCTGGGCTTAGTGAGAGACCAGAGGCTGGTCCTTTCTGGGCCCTCTCAATTTAGCCAGGTGAACTTGGGCCCACAAGACCTTGGTTCACCCCAGATTCTTCACTTCTAACTACGAGAAGTTGGACTAATATAGTTCTAAGATCTCTTTTAACTCCTCTCTGTAATATCACTCTGGTCCTTATAGAACCTTCTGTCTCCACCAGTTCCTCTGCCCTCACAGCCCTTCCTAGACAAGCTGCCGACCTCACACCCCACAGTCCTCCATCACAGACCCTGCTGAGTGGAATAGCTGTTGGCCCTGAGATAGACGGAGATGCTCTGCTGTTTATTTGGTGATAAAATGGGAGATACATTCCTTTTTAAAAATATTGGCTCCACGATACTATACAAACTTACTTAAGTGTTCAGCAAACCTTTTCCAGCTCACATATTAAAGGATAAAAAATAAATAACGGTAACCAAAACAAGTTTTACGAATGACCGCAAAGTAATTAAGTTTCTTTTTATGGCTTTTTACATTGGCTTAAAGGTCAGCATGAAAATAGATGAGAGTTAAACTTAGAACCAAGCGTATCAGACAGAAAATCGCTTAGGTTCCATTGATCACCCACTCTCACCAAAGTTTTTATGCCTGAATCACGCAGTTCTCCCTGGCACCTTTTGGGTTTGCTGTTCTTAAAAAAAAAAAAAAAAATGTAGGCGCCCTTCTGAACTGTTGGGAAATGGAGGAGATACATAGAAAACCAGCACTGAGGAGGTGATCCCAAATGCACTAACGAGTGAAGGGACAAGCAGAGGATGACCATGGGGACACAGCTGAAGTGGTGAGAAAGTACCCAGTGCAAAAATAGTGCCCGAGAGATGCGTTGGACGGGGATTTCTGTTGCTTGAGTTAACCCGTTCTCTCCTGTTAACCCGCTTTTCTCTCCTGTGCTACACCATGGGGCATGTGGGCACAAGGAGGCCCCAGTGGGTGTACCGGACACCCCAGATCACACAGTCAAGACTCTCAAGTTCTGCCATTGGCTGGCTCCGCATCTCTGGACAGGTCACTTCCCTTTGGGCCTGAGTTTTCTCATTTTTTAAATGAAATAATTAAATTTGCCAATCTCCAAGGCCCCTTCTCACTGTAAATACCCTACCTACGTGGTTAGATATAATCACACATCCTGACTGACGCGGGTCATTGACAACCTAGCCTAGTAGTACAGGTGGAAAAGAATGGAAATCAGTATATGGACTCGGTATCCCATGGGAGCCCCAGGTTATTCCTGTTTGATCTGTATAGTCGGCCCGCCGCATGTGCAGATTCAACCAACTGCAGATCGAAAATATTCAGAGGAAAAAATTTCTAGCGAGGTCCCAAAAGCAACAAAGCATTTACATTGTATTTACAACTATTTATTGAATACATAGCATTTACATTGTATTAGGTATTAAGTAATCTAGAGATGGTTTAAATTATACGGGAGGATGTGAGTAGGTTATGTGCAGATACTACACCATTATATAAATATAAGGGACTTGAGCATGTTCAGATGCTGGTATCTGAGGCGGGGTGGGTGGGGGGGGGGGGTCCTGAACCAATCCCCTGTGGATATCAAGGGACGACTGTATATCTGTTAAGCCTGGTACCTTACTCCACAGGTATCAGAAACCCCAGTATAACTAACTTAAACAGCAGGACGTTTTATTTACAAGACAATTTATTATAACAAGAAGTTCAAAGATAGGGAGTGTGCTGTGGTGTGCTATATTTAATCAAATCTAAGATGTCACCAGCTGTAAGATGTACCCTCATTTTACGTTCCACTGAAAAAGAAAAGTCTCTGCCAATTAAACTATGACATAGTATTGATTATAAAAGATATCTGATATGAGAGATGATTAAATGTGGGGGAAGAATGTATCTTAGAATCCAGTGAAATACAGTAATCTAGTAGCTCGTGGATATCATCTTTCCAGACTGCTATTCTCAGCATGTTGACCTTTGTCCTTAGTCTTTCTCCCCTTCACGGTTGCAAGATGGCTGCAGCCCATTTGGTCCTGACAAGGTAAAGGCCAGATGGAAGTGGTTCTGCCTATTCTGGTGCCTCGAAAAAGGAAACCTTTCCCAGAAGCCCTGCAGCTGATTTCCCCACGAGTCTCATTGGCCAAAAGGTCGCACATCACTCAAGTGCCCCTTGGCATCTAGGTCATCGCCCGGGGACCCAGAATTACCTCAACTGGATTTACCCTCCAGCTGGGGCGGTCCTGAACCAATCCCCTGTGGATATCAAGGGACGACTGTATATCTGTTAAGCCTGGTACCTTACTCCACAGGTATCAGAAACCCCAGTATAACTAACTTAAACAGCAGGACGTTTTATTTACAAGACAATTTATTATAACAAGAAGTTCAAAGATAGGGAGTGTGCTGTGGTGTGCTATATTTAATCAAATCTAAGATGTCACCAGCTGTAAGATGTACCCTCATTTTACGTTCCACTGAAAAAGAAAAGTCTCTGCCAATTAAACTATGACATAGTATTGATTATAAAAGATATCTGATATGAGAGATGATTAAATGTGGGGGAAGAATGTATCTTAGAATCCAGTGAAATACAGTAATCTAGTAGCTCGTGGATATCATCTTTCCAGACTGCTATTCTCAGCATGTTGACCTTTGTCCTTAGTCTTTCTCCCCTTCACGGTTGCAAGATGGCTGCAGCCCATTTGGTCCTGACAAGGTAAAGGCCAGATGGAAGTGGTTCTGCCTATTCTGGTGCCTCGAAAAAGGAAACCTTTCCCAGAAGCCCTGCAGCTGATTTCCCCACGAGTCTCATTGGCCAAAAGGTCGCACATCACTCAAGTGCCCCTTGGCATCTAGGTCATCGCCCGGGGACCCAGAATTACCTCAACTGGATTTACCCTCCAGCTGGGGCTGGGGCTGGGGCTGCCTTCCCTGCAGGATGATATCTGACACAGTTAGGGTCGGGGTTACCACGAAGAAAGAGGGAATGGACAGATAACTACTGAAGTAGGAAAGTATACTGACAGAGTGGAGGATTTTTCCAGCTAGGAATCGGTGACAGGAAGATGGTTTGTGATTAATGTCAGTTATCTTCTTGTTCTGGGCATTTGGGTGTTTGCAGTTTTTTACTGATATATTAAATTGTTTATAAATTCTGTAATAGTAATGACTTTCTGTACATTTCAGTATAGAAAAGTACATAATCCGTTTTGGAAAAAAATTCTCAATTTTTTTCTCTCCCAGCTTTATTGAGATATAATTGACATACTGCACTGTGTAAGTCTAAGGTGTACAACATAATGATCTGACTTACATACATCATGAAATGATTATCACAATAAGTTTAGTGAACATCCAGCATCTCATATAGATACAAAATGAAAGAAATAGAAAAAAATTTTTCTCCTTGTGATGAAAGCTCTTAGGCTTTGCTCTCGTAACAGCTTTCCTATATAACGTACTGCAGTGTTCATTATATTTACCATGTTTACATTTACATTACATCCCTAGTATTTGATGTATTTACATTACATCCCTGGTATTTATTTATCTTATATAACTGGAAGTTTGTACCTTTTGACCACCATCCAGTTCTCCCTTCCCCCACCCCCTGCCTCTGATAATCAGAAATCTGATCTCTTTTCCTGCAAGTTTGTTTGTTTGTTTTTGAAGTATAATTGACCTACAAGACTGTTAGTTCCTGTTACACAACATCGTGATTTGATGTTCCTGTACATTTCAAAATGATCACCACTGTAAGTCTAGTTACAATATGTCATCATACAAAGATACGACGACATAGTTACTGCCTGTATCCCCCACACTGCACATTTCATACCTGTGACTCATTTACTTTGCAACTGCAAGTTTGTACCCCTTAATCTCCCTCGCCTCTTTCCTCTCCCCTCACCCTTTCCTCTGACAACTGCCTGTTTGTTTCTGTATCTGTAACTCGTTTCTGTTTTATATTTGTTAATTTGTTTTGTTTTTTAGATTCTTCATTTAAGTGAAATCATGTAGTGTCTGTCTTTCTCTGTCTGACATGTCTTTTAGCATAATACCCTCTAGGTCCATCCATGTTGTCACAAATGGCAAGATTTCAATCTTTTTTATGACTGAGTAATATTCCTGTGTGTGTGTGTGTGTGTGTGTGTGTGTGTGTGTACGTGTACACATACATACCATATCCTTTTTATCCATTCATCTGTTGATGGGCGGTTAGGTTGCTTCCATATCTTGGCTATTGTTAATAATGCTGGAGTGAACATAGGGGTGCATAAATCTTTTCCAATGAGTGTTTTTTGTTTTCTTTGGCTAAATACCCAGGAGTGGAATTGCTGGATCATATGGTAACTCTATTTTTAGATTATTGAGGAACCTCTACACTGTTTTCCACAGTGGCTGCACCAATTTACACCCCCAGCAACAGTACACAAGGGTTCCCTTTTCTCTACATCCTTGCCAACACTTGTTATTTGTTGTCTTTTTTATGATTATCATTCTGATAAGTGTGAGGTGGGTATCTCATTATGGTTTTGATTTGCAGTTCCCTAATGATTAGTGATGTTGAGCATCTTTTCATGTGCCTGTTGGCCATTTGTATGTCTTCTTTGGAAAAAATTCTCAATTTTTTTAAAGCTGTGAAGTTTGTTTCTAAATGCTTGCTGACTGATTATATTATGACATGATATGACATGCTGTTCTTAAAATTCCTTTACAGGTGGATACTAGATAAATGGTGTTTGAACATTCCTTATCTTCCTTCCTGCATACATTTAGGCTTAATTTTATCCCTTTAAATGCTTCCAAACAAATGAAGTATGTGTTCTTAAGGACCCCACTTTTTATTTGGAATAATGCAGCTGCTTACTCTTTTCCTGATAAAGATCTAGAAACGTTTAGACACTGTGGCCCACTTGCTACTTGATAACGAGGCTCGTATCCAGCTCAGCCTCTTGGCCTTAACCTTCATACCCACAGTGCCTCTTTTTTTCCTCAGTGGCCGGGAGGTGACCCATTTCCTCCACCTTTCTCCTGAAAAACTTACCATGATTGCATTATACGTTTCCCACTTCTTCCCTTTGTAAGTTGGTGCTTAGTTTGTTCTTGATTTTCTGAACAGGACCAATGGAGCAAGCTTGGTAGGCTGCCCAGCATCCAGACTATAGCTTTTGTGGTATGACAGTTCTTTCTGTGATGTCACCAGGGGTTTTCTCCACCTGTGTCCTCTGGAGCATCGCCCCTAGTTGAGCCTCTCTTCATTCAGCTCAGGGACTTGGAGAGTTCAGGGGAGAAGGACCGTTAGAATCAAAGGCAGCACTCGTTCATTCTTTCAGTGGATGTTTCCTGAGCCCCCCATGTCTGCAAGGCCCAGTGCTGGGTGCTGAGGAGGACTCGCCACACAGGTGACATGTCATGTCACCTTAGACTTTGGTGCCCTCAGGAGGAGGATCTGACTTTTGAGGAGTTGGTTGCTGGAAGTAACATTTGTTCTTTGCTGCCTTGCAGATGTTTCTGTTCTATGTCCCTTGACTACATAGACATCCCTGCTTGACTGTCTGTCCCTCTGCTTACAGTACAACATCTCTGAAAATCAGTGTTTGATAGAGGAATAGCCCGCTAAAACTTTCAGCTTTTGGTAAACCTAAAGACACTATTTTGTATTGAGGACTTGTTCCAGTTAGAAATGGAATATGAAATTTGACCTCATTTCCCACGTAAGGAGAAGGGACAGATCATGTTAGTAGCCATTCCTCCAAAAGTATCTGAAATAAATATTCGATGGTTCAAACCTCTTATATTTGAAACCTTTAGGTTTGTGATGGAACAAACCCAATTAGGAGATATCTGTACTAGAGCTAAGATGGATGGGGGGAAGATAGCAATTGCCAAATGTAGGATTTTTTTTTTTTTTTTAAGTGAGAGTGTAGTGGGCCTTGCAGTAAACTCTCTTCTGTCACTTACCTGCATGGTCTGTGTGTTTATGGCTTCATTATCTGTGTAGGGAGTGGCCTGAGCCAGGGCATGTGTTAATCAGACTTCTGATGGTGATTTAAATCTGACAGTGATTTTGAAATTTTCTTTTAGAGAAAGAGGGCCCTTTGCATAGAGCACGGTATAGAGATAACCATAGAGAACTGGGAAATTTTCTTCTCATTTTTGGGGAAAGATTGCAATTAGATCATTATGATGACCAAAATCCAAGAGTGAATGTCTCTTTTCTTCACCTCCACTTTTCCTTCCCCCCAGTCTAGTCTGCTGGCGGTATCTCTAAATTACATGTCAAATCCCACCCTTCTATCACCACTAATGTGGCCCAGGTCCAAGCTGCTCCCACCTCACACCTGAAGTCCTGCAAACCCCTCTCACTGGTCTCCCTACTTCCATTCTTGCCCCTACATACAGCAGTGTTTTTCCAAAATAAATTCAATTTTGTCCCTAATGATGGGACCTTGCAGTGGCTTCCCATCACATTAAGAACAAACTCCAAACTCCTCCTCCTGGTCTACAAAGGCGTACATAACGTGGCCCCTGCTTAGCTCCGTAGCTTCCGCTCTATCCACTTCCCCCTTGACCTCCCCTATGACCTCCCTCCCCACTACACCTCCCCCCCACCCCGCCCCATCACCATGCAGCCGCTACAGGCTTTTTCCCTGTTGCTGGCAATCTCCAAGCGAGTTCCTGCCTTGAGCCTCAGCGCTGTCCCTTCTGCCTGCTCTGTTCTCCCCTGATCAAGCAGCAGGAAGGCACCCCTCACCAGTTAAAGTTTCCCCTAAATCCAAAAAATCACCGACATTTGGCAATATTTTCTTTATCTTTTTTTTTCTTTGTTTTTTGCCTTCTTAAAGTTGTTTCTGCTGTAGTGTTTGAAAGCAAATCCCTGGCATCATGTCATTTTACTCCTGAATACTTGTTTCGACAAAATAAGGTCATTCACTTCATAATCACAATGTCATTATCCCACTTAAAATTAACAGTAATTCCCTCACATCATGTGATGCTCAGCCCATATTCACATTTCCCCAGTTGTTTTGAAAACGTCCTTTTACAGTTGGCTTGCTGTTTATCAGCATCCAACCAAAGTCCACACGGCACATTTGGTGATTCTCCTACTCCTCACTTGTCTCCTCTCGCCTCTGTTTCTCTTGCTGTGCTTTCTGTGATGGCTCTTTGCTCTTATGTTTCTTTTAATTTGGTCTGATTTCTAGAGAGTAGTTCTCACATTTTCCTGAATTTTGCTGGTTCTCATTATATATGTTCTTGTTGTCAGGCCATCTCACTTCTGAGAACGTCTGTTTCTGATTTGTGCTGTTTTCCCAAACCATCAGTTAGTTGTGTTCTTAATTTCTTTGAGCTCCGTATGAAATAACTGGTTACAAGTTTTATCTGCTTGTGGTCGCTTTTTCATGGTGTGGACTGCTCGTCTGTTCAATTACACCTTCTTTTTTCTTGTATTGAGTGGGGCAGGGTCGCACTTCTGTTGTGTCCCGGGGCGAGAGATGGACTTCCCCAATCTGTGGAGGGAGCGTGGCGGCCCGGGTGGCCTCCCCACCTCATAAAGGACCCAGGCATCTGCCTCTCGGAGCTCCGTGCCGCGCAGGCCTTCCAGGGTGCCGGGGGCCCGGCCTTTAGGTGCCGTGTTTGCTGCTGGGCGCTTGCTCTGGACGGCCCGCCCTCCTACCTTTCAGGGCTTCCTCTCCTGCTCCGTGTGATCGCCACTCCCTGCACACGCCCTCAGGAGTGGAGCACCTGCCTTTCTGAGCGGAGTGTTTGCTGGACGGCTCCACGGCCTGGCCTGACCCGTCAGCCCTCGCGGAGCCCTGGTGGGCGTTTGCGATCTTCCTCACTCAGACAGTGAGAAGACGCACCCAACTTGCCAGCTGTTCCAGCCCCAGGTTTCAGGGCTCCCGCCCTGTTAGGGGCCCTGTTTTTGGAGGAGCTGCCTCCTGGTGGCCTGGGGGGGGTGGCCCTGGGGCCAATCAGCTGTCCCTTTCCCCTCCCACCGCCGGCCTCACAGCTGCTGACCTTGTGCAGCCCTGCCCACCTATGTTCTGTGGTTCGTGGGGAATTTTTAAAATCAAGTTTTACTGAAGATTTCATCCACTCCTCACTGTCGCTCTCTAGTTGCTCTGTCTAGTTTCCAGGAGATTTAGAGAGTTTGCGACAATGACGCTGGCTGCACCTGATTAAATGTTGCCTCCGAGGCCTCGCTGACCACCCTCGACGCAGCCACCCTCCCACGCTGCCACCTCGCCCCCTTTGAGCTCCGTGCACCGTGCCCGTCGCCACCTGAGCAGACGCTTCTCTTCATTCCCTGGTTGTTTGTCCGGCCGTCTTACTCGCTCCTGAATCCCCACTGGGCTAGAAGGGTGGTGGCCCCGTGACGGTAGATGTGAATCAAGGGCACGTAAGGCCCCACCCCTTTCCCGCCACGCTATAAACTGTGAAACTTTCCCCCAAAGCTCTAACCCTTTTTACTATGATTATCTTACACCCTTTTTACTATATATAATTATATTACCATGAAAAATAAGTAAAAGAAAAATATTTCTCTCAAATGTTTTGAAAGACCCTTAAACTAAAAAAATCCAAGATATTAAAATAGTAATGTAATATATACTGACTTAAGTATCATCAAACATTTTAAAATCTAGGTGTACCATGTCCCGGCAAAGAAGACTGACATCTCAGTCTCTGTCTTTCTGTTATGGAGTCCCTCGCTGCACCGTGTGTGTAGACACATACTGTGGCTAAAGACAGAATAGTAACTGGCGTCTAAGACAGTGCAAACTCTAAATTCACAAGTAGAATGTCTGCATTGGAGAGCCTTCTAATATAGTGGGAAGAAAGACGGCCTTGGAGACAGAAGCAAAGCAAGATCCTTGCCCTACCTCCGCCCTTAGTAATTATGTGACCTTGGGCCTACCGCTTAATGCCACTAGGTTTCCGTCCATCAGAAGATAAGGGGGTTGGGTTCCTTTCAGCTCTGATAATTATCTGTTAGCTTAAGACCCATTCCAGCCCCTGAGTGTAAGAGTCATGAGACACAAGTGTTTTCTGAGTTGGAGTCTCTGCTATAAATGTAATCTGATAATGAAAGCAGAAGTGATACCTTTAAAAAAAAAATGCTCTTCAGTTAAATTTGACAATTATCCATTTGCAAGTAGCCATTGAGCATTTTTTTTCTTGATTCACAGCAGTGGTGTCTTGGGGGATACATTTAAGAGAGACTTCTTGGTGAAGTACAGTTGCAAAAATAGTACCAGGCATTTCTGAAATTTTTGAATTAACACCCACAAATTGGAATGGCCCAGGGTTTGTATCTTGAGCAAGCTTATGGCATATTGTTTATTCAAGCACAGAGATTCTTGCATGGCGTAGAGCGCAGCGTGAGACGTGTTCGATTCCTGATGCAGTGACCGGGGTCACTGTGCGCCTGGAGCGCGTGCTGTGTACCGGACCCTGTGCCAGGCGCTCGTTACCTGCAGTGCTGCCTAGCCACGCTCTGAGGAGAATACCACTATTGTTCTTGTTTTACAGAGGAAGAAACTGGGATGCGAGAAAGTGAACGAGGGCCACACGGCTAGTGACGAGTGACAGAGGTCAAGTTCTAGCGCGCCTTCAGATGGTACTTACTGGCTGCTGCTCTCTCATCTTAGGACTCTGCATTTATTAAGCCATTTAATCCTTCCAAAATCCCTGTGAGGTTGGTACTATTATGTTTCCTTAGCACACGAGGAAACTGAGGCACAGAGAGGTTAGTTGACCCAGCCAAGGTCACGTAGCTAGTTAGTGTCAGAGCGAGAGGATCTGAACTAGGGCCGTCGGTGTCCAGAGTCCAGGTTCTTGTCCGCCGTCCGACGTTGCCCGGCAGCAGTGTGGTGACTGACCCAAAGACTCCAAATTCTTCCTTTCAGCCCTGTCACTGGAAATGGTACTAGGAGAGCAGAAGAATCCTCGGAAACTGTAAAAGTCGTTCTTCCTTTACGTTAGGGACAACATTGAGTTTTTAGCCCTCTTGCAAGTGACTTGAAATTCAGCAAAAAGAGAACTTCCTCCTGCCCGGTCCTTAAAATCTTGAGTTCAGGATTAGCAGGAATGCACTCTTAATCTCAGGTGACAGAACCAGATCGCACCTGTAGATATCCGTGGTTACCAAGAATCATTAAAGACTCCTGAATCTCTGATTATCACCCTCTGTCTTGCTGATACTTGGTTACTCTGCGCTGGAGTGTTAGTATTTGAAAGACAGTAATTTAAAAAGAGAATTCCCCGTTTTGCGGGGAGGAGGGGTGGTGACATCTAACATTAGTGACATTTTTTATGAGAAATTTGAGAATACGTATCGAAAAATGAGAGTGGCCTAGACGTTGTCATTTAAATGGAATCCTTTATTTTTTGTTGTTTGAACTGTTTCTTAACTTTGGGTTTGTGTTTAAGAAAAAGTGAAGCCCGGCGATACTTTTTTTTTTTTTAATAAATTTATTTATTTCTTTACTTTTGGCTGCGTTGGGTCTTCGTTGCTGCGCGCGGGCTTTCTCTAGTTGCAGCAAACGGGGGCTACTCTTCGTTGCGGTGCGCGGGCTTCTCATCTCGCGGGCTTCTCACCTCGTGGGCTTCTCTTGTTGTGGAGCACGGGCTCTAGGCGCATGGGCTTCAGTAGTTGTGGCACGCAGGCTCAGTAGTTGTGGCTCGCAGGCTCTAGAGCGCAGGCTCAGTAGTTGTGGTGCACGGGCTTAGTTGCTCCGCGGCACGTGGGATCTTCCCGGACCAGGGCTCGAACCCGTGTCCCCTGCATCGGCAGGCGGATTCTTAACCACTGCACCACCAGGGAAGTCCCGGCGATACTTTTGAACATAAGATAGCCCAGGATTCTGGTGGACGTGTAGACCCCACGGAGACAAAGCCAGGCTCTGTGTCTTTGCTGGACTCGGCTCCGGGGCCACCTGTGAGCCAGAGCACTGACCCGGGAACCGTAGATGCCAGAGAAGGGCCAAGACCACCAGATCCAGTGTGACGGCCTCACCCCGTGGTTATTGAGCTGATTGCTTGGCAAGTCTTCAGTGGTTTTTCAACTTGGAAAGAACAGATTGGAAATAAATAAATTGATCCATTGACCTGTTACAGGAAGGTTCCCACTGTGCTTAGTACCCCTAAATCATTTCAGATAAGGTTGACTAAGCCACACTGTGATAGATTTTCAGGGTAATAAGTGGACCATAAAATGACCATTAACCAACTTGCTTTGTTTATGAGAGGCAGGCTCGTAATGCCACTGGCCTCGTGCTGGAAGCGTATTCCACTGTGGTCCGTTTCATCGCTGTGAAGTCATTGATCAGATGAAAATGACCAGTTAGCAAGTAAGTGTTTCCTGGGCTGCAGGCTTTATGAATAATGTGTTCTTCAGTTAAAAACAGCACTTTGAGCAATTGTTTAAACCTAACCATTTGGGAATGACGGAGAGAGCTTCATGAATAATTTATTTGCAAAAGAAAAGATTAAGGGATCTGAACTTTTTCACCTTCCCAAACCTTTTTTACATTAAGTGAAAATACCTATAAATGATATAGATCGAGGTAAGTAAAATTCGTAATGCATACATGATATCTCTAAGTTTATATACTTTCACTTTTAAAAAACCTTTCCTGAGAAAGGTACAGTCACATAAATACAATGAGTTTAAAATAAGAACTGAGAATGGAATTGCTGGAGGGGTTGAGGTATTTTAGAATGTAGCATTGAACGTGCATTAGCATAGTGCTGTGGGAAAGCTTGAAATATGGGTAGTATGTCCTTGTGTCAGAAGGACTCCATCACAGCAGACCAGTTTGATCCCTTGTGCTTAAACCTTATGCTGTCCACTTTCTAAAACAGACCACCATCTTATAAGAATTGGACATCCTTGGTTCAAGGTTTAAATAAGAGAGATTGGGGCAGGGGTTAGGTACCAACATCACAAGACCAAAATCTCCCCCACACCACCACCACCAACTCCCCTCTTCTTCCTCTTGTTCTTACATCATTAAAAATCCCCATGGGGCTTCCCTGGTGGCGCAGTGGTTGAGAGTCCGCCTGCCGACGCAGGGGACGCGGGTTCGTGCCCCGGTCCGGGAGGATCCCGCGTGCCGCGGAGCGGCTGGGCCCGTGAGCCGTGGCCGCTGCGCCTGCGCGTCCGGAGCCTGTGCTCCGCAACGGGAGAGGCCACAACAGTGAGAGGCCCGCGTACCGCAAAAAACAAAAAAAAATCCCCATGATGCATTATTTGTGGGCCTGACAAGGGGCCAAAGTGATTTGCCTCAGTGGATGAAATTTCCGTTGACCATCTTGGCATTGAAGTAATTAACAAAGGCGCAGATGAGCCGGGATACTGCCTCACAGTCGTACATCATCACCACCAGCGCCACTACCACCACGTCAGGCAGCTTTTGTTTTTTGAGTAATTACCCGGTTTCAGGCACTGTTCTAAGTACTTAACACCTTATTTAATCCTTACAACCTTCTGAGCTAAGTGCAACCATCACCATCATTTTTTAGTTGAGGAAACTGAGGCTGAGAGTGTTTACTTACTTGCCCAGGTTCCCCAGAGCCCATGTGTTGACGCCTTTCAGCATCTCTGCTGCCTTCTCCATTGCCTCACAGTCAGACTGGAGGGACTTTAACGCCAGGTGGGTCACCAGCATCGTGTAAGGGCACACTCACTCAGTCACGGTTCAGTTTCTGGCCCCCATAACAAGTTGTTACATAGTCAAGAACCAAGAAGCATGAGCGAGGGCCTCACTGATGTTGCTGTTGTCATTTTCCCAGACTGTCAAAGACCCTCTTGCAGAGCCCATTTTCTTCGGGTCGTCAGGGTGACGCGTTTGGAAACATGCAGCACACACACTAACAACAGCCAGGAGCCGATGCTTACATAACAGGAAGAGAAACAGAAAAACAACAACAACAGCAACAACTTTAAATATAAAGCACAAGGGCTTGAGTTGATGCCTATAACATTAATAAAATAAATTTGTTTTCTTGTTAGGAATAAATATATCTGTGTTTTTAAAAGGTAGTCATAAAAATGGATAAAATTAAATGCAGGCCTCCAGAGACATAGGTGTGAGGCCTCTGGAACCTTGCTAACGAGGAAGAGCCCCTTGTCCGGTAGAGGCAGACGGATGAGGCCGGCTGTAGGGCTTGAGTCCCGCCCCTCACAGCTGCTGGTATCAGAAATACTTTTGCCGTGATACGGGAATCTGGGTTGTTGCCATCTTCTTTTTCTGCTTGCTGCTTCTGGGGGCTTTAAAAAGTGTCATGTTTAAGGTGGCGGCCCTCCCATTTTGAGCCAGTCACGCTTGAAAAATATACCCTGAAATTATCTAAACTTAATTTCTGGCCATTTTGTTTCAGAAATACTAACCCCAGGGGGTCTTTGTTCTCTCCACTGGAACTTGATCTATTTGGAAAAATTCCATTTACTCTCCGTAGAAATTGACTGGACATGGCTCCTGTGAATGATACAGTTGTTATTATCCCTGAACACTGTAAAAATGAACTTGGAAACAGTTGGGTCGGACCTAAACAGAAAGTGATGTATGGCTTGAAAATGGTCTCATTGAACATGATGCTTCAGTATTTTACTGGTCAGTGCAGCACAGGTTTTCGAAATATATGTTCAGTTTTTTAAAGTTTTATCTTTAGAGCAGAAACTTTCTCACAAACTGAAATAGATGAATCCAGCGTGTTCGAATCAATGCTGAAGTGTCATCCACATCTGCAGAATGAAAATCATTAGCCCGTTACTTGAAATCCACATAACATGAAACCATTTTACTCTGTTCTTCATCCAGCTTTACCTCTTCACCGAAGGGAAGAGTGCTGAAAATGCGTGTAACTGGATTATTATTTTTTTTCCAAAAGTTTTTCAGAAAATACTAAAGCAGATATTAATTGAGCATGGGGCAGCAGCAACCCGCCTAGATGGAGTCGAGTACATCCAAGTGTGCGTTTAACACAACTCATTATTTCTCCAAAGTCTGTGCTTGAAAATAGATCGAGAAGATTTCTCCAAACCGTGTGGCATAATTTCAAGTACATTTAAACTATGACCAGAATGTATTGTTGGAAAAATGAGAGTGGATAAGAATATTGTAAAAACTGCAGTGGAAAAATACATTGACAACTTTTTTACACGTGACTCTAAGAGGCTCTTAAATCTGTCTTTTGGAAGAGTTTACTGGTTCACAACGTTTATTAGTAGCCACGTCTCTTAGGACCGGAAGAGATTCAGAAGGTCTGCATTCTAACCCCAGCTTTGCCTACAACCAGCTAGAAGGCTTTACCCAAGCCCACCAGCCTCTGTGCCCCAGTGTCACTTCCAAAGAGTAAAGAATTTGGACTAGCCATCCTCTCAGTTGCATTCCAGCTCCAGAATTATATGATTCTTTGGGGGGGGGCTATTATTATGATTCTTAAATCTGTCAACTCTTGGACTCTATTTCCAAAACTGGCAGATTCACTAAAGTCCTTCTCATGGAGGAAAAAAAGTGCTGGGAGTGACACTGTATGCGTTGTCATCTCAGAGAGTGAGCCAAAAGCCTTTTAGCCTTAGAGCATTGGGGCCCCAGTGGGCATGCGTGGGCCCTGCCAGCTTAGGTCTCTCCCCAGCGCGGGGTCCCTCAGCTAGTTAATGAAGGTGCGAGTTCGGTCCTGTGCCCTGCTCAGGCCTTCGTTAGGCCTTGGAACGCAGAGGCCGGTGGTCAGTCATCATTGACGGTGGAAATCTGAAAAAAGTCCTGTTTCCCAGAGCTGTCAGCGGGCCCTTAGAACCTTCCTGAAAATGATGAAAAGTTTCTGCGTCATGCTAATCAAGCTTAGACACTTTACACTGTTTAACAACAAATAATATGCCCGTTTGGAACTCAACAAAGAAAGCTTTCAATTAAGACTGAAAAATGTCAGAGAGATTGCAGGCAGGGAAGAAACACTGTTCTCTGGGTGTGGTGTGTGTCACCCAGAGCGACCTCCCAGACGGCTGCCTTTCTTTTCTCCGAAACAAGTTGCCATTATCTTGATTTCTTGCCCGCTGCAGCATATGCAGGCCATTTTAACAGGCTTGTGATGGGTTTAAATGTCAAGAGTTTTGCCCAGTGGGCAAAGCCCTCACTTATACCAGAGGGTTAAAAGTGTTGAAAAGCAGGAGTTTAACCTCCTTGTTTCCATCCTCCTTTAGATCGGAGCAGACCTCTCTGATGGCACATTTCTGCCGTTCTCCTGAACTGTGGCAGGAATCTTTCAGGCATAATTAGGCAGGTGTCCAGTTTAACCCTGAACGCCTCTGCAGGCGGTCATTTCCTTGCCTCCTGGCAGCCTCTCTGCTCTGCTAGCAATCCTTCCACTTGTAAAGTTTTGCCTGATATTTAACCTCAGTGTTCCCTGCTGGAACTCTCTCTTATTATTCTCATCGACCAAGAATAATTGATCTGTCTTCACTCAGCAACTTCCATTTGCGTTTCAGGAGTAACTGTATCATCGCCTCTCTGTTAGAGACAGACTCTCTGCCCTGGTTGTTAAGTCTTTGTACACCTTGTTTCCAAAAAGGATTACTTGGTGTGTTCATCTTCTAAGCATAACGTCCAATTTGTCATCCCTTTGTTATTATTCACGTTGGTACTACACCTTTTTTTTTTTTTTTTTTTTACCAAAATGGAATGATTCTCTCTCCTTTTACACGTAATCCTCCGGATTAACACAATTCCAGGCGTTTGATTGGGACACCATTGCGTTGTCGACTTTCACAGGGTGACTCACTGAGTCCTCCGTGTCAAGGACAACTGAGGGATCCGAGCAGGAGAAACGGACATTCCATCACGATGAGCCGCGTCCCCAGTGCACGTGCCCACCTGCACACACACACCCCCCTTCAGGAGTCAGAACTGAGTTAGAGCCTTCATAGGGTAGGTGTGTATGGTGCTATTCGGAGCATTACGTGGAGTGATTGATATAGCATAACCAAATCTGAGTTACGGCTGCATCTGTTTGTGGTAGCAGATCTTCTGTTTACGAGAGTGCGTGTCTGAAATTTAAGAATTTAAGGACCTGGATGCTTATGTTCCTGACTTCTATTCCTAAAGTCATTAGCATTCAAGTAAATATTTGATTTGATCTATTTTATTCTCAGATCCTCAGGTGATAGATGTATTCGCTGTGTGCCCATTAATTACACATGCCCTCTGAGCATCCTACTCAGCCCCAGTAAATAGTCAGGTGTGGACTCTGGTGGGTAGAATCCTTCCTGTAAATTTCCTTGATTACAGAATTGCTGTTTCCTGGGGTTCTTGTTGAGACACTCATCTTTAGTCCTAAGACTTGGTTGCAGGAATCCTTTCTAGTTATATGTTTCTTCAGACATTTCTAGCAGTGGGCCCCACTAGACAGTGACAAAGGCAATGTGTTTTATGCCAGGACTATATACTTGAAATAGTCCTGCTGTTAAAAACACTGATGAATTTTACTAAAGTCCAGTAGATCGCAGTTATTCACAAAGGTTAAGGAATGGGGTGTTCTGATTGATTGAATTTTCTAGAATAATTACCATATGTACCATTCGAAGATGGATAGTCTTTAGAAACTGTATAATTGCTTCTTTGTGCATATAGTAAGCTCTTAGGGAGCGTATATTGAATTGACCAGAGCTGGAAGGACCTTTAGAGATCATCTAGTCCAAAGAAGAGGAAACCAAAGCTGGAAGGGCTAGATGATTTGCCCACTGTGGCCCTGTGAGTGTGCAGGAGAACCAGGATAGAGCCCAGATCTTTCTACACTTAATCCGGGATGTACTGACTTATCATCATATAACCTACTATTGCTCTGTATGTATGTGTGTGTTTGTTATACTAGGAAATGTGCTAAGATCTCATTTCGTCTTTAAAACCACCTTATGAAAGATACTGTTGTTATCCTCGTTTCAAGATGAGGGTTGAAGCCCAGTAATTTGCCTCACTTAGTAGAGCTAGAACTTGAACCCATCCAATGCGACTCGCGATCTTATGATCTGAACTACAGTACTGCCTTCTTAAAATATTTGTTCTTCCCTTTCCATCTGAAAAGAAAGTATCCATAAAAATTGTTTTGAGGGAAATATCTTGCTTTAGTAGTAATGTACAGGTCTAAACATATCCAAAATGTTTTGTATATTTAAATGCATGTGAAATGCTTAATAATCCAGGTGGGCAAATACGGAGGCCAAAAGAGCATCACAGTATGAGGTTGTCCTGCTGAAATTCTGCTGCTGTGGGCGTGTTTGGTATGTGAAGGCTGCGTCTCCTCTCGTGCTTTCTGTGGATTCATGTCCTTTTACACCGAAGTTGTAAGGACTGGTCCCAGGCTCTGATGAGAAGACGGTGATGATGATGAAACCCAACTTTGCTCCTGAGCCTTTGAGGGCTGTGAGTCCACACATTGCTGCCCCTGCCTCTCGCCTGGTTTGGGCTGCACTGTTGCTCATGGTCTTCCCAGCACTCACACAGACTTAGTGCAGCAAACCAATTTCTCATCACCTGGAGTCCCCAAGGGATCCAGTCTCTCTCCTTGTCTCCCTAAGGCTTATCTAAAATGACTTAATTTGACTCTCACCCCATTAATACTTGACAATAGTGCAGAGAATTCAACACATATTCTAAACATTTAAAAAAATCAGCCTTAATGAAGTATAATTTACACAAAATGCACCCTTTTATGCCGAATGATATTCCATTTTATGTATATACCACAACATGGGGTGATTTTTCAATGTTAATTCAACTTTCCTTTCTAGAAATCACTTGATCATGACGTATTATCTTTCTTATGTATTGCTGGATTCTATTTGCTAATATTTTGTTAAGGAATTTTGTGTCTTTGTTTATGAGGAATATAGTCTGTAGTCTTCTCTATTTGTAATGTGGGCATTCTGGCCCCATCAAATCAGTTGAGAATGTTCCTTCTTCCTCTGTTTCCTGAAAGCGTTTCCTTAAGATTGGTATTATTGCTTCCCTAAATTTTTGTTAGAATTAACCAATGAATCCATGCGGGCCTGGAGTTTTCTGTATGGGGAGACTTTTGATAACAAATTTAACAAATAAAAAAAGATATAGGGCAATTTAGATTTTTATTTCTTCTTATATCAGTTATATGATTTATATCTTTCAAAGACTTCATTTCATCTAACTTGTCAAATTTATTTGCATAAAGTTGTTTGTAATATTCTTTTATTATGCATTTAATGTCTCTAGAATGAGTGATGTTTTCTTGTTCATTCCTGATATTGGTAAATCGTGTCTTCTGTTTCTTTTTCTTTGATCAGTCTAGCTAGAAATTTCTCAATTTTATTTTCCAAATTATCTGCTCTTGATTTCAGTGATTTTTCTCTATTTTTTATCTGTTTTGTATTTCACTCATTTACAAATATTCCTTCCTTCCTTCTTACTTTAGGTTTCATTTGCTTTTCTTTTTCTAAGTTCTTAAAATGAAAGCTTAGATCTTTGATCTTTTAGTCATTTTTCTTTTTTGATTTAAGGTCTTTTAAACTATAAATTTCCCTCCAAGCCTGGCTTTAGCTGCATCCCACAAATTTCGATATATTTTTATGATCATTCAGTTCAAGATATTTTCTGATTTCCCTTGTGATTTCTTTTTTGTCTCATGAGTTATTTAGAAGTATGTTGTTTAATTTCTAAATATCGGGGGGAGTTTTCCTGATATATTTTTTTTAATTGATTTTTAACCTCAGTGGTGGTCAGAGAACACATTCTGCAAAATTTTGAGACTTGTTTTAAGACCCAGCTTGTAGTCTGTCTTGATGAATGTTCCATTTGCACTTGAAAAGTGTGTGTATTCTACTGTTTGGGGACATAGAATATCTATGTCATTTGGGTCAAGTTAGTAGAGAGTATTGTTCAAATCTTTATTCTTACTGATTTTTATCTGCTTGTTGTGTTCATTACTGAGAGAGGCCTGTTATTGACTGTTTTGAGGAACATTTTCTGGATGAAGTCACCCTTCCAAGCTTTTTGTTTGTTGGTTTGTTTGTTTTTTCAAATCATTCTTATGACCTTCCTTGCTGTAAATGATGGGCTTTGTTCCTCTGACGTTTTCCCCTTTCCCTGGGCAGAGGAATGTTTCCTTGGGATGGGAGTGCTGTGGGAGAGGAACAAGTAGGCAGGACTCAGGGGGGTGAGCAAGAGGGTCAGATTGATTAACTTTATTTCTCCTCTGATGTGCAGTGTAAAAGCTTGTGCCAGGATTTGAAAGACTGCCGCAAGATTTCTCAGCTTATGGCAATATGATAAATGTTGAGTCGGCTCCAGTTTGGTGAGGCCACCGTAAACCTGTAGGGGGCGCCCTCTGAGAGTTTGTTCAGGGTGCCGTAAGCATCTTTTACCTGCCACCGGTAGAATCCTAGATTTGGCTCTACTGGGAGAAATATGTTCTGGTACAATTTTTAACTCCTTCGAGGGTGGCAAAAGGAATTTTGGAGCCAGTGGCCACGCATGCTGGTGCCCGAGTGGAAGCCATTTTATTTTCTGTTAAGGAGGCCCTGGTCCCGTGCTCACGTAGCAGATTCCCAGACGCGCTTTCTAGTGTCGTCAGCTCCCAGGGTGATGGATCAGCCACAGCCCTTGCCTCCCAGTATTGCTGACCTAAACACCTACCCTCTCCTAGGATGCTTAGCTATATCTCCTCTTTTCAATAGCTCCAGATGTATGGGTGAAAACTTTCTTTTTTTTTTAAGGTCTAAAAGTGAAGATTCATTAAGGATGGAAAAAACCCCGCAATCTACAAAGACAAGCAAAACCTTTTTGAAACAAAGCTGTTTAATTACCTGCCTTATTTGAAGGGCGTTTCTACACTCAGTCATTTTCAACCACCTATAGGATTTTTGCCATAGTCTGTGGTCAGCTGTTCTATTATTTGCGTAATATTTTTCTTTAAATAAGCTCATTTTTAAAACTTAGCCCCTTTCTAAGAAGTAATATCTATGAGATCACAGGTTTTATTTGCTACTTATATACTTTTCTATATGCACTGAAAGTGTTCATCCATAGATCACCTAACACCACCCCACATGCCACTCTGTGAGTTTCATGTCACACTTCGGAAATTGTTGGTCTGGGGCAAATGTGAACTGGACAGTGAACTTAGAGGGAAAGGCAAACTAGCACTTGGCAGTGGTCTGAGAAGGAACGGTTTGTGCCTGCAGCGTGGAGGGGCATGGTCCCTTTAAGGAGAAAGGGGCAGGGAGTGGAGGAGAAGACTGGGTAACAGTTTCTCAGTGAGGCAGATACTTTCATTATGATCCCATTATTCTGTTTAAATGCCATGAATTTCAAAAGTAGTCACATCCACAGTTAAAACACTCCAGGAAACACTTGTTAAACGAATGATGTTGAATTAAAGTGCTAAGCAGAGTGTATGTGAAGTTTTACTTTATTACCAATTTAGAATAGTCGTGTCACTACTGTTCTCAATTAGTTGAACTATTTTTGAATTTATTTTTCCGATTTCTTGTTCTAGCGGGCGAATTGCAGTGTTGGTTCGAACATCATAGGATTTATTTGAGGGGAACCTTTTAGAGTTCTGGGAGGCGCCTCCAGCAAAGGGACGGTTTCCAGTTTGAGGAGTCTTTTCTAAAGGGCCTGTTTCCAGAGGTGCAGGCAGCTGTGGGAAAACACAGGAACTAGTGCAGTAGCCCAGGCCAGCCCTTCCCCTGAGGGGTGCGGGGAGAGTGTGGTTACAGGAACCCAGCATGAAAGGGAGCGGGCTGTGAGCTCTGAGGGTCATTTTCGCAGATCTGACAGAGGTGACTGATTTAACAACTATTGTAAATTGGTCTTGCTGGAAAGTTCGGTATGGGTGTTTTGTTTGTTTGGGTTTTTTTTCCCTCTCTGTAACATGGAAGGGCTTGCAGAGGAGGTAGACGTTGAGTGAAATCATAATTCTTTCCCGAGCTTAATACGTTGTTTCAACATTTTAGGGAAAACTGGGACCCACCAATATCTGAATAAATTTTTTTAATATTTATTTATTTGGTTGCACCAGCTCTTAGTTGCAGCAGGTGGGCTCCTTAGTTGCAGCTCGAGGGATCCTTAGTTGCAGCAGGCAGGCTCCTTAGTTGCGGCACGTGGGCTCTTTAGTTGTGGCATGCAAACTCTTAGTTACAGCACACATGTGGGATCTAGTTCCCTGACCAGGGATCAAAGCCAGACCGCCTGCATTGGAAGTGCAGAGTCTTATCCACTTATCCACTGTAAGGAAGTCCCCCTGAATAAATTTTTAATGCAAGAAGAACAGACGTTGAGAAAAAGTCTACCTTTTAGTTATTAATGTAAAGTAAAATGCAAAACAAGTATTCACTTTTCACCCCTTCCTGTAACCTACCAACTTTGCACTTTAATTTTCTCCCAACTGGGGAATGGAAGGAAATTTAACTTAGTTGTCCTGTTTTTTTCCTGGAAATAAGCCTGTGATCTTGAAGGAAAATGGCTTGTAACCAAATGAAGTGTGAGCCCCCTGAGGGCGGAGACCACCTGAGCATCACCGCGTCCCTGGGCTCAGTTAGGCACCGAGTGGATATTTACTGAAGGACTGGGAAGAGAGAAAATCATGCATTGATTCCATTTTGTCAATGCGCTACTCGAAACTTTCTCGGTTGTCTTATAAAGTCCGGGGAATGACAAAAAGGCAATCTGCTTTTTCCGTGCAATCCTCACAGACCTATAAAAGCACTGTGATGTGCAGGAAGCCCCTGGAATGGGGATCAGAGACGTCGCTTCTGGGCCCAGCTCTGCCATTTAGCTGTGCTGTTACCTCGGGCAGGTCACTTAACCTCCTCTTTTCTGTCATTTATAAAGTAGGAGTTTTGCACTTGCCCTTCGTATTTTACAGAGTTGGTGAGAAATCAAATGCGATAAAGAATACAAAAGTGCCTTGTAAACTGGAAAGCAAGGCCTACTTTCCTGCTCAACCTGACTCTTCTCCAGCAGAAAGCACAGACTGGACCTGTCCCTCCAGAGAAAGCCTGCTGTGAGCCAGCTAATACAATTTTTTTTTTTAATCCTTAGTACTTAAGATCATTCCCTGAACACAGTAATTATTGACAACTATAGGCACTCTATAAATACTTGTTAATAGATGATAGGATAGTTTACAGACTGAATTCTTTACCTCTCTAAATCATGCTAAACCGTGTATAAGAAGAATTCTGTCTTTGTGATGGTATTTGCCATGTGTTCCAGTTCATGCATACTCAGGGCTTACCGGGCTGCTTGACACCCAGTGGAAGAAGGAAGGTTACTTTCTGTAGTTCAGTATATGGTGAGTGTTTGTGCATTTATTTCAACTTATGGAAATGGAGGTAGCTTTTGTCTGCTTTCCCAGGTGGATCTCCCAGATTTGTTCAGGTAACACATTCACGTAGTTCAAAGTTCATAAGCTACTCGGGAGAGAAGAGGGGAAAGCTCCCCTTCTACTTCTGTGGCCTGGCTACAGTTCCACTCTGAGGAAGCAGGTCTTCCTACTCTTGACAGCCATGTCTGCTTAGATGTTGAGTTTCCATAAAGAGATTTTGAAGTTTTGAGTGTCTTTTCTTGAAAGAGAATAACCGTAGGTAGGTAGCTAGCTGGGTAGAGGTGGCATGGGAGGAAGTGTGGTGAGAGACGGTGGAGGAATCTTAGCTCCTTTTTCTGTCTGTCACTCATCTAGTCTTGCTTTTTTATGTACAGTTAGAGAATAACTAAACATCTTTGACCTACATGATGATACAAATATTTTACAAACCTGAGAAATTTGACCATAGTGGAGGAAGTGAGCAAGTTTGACCTAAGTTTCCAATCCTCTTTCTTCAGCATATTGAGATTGATAGTTGGAGTTTCAGGCAGTCTCATTCTCATGAAGTAATTAAACAAACCCCCTTCTGTTTCCACCCACTGGCAAAGTCCTCTTGGTCTCATCATTCTGGACAGGTGTGGAGGAAAATCTTAAATCATTTTCGGATAGTGCAAATTACTCCTTTTTTTTTTTTTTTTTTTTTGTTATCTGCTGGGCATTACCCTTTCCCCAGAAAGGTGGTTTATTAATATACGCATTCCTAACTTTCAGATTTTGTATGGGTGGAGAAAATGAACAGCATGTATTGTACACACTGTGTGGGGTAAATGCTATTTAAATCTGGTCTGAGCTGCTAAACATCTCGCTAACACGGGATCACTGGCTAGAGTCCAGGTTTGTTGGGGATTTTTTTTTGTCTTTTGAGGAGGGGTCAGACTTTAGAGAACTAAGCCATCTGTCCAGCAAGTTATTTTAAGGCTTTAATAACAGATACTCTGCAATATAGTTCAGTGTGTAGGGGAGACAACTAATGTTTTGCAAAACCGATATCTTTAGAAATGTCTTCCACATTCTGTTTTGTTATCATTTTGGTATTGTAATACTGATTTGATAGCACACATCTTTGTACTAATGTTTTTGCAGAATTAATTAGTTCAATAAAAGCAGCATTTGAAAACTGGTACGTCAGTAACACAATGCATGCCTTCAGAAGGCTCTTGCTTCTTAGAAGCATCGAGCTTCTCCTAAAACAGATGCAGGGATTTTGTAGCTGCATATTAAGCTTTAAGACTTTGAAGACTCTCTGCTGCCTTCTTTGAGGCTTGTTCTGAGGGGCTCTGTGGTTGCCGTTGTTAGTGACTTTTGATGGCTAATGTAGTGAACTCAACACGTCACATCTTCACCTGCTAAAGAGAACTTTGCATTGTAGTTGTTTCATAACTTCCCAACTGGTGTCTGCATAGCTTACTTTTAATGTCCTGTCTGCTCCTTCAGCAAATACTTAAGGAGTGTCTGGTGGGTACCAGGCACCGTGGCCAGGTGCTGGGATTCAGCCTTGAAGAAGGCGGTCATGCAGTCCCCTGGAGAGACCTGTTGAGGAGATAGACCTTAAGTAATCACTCGGAAAAATTGCTTAATTACAACTGGGACGGGAGACACAGAGAGAATTTAAAAGTGTCAAAATAGAACTACCATATGGCCCAGCAATCCCACTACTGGGCATATACCCTGAGAAAACCATAATTCAAAAAGAGACATGGACCACAGTGTTCACTGCAGCTCTATCTACAATAGCCAGGACATGGAAGCAACCTAAATGTCCACTGACAGATGATTGGAGAAAGAAGATGTGGCACATATATACAATGGAATATTACTCAGCCATAAAAAGCAACGAAACTGAGTTATTTGTAGTGAGGTGGATGGACCTAGAGTCTGTCATACAGAGTGAAGTAAGTCAGAAAGAGAAAGACAAATACCGTATGGTAATGCATATATATGGAATCTGAAAAAAAAAATCGGTACTGATGAACCTAGTTGCATGACAGGAATAAAGAGGTAGACGTAGAGAATGGACTTGAGGACACGGGGTGGGAGGGCGAGGCTGGGACGAAGTGAGAGCAGCATCGACGTATATACACTACCGAACGTAAAACAGTTGGCTGGTGGGAAGCAGCCGCATAGCACAGTGAGATCAGCTCGGTGCTTTGCCATGACCTAGAGGGGTGGGATAGGGAGGGTGGGAGGGAGACACAAGAGGGAGGGGATATGGGGACATGTGTATGCATATGACTGATTCACTTTGTTGTACAGCAGAAACTGATACAGTATTGTGGAGGGTGGGAGGGAGACACAAGAGGGAGGGGATATGGGGACATGTGTATGCATATGACTGATTCACTTTGTTGTACAGCAGAAACTAATACAGTATTGTGAAGCAATTATACTCCAATAAAGATTTATTTTAAAAAAAAAAGTGCCATAAGAGGTGAGATGAAGGGTGCACTGACTGATGGGGGCGCCGGGGGGAGTGTCAGAGAAGGTCCCCTGAGGAAGTGTCATTTAAGCTGGAACCCAAAGACTCGAAGCATGCACAGGGCTGACCTGGGCATGGGGTTGGGAGGAGTTACGAGAGGAATCCTCCAGGCCGAGAATGTAGAACCTGCACAGCACAGCGTGCACGGTAGTGCGAGCCTGCTCTGGGCGTGGGGGGAGGAGGCGGGGCCGGGCCAGAGCAGAGCGGCAGCTGGACCTCGGGGCCTCGTTGGCCCTCCGAGGACTTGAGGTTAATTAAGTTCACCACCGAGCTGTGCCTTAAGCGGTGATGCAGAAAGCGGGGAGCTCGCTCTTTTTACAAGCAAGGAGCCTCTGTAAAGCACAGGTGATGTGGCTGTAGAAGGCAGAAAGGTTTACTTACTATCAGGTGACCTCTAAGGTCACGGAAGTAGGTCCTTGACATTGTTGGAAAGATTAGCAGTGAGAGACAGTAGTTTAAAAACAAACACTAACCTTGGACTCCAACATGGAAGCATGATTTTAAGACGATCTGAACTGTGAGATCCATTGTGCCCCCTGTACTACCACCTCAGTTATGCTCACTTCTAGGCTGCAAGATATATATATACATATTCCTAAAATGAAGATAGCTTTATTGAAAAACGCAGTTTTCCATCCAGAAATGACTAAAGAAGAAAACCAGATACCTTCATTTTAGAATAGGTCTAGAGCAGTTATTCTGAACTTGGGGTCCATGAATGGACTTTAAGGGACCTATAAACTGCAGAAAATTACATGCAAAATTTTGTGCAGACATATATTTTAGTTTTTAGTACATTCTGAAAGGGATCTGTGGCCAAGAAAGATTGAAAAACACCGATTAATCGGAAAACCCAGTAGTCTTTTACATGTTTGCAGAAAGCCTTTAGGTTTCAGAGGAAATATTAGTGTGTGATTTCACAAGGCTGAAGGAAGTAGTTGTGGGGAGGGAGATACTGGTCAGTGGGTTGGAAGCAGCCTGGTGGTCCAGCAGTGCATGGGGCTGTCTTATAAGGTGTGCTACAGGGTTGTTTATTTAAGCAGACCTTCTCTTGGAGATGCTGTTAAGTCCCTAGATTGATGGGGACATTGAGTAAGAGGACCTCTGAGATCCTGGCGTTCTTTAATTCTCTGATGAAGGACATTTAAAGGAGCAGGCCAAGGTACTTGAAGAAAATCAGAAGAGAACAAGGTTTATAGGGCTTCAGAGACGAATGTTAGGATTCTGAGAAAGGCATGATTGTTTCTGATGCAGCAGAGATGTTGGAATAGTTAAGACTGAAGCTTGGTACTAAGGAAGCCTTTGGAAAGCCTGAGAAGGAGCTGTCAGATGCACTGGGGAAATTGGATCAGAAACCATTGAGAGTCTGACTGTAACTGAGGAGCAGGACGGGGAGATGGAATTCTCTCATTGCTTCAAAGTTCATTTTCTACCTGAAAATATTGAAACTATGAATCACACCTTGATCTGAACCTGTGATTTCTAGGAGTTTGTGTTTCTAAAAGCCTGGTTCATGGACCAGCCAGCCAGCTGATGGGCTGAGTGCTTCAAGGAGGAGAACCAAGCAGCTCTCCGTTTTCGAAAGGCCTCTGTAATGTAAATAGGAACAGCAATCTTTCCAAGTTATTACCCTGTTAACAGGTTGACAGATATGTGCAAATTGTGACTCACTGCTCAGTTTGGCACTAAATTAATGTCGTTCTGCACCGCGTCTGCTCAAGTGTAAACTAGTCACCACTGCTGTGTTAGTGCTTGTCTGCCTATATTTTGCAAAGGTAAAAATTAAAGTCATTCGATCCTGCTGCAGAGCGGAGTGCAGCATATGGCGGCGTGTGGGAGGGAGCGCTGTTCCTACCTGTCCTGGGCCCGCGCTCTGAGCCCTGCACGCGCCGGCAGGGCTGGCGGGGCACATAGAGGAAGCCAGGAGCCCCTCCCATGCCAACCCCCACCCTCTGCAGAAAGAAAATGTCATCTCGGCTCCAGCTTTTTAATTTGCCGTTCCAAGCTTTCCTTGTTTCTGTCAAGTCACTAGTGGTGCATTTGCGTTTTGAAAGTTGGGTCTATTTGAAAATGAAATGTTTTGATTTTTTGCTTCTAGGATTTCGACATTGTTTTCCTCAACGAAAGATGCAGCTGACTTTCTTTCTCTGTTTTGGCAAATACATAATGTCACCTGTAAAAAGGAAATTTGCATCTCCTTTATGTTAGGTGCGGGAATGAAGAACAGTCTCCTTGAAATGCATTTTTGCTTTAATAAAATCTTTGGAGTGAGCTTGCTGAGCTTTATCGGACTGAGATCACTGGCTGGGGAGGGAACAAAAAATACCGCCCCAGGCCTCTCTACTTTCCCGTGTCCGCATCAGATATTTCTTCTGGGACTCTTTTCTCCTGCCACTGCCTCCCTTTACAAGTAAAGAGCTCGTATACAGAGGATTCCAGAAGTGTCAAGGAACATTTGTTGTCCGCCCTTTCAGAGCTCTGGACCCTGCTAAAAGCAAGCAAAGTCAAGTAGTTGGCATAGAATCCTGGAAATCTACACACTGAACTTGGTTTCTGGAATCATCACCTAACCTACCTATCCCCCTAAATTCCTAGCCTACTAGAGAGACAGGTTTTCTAGAAAGTATTTTGAAACCTTCAAGGTGAAAGGTACAAGGGAGAGCAAATTATAATGTTAACTTTGTGCTGAAGTTCTGCATATTCATTTGCATTCTACTGTCCAGAGCTATAATGGCTATTGATTGAGGATCCGTTCAGAAAACATCGACTGTCCCCCTCCCCATTAGCATATACTTAGCAATGACCTCCATCCACACCGAGAGTGGATTTCTGCTTCCTGCTGAGTCCGAAGTAACTGGGTTTAAGTCGCACACACAGAGTTAGCAAAGCAGTCTGTAAATGCAGAAACGTCTCCAGTGACCTGGCGTGAACTTTTGACATGAATGTTGCCACCTGTCTTCCACCATCTCAAGAAACAGTAGGCAGTCGTGAAAAATGAGTTAATTTCCTCCTTTCCTCATCTTTTCGCCTCTTTTGTAGCGTTTAAGCTTAGAGCCACGGTTGTGTGTGGTGAAGCTGTAAATCTAGAAGGGACCGTGGAGATGATGCGTGATGTCTCAGTCAGTCTGGCTCCTAGCCATCCAGGAAAGATTGTTTTCTAAACCATTTTCAAAATCAACAGAACGGAGCCTTGCCTTTAAGCAGTACCTCTTGTACCTCTTTTCTTTCTAAGCTAGTTCGCTTTTTAATGCCACATCCTCATCTTGTGGTCCTTTCTTGAGATGGAAGGTGGCTCTTTGGTACCGAGTTTTAAAAGCCATTTGCACGCTTGAAGAATACCCAAGTCTCCCCACAGGCAGCCCTCTTTTCTGCAGGAGCAAGTAGCCTTCAACGCACCTCCACCTCTTCTCACTTGTCTCTGCTCTGGTCTTCCTATCATTGTTACTCACCACTGGCCCTTCTAGAGTTTTCCCCCTTCCTTTTTCAACTTGAAGTTTAAAACTGCATATAACGTTCCCTAGGGAAAACCTGATAGGTTAATCAGCAAGATTACTGACTTCCATAGCTCATATGTTGATGTTCACGTTTTAACAATTGGCGTGGTGTTGTCTGCTCGCTCTCATGAGCCCCAGGTTTCAAACTAAAATCTGTTCATGCTGTGAGTGGAGAGCGAACCTCCCTCTTCCCCCAAGAGATCATAGCTTTTATATGTCCCTGATCTAATGGACATGTAATTTAATTTGTCGTATCCAACAGATACGAAATCCAATGTAAAAATCCTTAGCAGATAGTTCTGCATCTCGGCTACCGTGTTCTACATCCCCTTTGTGTCCGTGTGATTAGACGGTGAGCACAAATGCTGCTGTGATTTTATTCTCAGAGGATCTGAGCCCGACCCAGCTCTGTTGATGCTGAGGGTTGGTGTTTTCTCAGTGAGCTTCCACTGGGGTATTGGGGGTGGGAGGGATTCTTCCTGCTAAGAGAGGACAGTTTTGCAGACTATGCCCACGGTGCCCATGATATGCCAGTGAGAGTATTTATAAATGTCGCGCCCTAAGTTTATGCCATGCTAAGTGCTTAACGTCAGTTACCGCAACGATCGTTAAATCATAATAGGTACAGCTTCCGTTTGGGCCAGAAGAACAGAAGACTGCCTTTCAGAGGGATGTTTCCAAGAAAAAAATGGAAACTGATATGTCTGATATGTTTGACCGTAGTCAGAGAAGTGTTAGAGTCAGGTAGAGAGTTTAAGGGGAGAAATGGTAATAGGTACACAGAAAACGAATCAAGTGAAAATCCAGTGAAACAAAAAACTGTACAAGTAAATAAATATACTCACGAGCCACCATGCAGCTCAGCTATTAAAAATATATATATATAGCAGATATTTTAGAATGTAAACAATAAATACTGATTTAAGCAAAAATGGTGAGGTCGTTTGAATTAGTTAGGCTCAAACCAGAAAAACAGGAATGACTTCAGGTATTTAAAACAGAAGGAATCTAATCCAGAGATATGATTATTGAGGTGATTGAGATGAGAAGCCAAAGAGGAAACAGGAAGGCAAACAGAGGTGAGCAAAACAGGAAGATGCTTCCATCCCTAGACCAGAAGGACAGAGGGAGGGGCCCTGTAATTGGAGCCCAGTGGCCAGGAAGGCGGCAGAACTAAATTCTGGTCTTATAGAAGAAAGCCACGAGGTCACACCTTAAAGTGAAAAACCAAGAACTGGAATTAAAAACACATCATGTGGAAATACAGAGGTAAATACCAACAGAAATCACTAAAAAAAATGGATGGTCACTAAATCACTAAAAAGCAAGAGGGGGACCTGGGGAGTAGAATTTTTCCTAAAAAGGCTTATAAATCCCATCTGCCTTCTTAAAAACGTATTTCACTAATGAAAAATTAAATCGAGAAGAAAAGTGTACTGCAGGTTTGTATTTCTGTGACTAGGGCTCCAGCTCTTACACCTGTGTGTCTTTCTCCCTCTCAGGTACGTTGACGACGTGATCAGCCGCATTGACAGGATGTTCCCTGAAATGTCCATCCACTTATCCAGACCCAATGGGACGTCCGCCATGCTTCTCGTAAGTTCTGCCTGACCTGTTTGTAGGGACGCGTGCAAGGACATTGGCGTCCAGGTTAGCCTGTTTCTGTGTGGTCGGAGCTCTAGAATGGAAATTCAATCCCAGTTTGATGGTGAACAGCGTTATTTCTCTTTACCAGCATTCTGTAGTACGTTCTACATGCTTTTGAATGAAATCGCAGAGCCCATCTAAGAGTTACCCAGACAGGAAATACAGTGTGAGACCCTGTCCCCTGTGAGTCAGTTCATGGTGTTTTGGTGAACCTGTCTTATAGTGTACCAAAGACAACAGGAATGCTCGCCTATTGAATCCTGCTGTGGGAAATCATTTATAAAATCCATTCCGTATTTGAAGAAAGTGTCTGAGTGCTTCTCACTGACGGTTTCCGATTTTGTTGTTTCTTTTTTCTTTTTCTTTTTTTTTTTTCAATATTTATTTATTTATTTGTTTGTTTTTGGCCGTGTCGGGTCTTAGCTGCGGCACGCAGGCTCCTCTCTAGTTGTGGGGCGCGGGCTCAGTAGTTACGGCATGCAGGCTTAGTTACCCTGTGGCATGTGGGATCTTAGTTCCCCGACCAGGGCTCGAACCCACGTCCCCTGCATTGGAAGGTGGATTCTTAACCACTGGGCCACCAGGGAAGTCTGATTCTGTTGTTTCTGATGTGGGTTTGCTCTGAGCAAGTTGGCCTCCTGACCTCATCACTGATGTTTGTATTCACGTAAATTCACCAAAGACAGGTGTGTTTGGGAAAGACGGTAGAATAGAAATGCTAAATTATAGTAGCAACTAGAAAGGCACAGAGACTGCAGTGATGAGGTGCTTTTCTGGCGCTCTGGGTACTAGTACACATGCTCGGAGAGCCCTTCCTCGAGCACAGATTTTTGAGGAGCCTCCACGTTTTACAGAAAAGGAGAATTAACTGGTTAAGAGTGATGGTTTTTGATGAACATCAGGAAGGCGAGCTTCAGGACTGAGTGTTTTTTTACGTCTCACTAGCACTGATGCTCTGGGGCCTGGTGTGAAGTCCCCGGACTTCAGCATTTTACCGTTGTAAACTCTTATAAATAGGTAGTCACCCAGGACGAGTGACTACTCACTCAGTCCACTCACCTGAAGAGAGCAGGCTTATTGTGTGTGCATGTGTGTTTTTCTCTTAAGAAAGGAAAAGACGTGGGATTGTTAATTGGGCGGGATTTCACGTGTGAGGCAAAATTAGTGACGTTCATCTGGGTAACATGCTACTTTTCTTTAAAATTCTTTCTGTTAAAAGAATACAGCGAATGAGATAACACAGTGTTCTTTCGCTAGAAAAAGAAAACCATTTGTATACGTCTAGAAAAACATGCAATATTTTCTGCCCCCGTTAAACGTACAAATCGTCTAAATGTTAAGATCCTCTAGACCCAGCAGCTGAAACATAAATCCCACTTCCGGGATACTTGACAGGGACCAAAGAGTTAATGAAGGTAAAAGTGAAAGTGTCCGCAGTGAGATAGGTTTGCTCAAATTATTTCTGGGTCATTGAGCCTCCATTTCCTGAAGAAGGCAGGGGTTTGGCATTGACAGGAATGAGGAGGGAGAACAGGATTCTAGGCAAACAGGTCTAAGATATTAGAGTTACTTCCACCTGAGAAAGTGGGCTTTTATTTCGCAACGACCTGTCAGCCTCATCTGCTTTCTCACTGAGCTTCTGTTTTAATAGACTGATGAGAGTTCAGGGGCTCGATCAAGGACAGAATTCGCTTTTATACACACCGTTTTCACTGCCATGAGTGGCTAATTCAGATCCCTGTGCCTCTGGCCAGCAAGCTGTCATCTTCCTTAGGTGACATGGGAATTCACACAAGGTGGTAGCTGTTTATAGGAAGAGCAGTGGGTGATCCGATTCGGAATTAAATTGCCAGGTGGATAATCATCCTTTTAACATCATGGCTTTATTTGGCTTTTACTTTGAAAAGACGGTATTTTATTAGACTGCAGATTCCCAGGCCACTTGCTGTCACCACACACAGCTTCTCTGAGGTCGAAGGGAATTTTCACCTGGGCGGAGAGCGGGACCGGCAGCTGCCGCCTCCCCTCCTCCCCTCACTAGGCACCTGTTCCCTGTGACCGGTGGAGACAAGGGTGAGACCTGTGCTGTAGGCAGTGGGGCGCCGCTGCACGAGGTTCAGGCAAGAGTGAAACTTGTTTTCTGGAGATCCTTCTGAAATGAACTGTGTGAATCTGGGAGGTGGTGCGCTCTGAAAGCTTTGGGAGGCAGGTGAGACTGATGGGGAGGCCGGCTAGGCCGCGGAAGCAGGACCCACGTGGGCAGCCTCTGCCGACATCTCCCTCAGCCTGCTTGGCCGAAGCCTGAAGCGCGCCCGCGCTGTGTAATAACGCAGCGTTTCCTCCCGAGTCAGTCAGGCTTCCGTGAGTGCGGGCGACAGAAACCTGCTCTGATGAACTTAAGCAAGAGAAGGGTTGGCTTTTGTCTTTGTTTTGCTTTTTAATGATGCTGGATGCTCACAGACATGAAGATAGAGCTGCCCTGCCAGGAGGGACAAAAACCAGGTTCACTCCAGGCATGTCAGGAGCAGGACAAGGTCCCTTTTGGACTCTGTGGCCCAAGTGATTTGACCTCAACTGCCTTTCATCCTTTCATTCTGTGCCTGTGCTCATATATCCCAGGAGAAACACTCCCGCTGGCCTAAGCTGAAGTTGTCCCGCCCCCTGGGGGGTGGGTCCTGCCTTGGCAGCCCCCAAGAAGCATGTGGAGTGGAGGAGGTCATTCCTCAGGGGAAGAGAGGCAGGGCCGAGAAAGCAATCCGTGTGACAGAGTAAATGTCCCCTGCCCCCCGTACCACGCGGAGCCTTGTGCTTTACCTAGCGCTCATCTCCTTGCCTCCTCAGAGTGGCCCTCAAGGTAGGTAGGGCCGATGGCTTTCATTTTACAAGTGAGGAAACTGAGGTAGTGGGGGTAGTGGTTTCTCCAGGCTCGTGCAGCCAGGACGCGGCTTCCAGGCCTCCAGGGTGCTTCCTCCTCCCGTCTCTGATTATACTTCGGAGTGCTGGTGAGTTAAGATTTGGGTGATCAGACACCAGGCGGGTAATTTTTTCTTTCTTTTTTTTTTTTTTAAATTGTGTAATTTGATGTATACAAAGGAATATGTGTAATGTGTATGTCAGTTTAAAAGTGTAATGATAAACACATGAGCTCGCTCCCCAGTCGAAGAAGCAGAAGGTAACCAATGTGTGCTTCTCCCCAGTCCTTGCCTCTCCCCCCAAAATCACCACCATCCTGATAATCACCCCCTTCTCTTCGGTTTTTAAGTATGAGTTTACCACATGGACATGTGTCCCTAAGTAATGTATCATTGAGTTTTGTTGAATTTTGAACTTTATAAGAACAGTGTCATATTGTGTGATTGTTTCTAAGATGCAGCCATGTTGGTAGTTGTATCTGATAATTTGATCATCTTCATGGTTATGTAATAGTTCATTCTGTGACCATACACACTTTATTCTTTCTCCTGTCCTTGTGTGTTTGGGTTGTTTCCGGTTTTGCTTTTTAAATAATGGTGGCATGATCATCCTTGCACATATCCCAGGATATATTTTTAAGCTTTCGCCCAAGCCACGGAGGTAGCGGGGAAAGGGCAGTGTTGGGGGCAGTGGAGCAGACAGCTTTTCCTTTTTATTTCTTTTTTTAAAAAAATAAACTTATTTATTTTATTTATTTTATTTTTGGCTGCGTTGGATCTTCATTGCTGTACACGGGCTTTCTCTAGTTGTGGCGAGCAGGGGCTACTCTTTGTTGTGGTGCACGGGCTTCTCATTGCGGTGGCTTCTCTTGTTGCGGAGCACGGGCTCTAGGCACGTGGGCTTCACTAGTTGTGGCACACGGGCTCAGTAGTTGTGGCTCGTGGGTTCTAGAGCGCAGGCTCAGTGGTCATGGTGCATGGGCTTCGTTGCTCCACGGCATGTGGGATCTTCCCAGACCAGGGCTCGAACCCGTGTCCCTTGCATTGGCAGGCGGATTCTTAACTACTGTGCCACCAGGGAAGCCCCAGACCGCTTTTTCCAAGAGTCACTTGAATTGTGAAATGTAGTGGCCTGGTGTCCACACTGGTGTACGGAGGGGTCCAGAAACATCTCTGGTTAACATGGCCTGGCGTCCACGGTCAGCATGTTCCACTGATTTTGTTGTCACTGTAGATCTCTTCTGGTTTTGGTGTGTGAGCACAGAGGGGTTTTTGGATTTTTTGTGCACACACATGGAAAAATGGCATAAAGTCATTGAACTCCAGAGCATTCTGTAAACAAAGGGCAGGTTTGGCGATCCCATTTTGGTTTCCTCCTCCACCAAACAATCCCTGCCAAGAAGCAGCAGGGTGCCTTAGATGTACGAAGATCTGTACCTGGGAGCCTCAGCCTGTCACCAACAGCTTCTTCACAATGTAGAGGGGAAGGGAAAAAATGAGGACTATATATCAAATTGGCACCTATTAAGGCGATTTGGGATCAATTTTGCTCCTCTAAAAGCTAAACCTGCCTTTCCTTGTGGGCCTGGAGACATCGGGCTTCAGAGCCCATCAGACGTAGGAGCAGTCACCTCCGGCCTGGGCTCTGTGCTTGACCTGGAGGCCCAGGCATTGTATCCGCTTCCTGCTTGTGGACCCACAGGGAGCGCAGGCTCAGGAGGAAGGAAGGGAGGACAGATCGGGGCTGAGTCAGTGTTTGCTGAGTGAATACACGAATGACACAGAAAAGCGTCGTTCTCTTCTGTATGTACCGGTTTCTCCCCATAGCTGCAATGGGGACCTGCTACTTAGGGGAGAGGAAACTAGCCTGCTTCCAGAACTCTCAGGGTGGTTATCACCTTAACTTCTCCTGGCATCTTTGTGACCCTTGGGTCATCGACTGGAGCCTGGACAGGCCAAGTCCTGGCTGATATGAAATCTGAACTTTCAGCCTCTTACGTAATCCTTAACTACACTCCGGCTGGCTCTCTCCGCTCTGGTCGGGGGCTGTTTTGGTGTTGTGTAAGTTAATAACTCATGATAAAATAAATCCTGTTTCCGTTCTTTGAAGAGATGAGCTCAGTCATCCAAAAATAAATCTAGCTGTGTTGATATTTAGTTTCAGTTAATCTACCGCCTTACATCCCATTATTAATTTTCTTCAAACAGTCAAAATATTGTAAGAGCTTAACTGAGTCAGACTAGAACAAGCAGCTGGCTTCTTTTGGCATTTAAAATATTAATCCACAATTTTTTACTGATCCACTAGGTATGAAAATGTAAGAGAAGAAGAAAAAGATGAAACTTCAACCATGATATTTGAAACATACCTTAATACTTTATAAATTAATCTTTCTTTATATGTTGTATGGTTTACAACAGATAAAACTCATTTATCAATCTCTTTAACATGATTTTTACCAACCCTCAGTTTCTTTAACATATTCATGCCTTGTTTTTGAATGACACATCTGTTTTGGCTTTTTTCGTTTTGCTTTGTTTAATTATTTATTTATTTGTTTATTTATTTTTGGCCGTGTTGGGTCTTCATTTCTGTGCGAGGGCTTTCTCCAGTTGCGGCGAGCGGGGGCCCCTCCTCATCGCGGTGCGCGGGCCTCTCACTGTCGCGGCCTCTCTTGTTGCGGAGCACAGACAGGCTCCAGACGCGCAGGCTCAGCAGTTGTGGCTCACGGGCCTGGCCGCTCCGCGGCATGTGGCATCCTCCCAGACCAGGGCTCGAACCCGTGTCCCCTGCATCGGCAGGCGGGCTCTCAACCACTGCGCCACCAGGGAAGCCCGACACATCTGTTTTAAACCGTTTAGACACATTATCTCATTTCACTCCATCCCAAGCTCTCTGAGGTAGGAAGACTCTTGAACAGCTGAAGTGCTTAACTGTTTGGGGCCTTGATTTCTCTGCTGGGTTCAGTAGTTCTCAAACTTTAGTAGGCCCAAGAATCACCAGTGTAGTTTGTGGCAAATGCATATTCCTGGCAGGCAGCCCAGAAATTCTGATTCAGCAGCTCTGGGGTAGAGCCCCAACGCCACATTTCCCACCCGAGTCTCGAGTCATCTATGGAGCACGTTTCAAAAAGCATAATGTTAAACCACTGTGCCCCTGGAGTTCCAGTGAAGGTGGGCCCTTTTGGTACGTCTCAGATCAAGCATCAGGCCCGTTGTGAGCTAGGTTGCTAAAGCATTCGTATATTTACTCAGTAAACGCTGAGCGCCAGGAGGGGAAGGCATGGCGCGGGGCGCCGCTCAGCGTTGACCACGGTCCGTGTGCTCATGGAGCCTGCGTTGCACTCACGGACGGGAGACCAGCCAGGTGCTGCGTAATATGATGCGGGGGGTGGGGGCAGAGCCGGAGAGGGGCTGGAGAGAGGAGGGCATGGGGCGGGGAGCTGGGGCTCAGGGAACCCCTCTGTGAGCAGAGACCTGCGAGAAGTGAGGCGAGCCTGGAGCCAGGCCCACGAGAGGCAGCGCAGCATCAAAGACCCGAGCCCAGGACAGTTTGTGTGCAGATCACCCCCAGGAGGCTAGGCTGGCTGGAGTGCAGGGAGCCAGGGAGGAGGGGGAGGAGGTGAGACTTCCGAAGCAAAACAGGCAGGGCCCAGGCTCTGGGCCTCACAGACTGTGCGTAGGGCTGGGCATTTGATTTTTTTAATTTTAACTTCAGGTGAAATCGATCATAATCCTTGCTTGGTGATCACACTGTCATCCTTGATCCAGACACGGCCCTTTCGTATTTATTTATTTAATAATAGAGTGAACATTTGCGAACCTACCCCCCAGCCTGAGAGCTAGAACATTATCTGCAACCTTACACCCTGCGAGTGTCCCCGGCCCCTGTCCTGTAGGAGCTGTTATCCCTCCCTTTGTGGGTCATTCTCTTTCCTTTTTTGAGGGAGGGCTTAACACAAATATATGTATTCCTAAATACATATGTATAGTGTGTTCTTTAATTTTGCCTGTTTATCTTAATGATTTTTAAAAGGTATCACATGTTGTCTTCAGGGACTTAATTTTTTTTTTTTTTTTTTTTTTGCGGTACGCGGGCCTCTCACTGTTGTGGCCTTTTCTCGTTGCGGAGCACAGGCTCCGGACGCACAGGCTCAGTGGCCATGGCTCACGGGCCCAGCCGCTCTGTGGCATGTGGGATCTTCCTGGACCGGGGCACGAACCCGTGTCCCCTGCATCGGCAGGCGGATTCTCAACCACTGCACCACCAGGGAAGCCCCAGGGACTTAATTTTTTCATTCAACGTTCTTTTTTTAATTTTTTAACTAAATTTTACTCAAATTGTTGGTTTAGCTACAATAGCTTATTCATTTTGCTGATATGAAATATTCCATTATATGAATGTATCCTAAGTTAGCCATTTTTCTATCAGTGGTCATTGATTTGTTTATTTTTTTTTTGTTTTTATATTATGAACAATCTGCTTTGAACATTCTTGTTCATGTTCCTTGGGACCCATGGGCTAAGGTTTTTCTTAGAGCGACTCCCAGGAGAAGAATGCTTAGTTTAGGGAAGTGGTTCTCGACTAGGGGTGATTGTTTTGCCTCCCAAGGGACATTTGGTGATGTCTAGAAACTTTTTTTTTTAATTTTTATTTATTTATTTTTGGCTGCGTTGGGTCTTCGTTTCTGGGCAAGGGCTTTCTCTAGTTGTGGCGAGCGGGGGCCACTCTTCATCGCGGTGCGCGGGCCTCTCACCGTCGCGGCCTCTCTTGTTGCGGAGCACAGGCTCCAGATGCGCAGGCTCAGTAGTTGTGGCTCATGGGCCCAGTTGCTCCGTGGCATGTGGGATCTTCCCAGACTGTGCTCCGCAACAAGAGAGGCCGCGATAGTGAGAGGCCCGCGCACCGCGATGAAGAGTGGCCCCCGCTCGCCACAACTAGAGAAAGCCCTCGCACAGAAACGAAGACCCAACACAGCCAAAAATAAATAAATAAACAAATGTGGGGTTTAAAAAATAATAATAATAACGTTCTCATGGTTATAAAACAAAAGATCTATTTTTTAGAGGCACATGTTTCAGTATGTAGAGCTCAAACGACATGATGTATGAGGTTTGCTTTAAAAATACTTCAACAAAGAAAACGGAGGGATAAATAAAGCAGGTATGGCAAAATTTTGATGATTTTTAACTTTGGCTGGTTATTAAGCAATCTGTCTTCCTTTATGTTTGAAAATGTTCACACTCAGAAATGTTATGAATGGTTATTTAAGTTCAAGTCTCCACATATCTTCCAAACAATATGGAAAAACAAGAACAAATAAAACTACAAAAACCATACGTTAAATACAGCTAAGAGACCAAGAACACCCATACTCCAAATTATGTGTGAGTAAAAAACAAGCAAATCCTAAGAGTTATCACTTGCACACCCACCGTTAACCTTTGCTGAGGGAAAAATGCATCATACGCAAGAGTACATACTGTATGATTGCATTACATGATGTTTTCGAATGGGCCAAAACTAAGGTGAATAAAAATCAGAACAGCACTTCCCCTGGGAGGGTTAGAGCAGGCATGGGTTGGGAAGGGCATGAGGAAACATTGTGCGGTGGTGGAAGGGTTCTGCATTTTGACAGAGATGTGGCTTATATGGTTGTGTGCAGTTGCCAAAATTCCGAGAATGGTACATCCTAAGGATTTATGTACTTTATTGGAGGCAAATTTTACCTCAGAAAACATTTTTTTAACAAACATTAAACTGCTTAATGATATGCTTGCCTTCATGTTTAGGGATGAAATATACTAATGCCTGCAACTTTCAAACACTTCCAAAAAATAAGATGAATGAATGGACAGATAGATAAATATATATGTGATAAAGCAATAGAACAAAATGATAACAGTTATAGAATCTAGCTCATGAGAATACAGGTGTTCACCCGACAACTCTTTCAACTTTTTAGATGTTTGAAATTTTTCATAATAAAATGTTGAAGGAATAAACACTTCAACTAAAGAAATCCCCCCCACACACGCCCCCCACCACCAAGGAAGCAAAAACCACAAAGCAGAAGAAAGCTGTTTAACACAGACAGCACTCCAAACTGATTTCAATACCCTCAAGCATTTGGAGAGGTGAAAAGGCAAATCCTTAAGTCAGGAATTCAGAAATTAAAAACAGAAATTGGCAAAAAGATGAAGAAATGTAAAGGATTTACTGTACTCAGGAAAAAATGATAAAATTATCTCAAATTAAGACTAAATTTCAAGATGCTCCAGGAAAAATAGATTCAAACGACATTTAATAAAGGGCACTGAAGAAAGGCTAAGAAACAACCAGGAGAGTGAAAATCAGATGAAGAAAGAAGTAGAAAGGTTCAGAGAGAAAGTGGTTGAAGTGAGGCACAGACAGAGAAGAGACAACACATATATAATTGGAGGCCATGAAGAAGGAGAACAAAATAATGGAACAGAACCAATATGTAAAACTGTAATCTAAGAAGAATTCCTACAAATGAAAGGCCTAAATTTGCACATTGAAAGATCTCACTGGGTACTTGGGAAAATTGACCAGCAACAATCAAGTCTAAGATGTATTCTGATAATGCTATCTGACTTCAGAGATAAAGAAAAAGATCCTCAAGGCTTCCAAGCAAAAAACCAAATAACTTACAAGGCAAAAGAACTAGACTGGCATCGGATGTCTCAAAAACAATATATAAAGCAAGGCAATGATGGAGCAGCATTTTCAAAGAAAGTATGAATCAAAGATATATATGTCTTTCAAGTATCAGAGAAAAACCATTTTAAACATGCAAGAATTCTCTACCCATTAGCCCATGTTGAGGAGTCTACTGGAGAATGAGATTCATGCAACAAAGAGACGAGTGGGGAAACTTCAGCCTAAGGACTCATAGTGAGCATATAATGTATTTAATTGCTGATCTAAGACTAAAACAAAGGTGGTGATGAGGGTAAAGTAATAATATATAAATGTTATGTATTCTAACACAGTAAAAATAAACAAAAAATGGGGGAAGGGATAGGTAAAGATGAAAGTAGAATGAGCTCATTGATTTTTATATATGTAATAGGTAAGATTTAAAGGATTCCATTAAAAATTGACGAACAAAATGCTAAAATGGTAACTAAGAAAATGGGAGTCTAAGGGCATTAAAATGTATAAGTACAAAGGTAAGCATGAGAACAAAAATATAAACCTTCCTAAATACAATTAATCAATCAACCAATAAACGAGTGAGCAAGCAAAGAAAACGTCCCTTAGAGAAAGAAGCATTGGAAATATGATGCACATAATAACTATACAATCATGTGACCAAGTTGAGACCACATGTATCAGTCTTATCAATAAATGTGAACAAATATAATACATTCATTAAAAGCTGATATTAAAGTTCATTTGGAAAAGAAGCATGCGGAAAGGATAGGAAACCAAAAAAGAAAAGCTACCAGGGGATCTTGCCCTGTCAGACATTGAAACATACTCTAAAGCCTCTATAATTAAAACTGTGTGGTGCTGGCTCATGGGTGGACAAATAGGCTAGTAGAATAAAATAGACTAGAAGTAGACTCAATTACATTTAAAAATTTAAGTGTGATAAAGGCAGGATCTAAAATCAACAGGGTCTCTACCATAAAAAGGAAAAAATTTAGGTGGCAAAAAAAACATCACAAAGTCAGAAGGCAGCCAACACGCCGGGAGAAAATGTTTGCAATGTGTATCACAGATACAGGGCTAGTATACCTAAGATCATTTTTTAACTCTTAAAAAGGTTAAAAAGACCAAAAATAGAATAGAAAATGAGGAAAAGAGGCAGACAGTTAACCCTCTGAAAAGATATAAAAGTGGTACTTAAACATACGAAAAGATGTTCAACCATACCCATAATTAGAGAAATGCAAATTAAAACTGCACCGAGGTGCCATTTCTCACCTACCAGATTTGCAAAAATTAAAAAGTATAACAACACATTCTGTTGGTGAGCCTGTAAGGAAACAGCCACCATCGTACATTGCTAGTGGGAATGCAAATTGGTGCGACCATTTTGGAGGGACTTGGGCAGCGTCTGGTAAAGCTCTGTATGCATTTACCTTCTGAACCAGCAGTACTACTTCTAGGAATTTACCCTGAAGACACATCTCCAACAATATGAAAATACATATGCACAAGATTATTAATTACAGCTTGTTTGTAATTGCAAAATACTGGAAATAACCTCAGTGCCTGTGCAGAGGAGAGTGATTGAATAAATTATGATACAGCCACACAGTGGAGCCACACCACTGCTTTTTTTCATCTTTAAAAAAGAATGAGAGAGACCTCTGTCACTCATTTGAAGTGATTTCTGGGATACATTGTTAAGAGAAAAAAACCCAAAGTGTAAGAGTGTCCTTAATATGCTTCCTCTTTTGTAAGAAAGGAGATAAAGAATATATGTTATCTTCTCATTTGTAGAGGAAACACACAGAAAAAATGAAACCTGAAGCAAAGAAATTGGTTAGAGGGAGGTAGGTGGTAATAGGGTAGGATGGATGTGTATAGGGAGGGGGAAGTGTCTCTGAGAATACCTTTTTGTTTAGTTTTGACTTTTAGAACCATGGTAATGTTTCATGTATGCAAAAAATAAATACAGCCAACTAGAGTGGATTTTTTTAAAAAAGGAAATGCAGGAACTTCCCTGCTGGCGCGGTGGTTGAGAGTACGCCTGCCGATGCAGGGGACACGGGTTCGTGCCCCGGTCCGGGAAGATCTCACATGTCACGGAGCGGCTGGGCCCGTGAGCCGTGGCCGCTGAGCCTGCGCCTCCAGAGCCTGTGCTCTGCAACAGGAGAGGCCACAACAGTGAGAGGCCCGCATACCGCAAAAAAAAAAAAAAAAAAAAAGGAATGTAAACAGAAATAAATAAACCTAACTGTATTTCAAATGAATAATGTAACCACACTTTGGGGAGGGGATGGAGAGCTAGCCCTAGTAACCTTTGAACACAGCATTGTGACTCTAGATCCTTGGGCTAAGGATTGTTATACCTGTGAATAAATATTTAACCTCTTGGTAGTTTGCCAGTTTTTCAGAGACGGTATGGGTTAACAATTCTGAAACTGCTTTATATGTAGTCTAGGATTGAGGAAATAGGAAATAAATTGCAGATAATGGGAACCAGATTTCTCCCTTTTGAAGAGGGACATTACCAAAAAGAAGGAAGAGACTAGAATAAACCTGTGGTGTTGGATTGAAACTGGCAGTATCCGTGTGAGCTAATTGTTTTTGATATGTATATGCAGATAGATATAGAAATAGATACAAGTGTGTATACACATACCCATGTGCACACATGTCCCAACTCCGTCTGCTGAGATGGTCTACAAGCAGTGAGACTGCAGGAACAATGAGTGCGTCTTTTGTCCCATTTCTTTGTTTTTAAACATCATTCTCACTAACAAGAACTAGGCTCCTTGGAGAAATGGCTGGTTCCAGAACAGGGGCAGAGAAAGTACAAGGTGAACCTGGAACATCTTCTCAGGCCAAAGCAAGGGAAGTGCTCACAGAATGATGGGGGTGTGTGCAATGGACACAGAAGACAGTTTGGCTCCTGTCAGCCAAGTCTGGGACCATTGAGCAACAAGATAAATGTGATAGTAATGGATTACAACCCACAGAAACCATCGTAATCCATGTGTCCATACTGACTGAAATAAATAAAAGAAGAAAGAAAGAAATGGGAGGTATCAGTATAACATAAAAATAGCTATGGGAAAACCATTCCTTACAGTAGAATGTGAACTAATAGATGCAGAAAGAATTAGAAAATTCGGCAGCCACCATAGTAATAATTGTTTTACATAAGAATCAAGAATCACCAATGAATGCTAAAATTAATGGGTGAAGGGTTGATGGCAGACAGTATGAGTGTGGGTGTGCACGTGTGTGTGTGTGTGTGTGTGTGTGTGTGTGTGTGTGTGTGGAGAGAGGGCAAATGTAAGGGCCCAGGCCCAAGCTCATGCAGCGTAATGCTAACATATAGGGCCTGTAAGTCTGAAATCGTTCAACATTATTTCAAAATAAGAAGTTAACATTTTCAAGCGAGCATGTTTAGATTTTTACATTACATGAAACTATGTCTGGTCCAGAGTGTGACCGTTGTCCCCACCTCCTCCACTGCCACCACCCCGTCCCCGCCTCCGTTACCTCCCACCTGGGTCAGTACAGCAGTCTCCTGACTGGTCTCCCCCCGCCCCCTGTCTGCTCTGCACACAGAGCCAGAGAGTCTTTTAAACGGAAACTCAAGAAGCGTGTCTTCTCTGCTCAGAACCTGCGACGGCTCCCCGTTTCACTCTGGTAGAAGCCCCAGTCCTTCTAAGACTCCTTGTCTGCCGTGACTCCACCTTCAGTCTCCCATCCCTGCTGGCCCCCCTCCTGCTTTGGGGCCTTTGCCTCTAGACGTCTGCAGGCCTCAGTCCTCATATCCTTCGAGGTTTACTCTTGTATCCCTTCTCTGTAAGACCTCTCCTGACCAGTTTGTGTAACTATCCCCTGCCCCGGATCTGCCTGAAATGTCCTTTATTTTTTTTAAATAGTACTTTTCACTTTCTCGCAGCTTGTGGGATCTTAGTTCCATGACCAGGAACTGAACCCAGGCCCTCGGCAGTGAAAGCGCAGAGCCCTAACCACTGGACCACCAGGGAATTCTCTGTGCTTATTGTCTCTTATCTGTTTCCTCCAGAAAGACTGTAAGCTCCACAAGAGTGAGATCTTGTCTGTTTGTTCATTGATGTGTCCCAAACCCCTAGACCAGTGCCTGGCAACATAGTAGGTGCTCAGTAATTATGTGTTGAATGAATATTCATTCATATTGATGTGTGTTTATATGTAAAGAAACTGAATTAAAAGATTTTTTAAAATACTGAGATGAGCTATTAGGGGATGTGAGCCTGGAGTAGAGACTGTGCAATACTGGCTTTGAGGGAAATGGACATGCACCTATTTGTAACTTCATTTGTAAACAGTCCAGAGGGGCTGTCTTTACCCTACTGGTAGAGTAGGGGTTATCTCATGGGGGGAGGGGGAGAGGAGTTAGTTCTTTAACTATCTACTTGAAACACTTAAATATTATTTGATTTCTTTTATTGTAACCATGCATTATTCTTAGGATTAAATTTTTTTTTTTTTTTTTTTTTTTGCGGTACGCGGGCCTCTCACTGCTGTGGCCTCTCCCGCTGCGGAGCACAGGCTCCGGACGCGCAGGCTCAGCGGCCATGGCTCACGGGCCCAGCCGCTCCACGGCATGTGGGATCTTCCCGGACCGGGGCACGAACCCGTGTCCCCCGCATTGGCAGGCAGACTCTCAACCGCTGCGCCACCAGGGAAGCCCAGGATTAAATTTTATAAAACAAAAACTGTCCTCTTAAGTGTAAAATTCACTGGGAACAGAAATATGGGCCTGATCTTACCGATTCCTCAGTAAGTGTCTTTGTTTAGTCAGTGCTCTCTCTGTGCCAGACACCAAGCTCAGGTCTTTACACACCCCGCCTCACTAGTTCTGCCTGGGACCCCAGGAGGTAGGTGACTTTATCCCATTTCCAGGTTAATAAGCTGGGACTTGCAGAGGATCAGGGTCACACAGCGGAAAGATAACCCCAATAGTAAGTGACAGTTCAGGCCCCAGTCTGTGTGACTCGAGAGCTCAGACTTTCACCCATTAGAATAAAAAATTACTTGAAGCTGCCCAGATGTCATTTCATTCATTCCCAGCCCTGAAGCATGCTGTTCCTGCTTTCTCAGGGTGCTCCTTGCCCTTGGAGTATCCAGCCCCTGTGGTGCCAGAGATGAACTGGGGACCGAGCAAACCGAGAAGGGGAGACTACACTAGGGGCGCAGAGAGGGGGTCACGGGCTCAGTAATTTTTCAGGGCCCGCTGGATTCTGAGGTTTCATAGGCAAAATATTTGCAGCGCTTCCGTCTGAATATGCACACCAAAGTCATGCTTGGCTTTATCTTCTGAAGGCTTGTGATTTTAAGTGTGTGGAGCTACGGTGTTCCATTCAGACATACAGATGGCATTTTTTGTGGTGTTCCCTCTCCTGTTCTGACTTAATTTTCTGAAACTAGCTCTTGTCGTAATCCCAGGGATCTTAAGCTGGTCCGTGAACTCCTAGAAGGTAATGGATAGGCTTCAGGAAATCTCTGTATCCCTGTGTGTAGATGCACTTACGTGCCTTTTTCTGAGGGGAGGGTATGTGGCTCCCATTAGAAAGGGCGGTTAATTCCCAGAGAAGGTTAAGGACACTGGTCTTAAACCCTGAACCCTGATGGAGCTCTAAGTCCTTTCTCAGGGAGGCTCTCTGGTTACCTGCTGATTCAGCCTCTAATCTTCATGTTCTTGTTTTATATTCAGTATATTTTAACAGCTGTACTTCATTTCCACCTGTATTTCTGGTGGCTTCCAGGTTAAAGCACAGTGCTAGAGACACTGCTCTTAAAGAGAATGGCCATGCGAAGGAAGGTACCGGAGTGGAGCAGCTTACCCAAAATGCTTGGAATTAAAGGTGTTTTTCAGTTTAATGACAACTAAAGCATAAATAATTCTTTTTTTAGTTACATCATTTTTATATTCTGACAAAAGCATTTTTTTTCCTTAGAACTAATTTCAAGGAGTAGTTTATACTCTTCTCCTTCCTCTCTCCCTCCTCTCCCCCTCCCCTCCCGTCCCCTCTTCGTTTCTCCTCCCTCCCTCCCTCCCTCCCTCCCTCCCTTCCCCCTCCCTTTCCCCCTCCCTCCCTCCCTCCCTTCCTTCCCCCCCTTTCCTTTTTTACGAATACCATTTACTAGGTATATGTTGTTTCTTTAGTTTCTTTACCTAGTGGTTCAAGACAGTGGCTCCCAGAGGCAGTGGGACACTTACATCTGTTACATGAATGTGTGTTTAGAGCTCAGTGGTAATTGATAGTGTCCCTCAGATTCCCTAAAAATTTTTAGTCTATCTTAAGGATAACCTAGTTAGGCGTCCCAGAACCGCCCCCACCCCCCCGATGCTAATATGCCAATAATTCCTGGGGTCTGTCATTTCTAATGATGCCTTGGAAGCCCACGATTCAGACCTCTGGTTTCCCTCAACACGTCTCAATTGCATTTATCCCCCCAAACTTGGGAAGCACATTCCACCAACTCTACCAGCTATATTTCATTAGGCTAGCATTTATAATAGTGACTTTAAATGTTGGAGAAGGCTATTCGAACTCCAAAGGAGTTTCATTGGATTTTAGTTTTAAATATTATTAATTGATTTATGAATTAATGTCTGGTGGAAACCTGTGGCACTTGCCTTTTTGAGGCAGGGTAAAACTGTTTTCAAAATTCAGAAAAAGGGGTTGAGTAAATGCACAGTTACCTTAAAAAGTAGTAGTGGGCTTCCCTGGTGGCGCAGTGGTTGAGAGTCCGCCCGCCGATGCAGGGGACACAGGTTCGTGCCCCGGTCCGGGAAGATCCCACATGCCGCGGAGTGGCTGGGCCCGTGAGCCATGGCCGCTGAGCCTGCGCGTCCGGAGCCTGTGCCCCGCAACGGGAGGGGCAGCGACAGTGAGAGGCCCGCGTACCGCAAAAAAAAAAAAAAAAAAAAAAAAAAGTAGTAGTAAAACCACAACTATCTTTTTTGTGTGTGTGGCTTAATTCAGTTTTATTCAATGGCGAAAGTGTTGGGTCTGTTTCCAGGGTACCTGAGTTCCAGGCTTCTTGTCTTACACGTGCTCCCAATTTGGTAGCTCTCTGCCCCATCACTTATCTTCACTTTTGTAGCAGATACAAGAATTGTATTGATCAAGTACTATGTGAACGATGACCCCGAATTGAAAGCTCCAGCAGTGAGCCAACCCCATACGCACAAAACGCCACCTGCGCACTCTCCCCGACGCGCTGTCCACCCTGCCTCCCACCTCCCAGTCGGCTCCCCGCTCTCATCTCCGTTGCCGGAATTCTTGCTGCAGCCGCCTAGCTGATCCCCTGGTCTCCTTGTTTCTGGACGCTCTGCCTCCGCTCCATCTTCCATACTTAGTGCTCACTCCAAAGGGCAGGTCTCCCCAAGCCAGTCTCCTACTCCTTTGCTTGCAGGGTAAAGACCTCCTCCTTAGGGAATCATATGTGGGCGGTCTTTATCACCCGGCCTCGGTTTTCCTTTCCAACCTCTTCCCCTCTTACTATCTCCCCCCACCACCTGGGTACCCCCTCGTGTTTCTCAGTGGAGACACTCCAGTGGCTCTCCACACTCAATGTGACAAGAGAAAATACCTCCTCGTTTCCAGGGGCTCCTTAGAAACCACAAGATTCCCCAAACGCTCCGTGCCCGTTTGCTTCTGTGCTTTGTGCTTGCTTTTCCCTCTGTGGTGTCCTTGTCCAACTCGTGCCCCTTCTGGCAAAACTGCTGTGCCTTCTTTGAGATTGGGGTCTAATGTTACCTTTCAAGAAGCCCACCCTTACTTCTTCAGGACGAGATAGTTCCATCCTTTGTGCCCCTGAAGTCCTGTTTATGCCTGTGTTAAAAAGAGTGCAGCAGGGGCTTCCCTGGTGGCTCAGTGGTTGAGAGTCCGCCTGCCGATGCAGGGGACGCGGGTTCGTGCCCCGGTCCGGGAAGATCCCACATGCCGCGGAGCGGCTGGGCCCGTGAGCCGTGGCCGCTGAGCCTGGGCGTCCGGAGCCTGTGCTCCGCAACGGGAGAGGCCACGACAGTGAGAGGCCCGCGTACCGCAAAAAAAAAAAAAAAAAAGAGTGCAGCAGTGTCCCGGACTGATCTTATGTGGATCACTTAGCTTTAAGATGCATTTGACAGCACCTACAATCATGTACCACTGCGCACAAAACCTTTATGAAGAGCCTAAGGGGAAGTGCTCCACCCGGCCGGGTACCTGTGAGCATCTATTGTGATCCGCCCCCGTGCGTAGCACTACATACATAGCCCTTGGTACTAGACACGGGGGACTTTACAAAGAAGAAGCGTTCTCTTGGGGCTTCATAATTTCCATAGGGCAGAGAGACGATGTAAATTGTTGTTCTTGGGCTTCCCTGCTGGCACATTCCCTGGTGGCGCAGTGGTTAAGAATCCGCCTGCCAAGGCAGGGGACACGGGTTCACGCCGTAGTCTGGGAAGATCCCACATGCCGCGGAGCAACTAAGCCCGTGCGCCACAGCTACGGAGCCTGCGCTCTAGAGCCCGTGAGCCACAACTACTGAGTCCGCGTGCCACAACTACTGAAGCCCGTGCGCGTAGAGCCCGTGCTCTGCAACAAGAGAAGCCACCACAACGAGAAGCCCGCGCACCGCAATGAAGAGCAGCCCCCGCTCGCCGCAACTAGAGAAAGCCTGCGCACAGCAGCAAAGACCCAACGCAGCCAAAAATAAACAAATAAATAAAATTATAAATAAGTAAATAAATAAATAAATTGTCATTGTTGGTCTTGTTATTAGAAGAACAGTAATACCGAGCAGTAGATTCTTTGATTCCCTGGCAACTTGTCTCAGAGCTTATGTTTGACCAAATGGAGCCATTTCTCTCAATACCCCCTGCAATCAATAATGTGAAGCAAAAATGATGTTACCCTTCCTGAATCATAATCTTCGTTTCGAAGAGTTATTAACACAGGAGTCCAAGCTGCTATTTTCTTTAGACAGTCGGGTTGTCCTGCTTCAGATTTATGCACAGCAGTTGAATCTCATTAGCCCAGATTTACACTGCAGACACCAAGCGTGTAAATAATCGAAACTTCCCAGAGCTGCATTAAATCTTCACCTGGTTTTAAAAGCGGTTTATCTTGGTATTTTACTTTATTCCCTAATCCCAATCTACGCAGTTGATTCTTCCTCCATTTAATCTTTTCATGGTGTGTGTGCATTGAGACAAAACAGTTGCTCGATTCTAATAAAAGTGACATACACATCCATTTCGGCTGGCAGTTGAGTTAACAGATGAGCCTGAGCTTATACTAATATGGTCTATAGTATTGTTAACTGTGTAAATTATCTTATATTGAATTTTAATTAAAATTAATTTAACTGATTGCGCTGCATGTAGTTACAGGAGTAGCGGTTGCCGTCATTCTCATCACCATCATCACCAACCCAGCCCCTCAGCAAACCTGGAGCCAGACGGCTAGGGTTCAGTTCCTTGCTTGGCCGATTCCAGCCGTGTGATGTTGAGTAGCCACTGGGTGTCTCTGTGCCGTCACTCCCTCCCGTGTAAAACGGGGCTGGTCAGAGTCCTCTCATGGGGCTGTTGTGAAGATCACCTGGTTACTTAATCCTTGGGGTCAGGCCAGCCGCCGGTGAGCTCAGCCGGCCAGGCTGGGGGCAGGGCGCGGATTGCAGTGATTTCTGCTAGGCGTTTGTTGAAGATGATAAAATTGCATGGGCCTTGTTCATGGCTTAATTACCATGTTTACTGTTGATCATAAACATTGTGAACATGAGAAACATTTATTTGTTTCTGTTCAAAAACCCTTTGCAATAATGTGGGACCTGTTTCTTAAACATAGATGAGAATTCTCACCTTCCTTTTTCTCCTCATTCTTGAGTTATATTTTTAGTTACAGTTACATAGTGGCTGTCTCTGTGTCTGCTTTTAAGGTGACTACTCGGTGATCATGCTTATTTTATAGGGCATCCGTTATTTCTCCATTTTGTTCAGCTCCAGAGATGTGAGGATTGTCAAACAGAATTTTGAAGTAGGGGCTTTGTTGGGTTTTGCCTTAAAGTTAACATTCGTAATACTAGCTGCTGCTTGTTCAGGATCTTCCCCCACTTCCCGGGCTGTTCCTTCTCGGTCTCCTCTATAGGTTCCTCTTCCTCTTCCCAAAACATGGGCGTGTCGCGAGCTCAGTTCTTGGGTCTGGTCCCTTCTCTGTCCGTACTCCCTAGGTGACCTCATCCATCCCAGGATTTTAAATATGTTTTAAATAGTTGCTGCTGAAGCCCAGGTTTACATCCTCGCCCAGGTCTCTCCCCAGACTTCAGGCCCGGGTGCCGGTTGACGTTGCCGCTTGTGCGTGGGCAGTGGTCCCCGTGTTAGTAAATGACGACTCCATTCGTCCTCTTGCCAGACCAGAAGTCTTGGAACGGCCTCTGCCTCTCCTTTCTCTCACAGCCAATCCATTGGTAAATTCTGCGGGTTCTCCCTTAGAAATACATCCAGAGTCCTAATGGAAAAGAATGTCTGTATGTGTAGAACTGAGTCACTTTGCTGCGCAGCAGAGACTGGCACAGCACTGTAGATCAACTACACTCCGATTAAAAAAAAAAAAAAAAGTCAAAAAAAAAAGAAGGAAAGAAATACATCCAGAATCTACTCACCTCTCACCAACTCCACCCGACACCCCAGTTCAAGCTGCTGTCCCTTCTCACCTGGCTGATTGCAGCCTCCTGCCACCCTTGCACCTCTGTAGCCTTTCACACACTGTAATCACTTTGCAGCTAGAGCACTACTTTTGAAATGTCACTCTTCTGCCTAGAAGACTCTACCAGCTTCGCATCGCACCTAGAGGTATCTTTACCACGATCTGTCAGACCCTCCCCGATCCGCTTCCTCCCCGACCCCGTCTCCCACCACCGCCCCCTGGCTCAATCCACTCCGGCCACACTGACCTCCTCACTGCTCCCAGGGCACATCAGGCCTGCTCCGGCCTCGGGGCCTTGGCACCAGCTGTGCCCTCTGCCCCTGGCTCTCTCCTTCGCTGCCTAAGAGCTTCTAGGTCTCCCCTGGTGGCACTATTGAAAATAGCACCCTACCCCACCCCTTGCCATTTTGTCCCTTACCCTGCTTTGTTTTTCTTTATGGCATTTTCACCATATGGCACGTTATGTATTACCGTACTGTCAGTCTCCACCCTGCACAAGGCAAGCTCTTTGAAGGCAGGGACTTTGTTTTGTTCACTGCTGTATCCGGGGCTTTGTTTCGTTCACTGCTGTATCCGCAGTGCCTAGAACAGTGCCCGGCACATGCTGAGTGCCCCGTAAACATTTATTCAGTGAATGTGTGTGCTGTTTGCAGTGTAATCTCCCATCAGCCCTCTGAGGTAGGTAAGGCACAGAGAGAGGCAAGATAAGTTGTCCGAAGCACATAGCAAATAAGTAGCAAAGCTGAGGTTTAAACTCTGTCAGTTTGCCTCCAAAGTACACGTTCTTTCTGCTTTACTGCGTGCCCTGTCATTTCTGGATGTTTCCAAACTGCTACCAGATCTCTAAGAATTTTATTGTGCCTTTGAAGCCTTACCCTGTTGATTTTGTTCATGGCTGTCATCAAATCGTTTTTGAGTGTCTGGTTTCCACAGGCCTTGTGCCAGTCACAAAAGAGAAAAGGAGCGTTCGTGCCTGGCCCCTGCCCTTCTACTCTCCTCCTGGAGCAAGTCCCCCACGAAACCGTGAGTTCCCCCAGGCAGATACGTCATCCGATTCTTTCTTGGTCCTTGTCAACTTTCCAGGCTTAGAACTGTGCCTGGCACAGAGGAGGTGCTCCCTTCGTAGCTGTGCCACGAATGAATGAAGACAAGGGGCACAAGTAAGTGCGGTGAGAGCCCAGGTTCTTGGTTTTTGCTGTTTCACTCAACAGAGGCCGACAGAGCATCGCCCGAGTTAGGCGTCTCCCCAGCGTTCAGAGACTGGCTAGGCTCTGGTGCTTGTTGGAAATGTCAGTTCCAGCCCAGAGCCAATAGGGTGACCAGGGGTGGGGTGTCTGATTCAGATGGAGTTGTGGGGTCCACACCTTGAGAAACCCACTGCTGCCTAGTGAAAATACCACAGGAGAGACTTCCGAACTGGACCATCGAGGAAGGGGTAAGATTTCGGTAAGCCGACAGGAGGGCCTTTCAAGCAGGGATAAATAAAAGTGAAAGTTGAGACCTGTCTTTAGATCCTAGACAAGTATGCCCCTGCCACCATGAATATAATAGTTCTAATAATTGCTGCCACTTCATATGCCTGCCATGTGCTTGGAACTCTGTTTGGCTCTTTAATACACCCCTTGTTGATTTGATATTCACACCAACACAAGATGTTATCCGCATCTTATAGACAGAACACGGAGGCTCAGGAAGGTGAACTAGCTCGCTCAAGGTCATCTGAAGTGATGGAGCTGGGATTTGAGGGTGATCCAGGAAGCACCAGGGTCATGGTCTTTTCTCTCACCCTCTGCACTGTCCACTGACAAGGTCTCATGGAGTCAAAGAAGTACAAGAATCTCCTCGTACGTGTAGGTAACTGGGGGAAATGTACTGAAATGAGTCAAGTTTTCTTGAAAGCTCCTTAAAAGAATAAAGGCTTTGATAACATTTAATCTTGGTAGGAAATGCTTTCCAAATATACTCCTGACTTTCCCAGTTCTGTTTTCTTCTTTCACACAAGCTTTATCAAATGATTGTTTTGTTGATAAATTTAGTGTGCAGTTGGGACTTATATGTAGATCGTACCTACCCTCAAAGGGAGAGTGGATTTTATAGCTTCCATTCATCCTCATTAAAATCAGAACATTTGCATCTTAACTTTTACATCTTGTTCCAGGAATTTTAAGCAGTCTGATTGTATGGAAGTGGGTCGTATTAATTGCAAATGGGCTAGACATCTGCTCACTAACATGGAATGCATTTTTTTAGCTCTATTTTGTTTTTATATATGATCTACCAGAGTGATTAAGTGAGGGCTGTCGGTACTGCTGTTAGAAGAGTAGGATTTTCAGAGACTTATAATGTAACCATAAAAATGAATTTGAGTGAATCTTTGAAAGTTCTTGAACTGGGAACAGTTAAACATCTTAGGGTTGATAAATTTTTATCCACAGTCTGTCAGGGAGCCGTTTTCCATCATCGGGGCCTCTGTCGGTCTGGTGCGCAGTGAGCCCAGGTCCTGTGGGTTCCCGGCTCTGGGGTCTGCGATGCCCTGTTGTTTCTACCTGCGGGGAGGGAGGCAGGCAGGGAGTGAGCTGAGGTGTAGTATCAAACTGGAGGAATAGGATCCAGGCTGCTGGGGACTGGTTGACTAGGCAGGGTATTTCTTTCCTGGTAGCAATAGAACAGTGTTTCCCAAAGTGGATTTCTTGCAACACGAGTTCTTAAGGAGGGTGATGTGCACAGTAAGTTTCAGAGGCACTCACTGGTTAAACGAAGCTAGTTAAGCAGGTTCCTTCCTTGCAGTCCTTTCCGGAGCCTTTAATACGCCCTTGTACACTGTGGATCTGCAAGAGGAGGATGACGTCTACACAGTTTCCCCGACATATTTGGCCACAGGCCCCTTCTCATGGAATACAGTTCGGGAAATGTTGTCACGGAGAACATCCCAAGTATTTGTTTTAAAATCGGGAACTGCGGAGTCCGGTTGAGGCTGTCTTGGTCGTGTAGCTGACTGTAGAGTGCCAGGTCCTCAGGGCGGTTGCCTCGGCCATCTTGCCCCTCCGGACCTCTCAGGACCTGGTTTTTTTCAGAGTTGCAGTCCCCAGGCCAGTGGCACCACTGGCCCAGGTAGGGCGCAGGAGGGAGGCTGGGGCCTCTGTGCATCCGTGCGTGTCTGTACTTGACAGAGAGGAGGATGATACATGACTTAGCAGCAGTGATCAGGGAAGGACAAATAAAATATGTAAAATGTGAAGAGAGTGGTGGAGCAAGTGACATTTTTCCTAAAGTAGTTTCCTGAGCCTGATCCAGCCAGCACCTGCTACCTGGAGGGGTTCAGTCAATATTTGTTGAGTGAATAAATAGTTGGTACTCCGAGGCCTTTGCAAAAAAAGACGTCTGATGTTGCTACACCATCATATTCTGTTTCAGTTCAGTTTAGTTGCCAAATGTACATAATCCTTCACGCCTTCTAGAATCAAAGGTTAAAACACCAGAACTTTTCTTTTCCTGCGCTTAACAGATGTCCCTTTCATGCAGAAATCTCTGCTGTGGTACTGCCTTGCCACAGAGCACATGTTTCTGGGCGTTATTATTCTAGGGGTGGGAATGGATTTGAACCGATTGATCCAAACCTTTACTCTTTCTCTCTTGGAACCAGTGACAGAAAGCTGACAAATGTTGAGGGGTGATGTCTGCTACCTCCGAACTGAGCAAAGCTAGTCGACTCATGAGGGGTGAAGGCTGCAGTGTGAACCTATGACCTTGACGCCATTAACTTCGGGCATCTGAAGCGCCAGCATCGTGACGATGGTGTGATGCCTGTCTTACTGCCGAAATCCTTCTCCTGATGTTTAGCTGTGCTGTTTTCCCATTTCATTCCCTCCTTCTGCAGAACAGGGCTTGCTACCCAAAGGAAGGATCACTTGCTCACCCTTAATATGGGGAGATTATTTAGAGCACTTAATTTGTGTTGACTCTTTATTGGTGCACTATTGCAATTAAGTTAGATTAATGAAAGGTAAATTCCAGTCTATACATGAAAAAAAAAATCTCTTGTAAAGATCCTAATTAGTATGTGTGTTTATTTAGCCTCTCATGGTTTAATTGCATCCCATCTTGCTATTTACAAACAGGCATCATTAAAGAATAATGAGTGTGTGAAGAGCATTAATGCTAGCAACAGATGAGGTAACTGGCGTTTGGTGGGGACAGCAAGGGATGGATGGGAAGTCTGCTGGTTTGTATTATTTTCGAACGAAGGAGAGTGCAGAGCGGTCCTTTGAACCAGTCCACGAGGGGAGGACAGAACAGACACTATGCCAGGCAGCAGCTTGTCCTTTGGCTGCAGAGACTTGGGCTGCTTTTCATTTGCTGCCGCGGTGTAATCTGGAGAGGTGAACACACGCCCTCACACGACTGTCTCGTGACCTTAGCCGGCAGCGTTCAGGTTGAAGCTTTCTTTTCAGCCCCATGTTGCAGGACATCTGCACCTCAAATCCATGAGGATTCCCTGGGAGGCTGAAAAGGCCACCCAGAGTGGGCCTTTCCTCGTACGGCTCAGCTCCAATCCCTTCAGCAGCCTTTTTATAAAAAAAAAAAAATCCAAATATAAAATAAATTGAGAAATAGGTTTATGATATTTCACTGGCACCCCTAATATTTCATTCCAATTTTACCTACTTTGCAGTCGTTCCTCAAAGTTACAAAGCAATTTTATCTTTTCAGATGGATGCTTGATTTATATTCTGTTCTAACCTGGTTTAAGGGTAGGAAAGCTGGGATTCCAGATGGGATAGCAGTGAAGCTGAAGGAAGAGAGAACAACCTAGAAGAACCCGGTCATCGTAATGTCCTCCTCATTTGCTGCATGATTCTCTGATTCTTGGTATAGAGTAAGCAATTCTCTAAAATCACTAAGGAGTAAATGTGGGGACAAAGGTGGTGAATCTGAGGAGGAAGTGACCTGTAGCCCTGGTTGCCTTTGCTAGTAGGAGTAGGTCTTGGGAATGTCTGCCTCAGTTTCCCCTTATGTTATGGTTATCCTTGCAGGCAGTTCTGTGAAGGTGTTCCATACAAATGCAAATTGCCACACTTCAAACTCTATTAAAGCCTTAGATTTCTCTAGGGATTCCTGGGTGAGTTGAAGTCCAGGGTTTAATTTATTTAAAATCAGGTTATAGGAATTCACAGTTTTCAGTACATTTTATGTTTGTCTTCAAAGGAACCTGCAGTTTAATTTTAAGCTCCCCTAAACAGAAGCCAAAAGCATGTAAAGGTGTTCGGTGTTCTAAGACCCGCCTGTATTTAAGGACACAGCTAGCTGCATTATCAGACACAGAAGGACCCAGACAGGCTTGTGTGGCTGTGTCTCTCGTGGCCGTTAACTTGCGAGTGTTCCATTTCCAGCTCACAGAACTGGGGGGCATGTCTTCCCGTTCATATTAATTGGATTTTAAAGTGACCTTGGCCGTGTATTGATCTGAATTAAAATTTTCTACATCAAGGTCAAGCTGGCACGTATCCTACAGTCGAAATACTAAAAAGCCGAGCGCTGCCTAACAGGGTGTCGACAGAAGTGGAGGTGCAGTGGGGTCACGTGTGCCAGAGGGCACCGTGCTCCCATTCTGATGCAGGTGGCAAGCGGCAGGTCTGCGTGGGGATCACCTTCGCCGGGGCTTGATGAATCGCCCGGTCGATGGGATGCTCCCCGTTTAAGTCCACAGACCCACCTTCTTCCGGGAAGAGCACCCCGGAGCTCCTCGGGGCCCAGATGCTGCCGCTCAGTTGTGTGGGTTTAGGGTGAAGCTTCAGGTCATCTGACTTCACCCAGACGCCCTGAAAATGAGGGCCCGATAGGATCATTCGTAAACCTGAACCATCTAGCCCAGACCTCCGCCGCGAGTCCCAGTCTCCAAATTGCCCGTTTAACGTCTCTCCACTGAGACACTGCAGAAGTGTCTTAAACTTCATAAAAGAGAAGTGGTTTTCCCTGCCCCCGGCTTTACCCCTCTGCTTCCCCATCTTATCTCCGTAAATGGCAAAACCATCCAATCGGCGCTCAAGCCAGAAACCTACAAGCTTCCTTAGTTCCCCGCTTTCTCTCACTTCACAGCCCATCTATCAGCAAATCCTGTCTTCAATTCCACCTTCGTTCTATCTGAAGTCCACTGGCGTCTCACCTCCTCTGCCGCCACGGCCCCAGTCGAAGCTGTCATCGTCCTCTCGTGGTCTCCCTGTTTCTGCTCTTGATCTCTCCACCAAGCAGCCAAGGACATGTTTCTTTCAAGCACACATCAAACCTGTCATTTCTCTGCTGAAAACCCTGCAGCGGCTTTCACTTCACCCCGGGTGCAGCTGACCTCTCGTCAGAGCCTCAGCCCTTCACGAGCACCCCGGCCTGCCCTTGCCCGGGGCCTGCCGCTCTCCTGCCCGCCCCACCGGCCTCCTGCTTCTTCCTCGGGTCTTTCCCGCCCAGGCCTCTGCCGGGCTCCTCCCATGGCCGGGCCCGCTGCCCCAGCACCGTGCATGGCCTAGCTTCACCTTATGGAGTAGGTTTCTACCGCATGTGAACCTACCCCCTCACCCAGCTTTATTGCCTTCCTGGCCCCACACAGATGGTATATTTTTGTTTCTCTATTGTCTGCTCATCCCCCGCCCACCAAGAATGCACCCTCATGAGGTGTTTTGTTCACTGCGCCATCTCTAATCCTTAGGCCGATGCTTGGTACGATAGTGAGTGTCCGGGAAATACTGGAGTGAATTCAGTGAACAAACGAATAATTGAATCATCTGATCTAAATGTCATTTTTTTCGCACATAGGTATTGCCTAAATAATCTCTCTTTGAGCTCTTCCCTTTTTGTTTATTCCCTTTAAAACTCTTGGCAAATTAAACATTTTTGTGTATATACTTACTTGTTGCCTGTCTCCTGCGCCAGGACCCTTAGCTCTCTGAAGGTCTCTTTCGTTTATCCCTGTGTACCTAATGCCTAGCCTGCACGTGACATGCGTTAACAAGTACCTGTTGGGTGGAAGGAGGGGGAGAACTGGAAAGCAAGCCATCTGCCGTTCAGAGCAGCTCCAGGTTCCAGTGCATCCGTCGGTCCGTCTGTCTCCCCTCCTCCTTTCCCCAGCGCTTCATTCCTCCGCCTTCTCTTGCTACATGGCCTCCTTCTCACAGGAGCGCTATTTTTGGTTCCCGGTCTTCTCCATGTTCTCCAGGCCGGATTCTGGAAGGAGGCAGTTTACGTGGCCTAGCCAGTATGGGGAGAACCTTCTGTACCACACCCAGTTCCTACCCCTGGGCCAGGTGGTTCCACCCAGGGCAGAAAATAGCTGCTTCCCAGGCAGCAAGCACGTCCTGCAAGACGGGAACGTTGAGTGCAGTGGCTTCCTTGCTGCCGTGTTCAGGGCAGGGGACAAGTAAAGGGTGTGTGTGCTGACGGGGATTCCGCATCACATCCCTTAGTAGGAACTTGACGTGTCCAGCATATTGGAGAAAAGGGTAATCAGCTTCTCCTTTTGTCAGCTAACCCGAATCCCACTTCATTCTCACAACATGTTTTTGGAACCTTGATGCCCTATTTTTATACAGGCGTCGTATTCTCCTTTTTCCCAGAGGGGTTTATGTTATATATTTGAACGTACGTTTTATAAATGAAAATGAACTAAATTCTGTTTTGGCGGTTTGGGGGATTTTTCATGACACTGCAAGGGAAACCCTATAAGGTAGCCAGAAACCAAGGTCAGGAAGCACAGTTTTTCTCTGTTGTCTTTGTGCTTCTTTACAGCGTGTGTGAATTTTGTTGCTGTTGAGAGGAGCGTGAGGCCGGATGAGAGAGGAAGGCTGTGAGGGAGTTGTTATTTATCGTATGAAATGGAAACTTATTTCTTAATCCTTCCTTGTCGTGAAAACGAACTTGGAGAATGAGTAAGGCCTCTCTGATGAAACTCCACTCCCACCAGGGCAGTTGTGACTTTTGAAGAGAGGAACGGGTTCAGGAAGGTCAGAAGTGCCCGGATCGTTAACACTGATGGCTCCTTAGGAGATGATTCCAACGTCCTCGTCAAGGGAATAAGCCACCTAAAGAAAAATGAGCGTATCTTATTAGGCGGGGTGCTTCGGCACCGTTAAAAAGGATTGCCGCGGTGATAGAGCAGTTGCCACCACGCAGCGAGTGACGGTAGTGGCTCCGCTGGACACTTAATAGCAGTGGGTGCCCAGTCCTTGTAAAGGGTTCCATCTTAGAGACGAGGAAGCCAGAGCTCACGTGAGCTGGCTTTCCCAGAGCCACGCTGCTTCGTACGTGGCAGAGGCAGAATTTGAACTTGGGTCTCTCAGGCTCCAAAGCCCTGGCCCTGGCCCCCTCCCCGTGCTGCCTGTCCCCCAGGACGAGGGCAAGGAGAGAGTCACCCCGCATGACCACGGATGGCCTACCGGCCACGTTCGAATCACAGCGCTAAGCCCTTCACAAGCCTGCCGTCATTTCCTCCTCACAGCAGCCTTATGCTGGGTCCTACAGGCAAGAAAGCTGGGGCTGAATAGGCCAGGTAACGCGCCTCAAGTCACACGGCCAGGAGCGGGCAGAGCTGAAATCTAAACTCCGGTCTTTTCTGCCCCCAGAGTCCTTCAACGTAACTCCCATGCTTGCTTGCCTTGCTGGCAAGTTGATTTTCTAACTTGTTGGTAGACAGAACCTAAAGTCAGCTTCTCTGCCTTATTCTTCCTAGGTCTTTGTCAAAAGGGAAGATATAACTCACCTCTTGAGACTGTAACAACTTCACACCTCAAATCTAGCCCGTCCGCGGGAGTCGCTTTCCAGTTTGATTTTCTCTATCTTGTATCACACTACGTTGCATCGCATTTTATCATCAGAGGCATAACCGAGCCACCGCATTGAGCAAAAAACAAGTGACCTTCAGCGTAGAGGAATATCAGTTTTATCTTTGACGCTCCCTCCATCTGACCTCTTGGTTTCCAAGTCACGTAGCCCATTTTCTTGTTACGACTGGGTTACTGTCTAGCCCCTCGTACCAGTGACCTCCTCTTCCAGCCATGACAGCAAGTTGATCTTCTCTACCTCAGCTTGGCCAGCGTTTCAGCCTTTCAGGGTTGGTCTGTCACCGTTTTCTCTTGGCTATTTCCAGTTTTACAGTTTTCCTAGAAAGAAGCAGCAGCCAGTTTCCCTCCGTACCTCTAGGTCCCAGTCCTTCTTGCTGCTGCAGCTTTGCGAGGCCCGCTGTCAAGAGAACAATTCCGCCCCAGCACGATTCTGTCAGGGCTGCACGTACCTAGCAGCTGTGCAGAATTCAGAGCGCTCACTTTAAAAAGAAACAAACAAACACTAAAATTAGACAAAGCAAGTTTAGTGGCATCTTATAGATGCGGTCAGGGGCGTGAGCACAAAGCCATTTGGGAGGGAAGGCAGGAGCCTCGTGAAGCGCGGTTTTGAGCCACTTACCAGAGTTCCAGAAAGTAGGGCTGGCGGTTTGAGGATTAGATGGTCCAGGGCTCTGTGGTCGCCGTGTCTTGTGATTTAGAGACGCTGCTGCGGGGTCATGGACCAGGCATGAGAAGGGGAAACAGTAAGAGGCAGGCGCCTGGCCCTGCGCGGAACAGCAGTGACCTTGCCCTCAAAGCTTGCTAAACCTCAGCTTCCTTCTATTCAGAATGAGAGTGAGAGGCCTGCCTGGGCTGTACTGCAGGGTTCTCAGGTAGAGGAGGAAACTACGGCCCCGTGGGCGCGCCCCAGTCCTTGTCATAGAGCCGAGGGGGTGTCCACATTATTCGGGGGAAGGCCCCCAGGCGTCAGGGAAAAGCTTGGGGGAACGTTTTTTCCAGGTCACATCTAAGAACATCTCTTGGAGGAATGTTTCATGGGACATCGTCTGGGGAGCGCTCGTCTGTACAACCAACTCCCCCTTTCAAAACGTGGGGCAGAACGGGCAGGTGCCCAGCCAAGCATGTTCCGACAGCTCAGTGACGCAGCACTCTTCTCCCCAAAACTTCTCAAGTACACGGTGAGCCCCATATGGTAAAGCGTCGTGTACCACCCTCCAGTTAGTTCAGGCATATGTCAGTTTTGTCACCTCCTTCAGGGTAGGAGCCATATTTGATACTTCTTAACCTCTCTAGGCTTCAGTTTACCCCTTTGAAAATGGGGAAGTTGGAGAAAATGACTTTTTAAAACTTGCCAGCTCTAGAGTTACATGATTCTCTGAAGTAGTGTCCTTGCCCAGTGCTTCACGTAATACATACACTTAACATATTCAATAAATAAATGCTTACTGGGATCATTCACTTTATCCTCATCTTTCTTTGTCATTAGTGCAAAGAGGAAGGTTCTTGGTTCTGTACTGAAGAAAAGCTGTTCCTGAACCTCCTGTAGGTTCCTGTCTGCCCCTCTCTCCCTCCCTCCCCACCCCTTTCTAACTACACTTTGAAAAACATCATTTCAAGTACAGCAGACCCCTTAAGGACACCTACACAGTAAACTTTTACCTTGTTTGTACCTGGAAAATAACATTTGTGGACACATGTATATATGGTTGGCTGCTTTTTTTTTTTAAACTGTATCCGTGCCCCCAAAGCAGAGCTCACCCATGCAGCCTTTGTCTGAGTGACAAAAACTGTGCTCCCCACTTCACCTCCCACACACGTGCTTTGTGCCGGGCCAGGGGGTGCTGTGTCCAGTCCAGGTTCCTCGTGCAAATAAGCGGTTGGTCGGCTCGCCTCCGCTGCATCCTAGACACAGCACCTGCTCAGGCTCAGGGTGCCTTCTCCCTGCACAAGCCCAGGGGAGTGGGGTTGCAAGCGATCAGCTTCTCCCACCTTCCAAGCTCACCTGGTCTGCCGGTGTAGATAACGTCTCAACTACCAGATTTGTTACGTTTGCGTTGGACAGCCGTCAGCGGCAGAGCAGGATGAAATGTCTTTGCTGTTCTCCTCATCTTGCCTCCCACTTTGCGACTTGCTCGCCATAGCGAAGTAGAAATTCTCCCAACGCCATACAGCTTGGTAGGCGACTGCCGTAGAACAGGTAGAGAAGACCACTGATGCAGCGCCCGCAAGGGGATGGGCTGTGACAGCATCTCTAAGGGCACTTCCTGGAAGGGTGTCGGCCGGCTGGGTGGTCCAGCCCAGCGGCTTCCTTTCCCAGCGCACCTTTGTTCCCGTTGGGGAAACACAGTGCAGCCCTAGACTCTTCACAACTTGCCATCTGAACACACGGGGAGAGACGCAGAAGTAGTGAGTGACCTGCTCAGTGTAGGAGAAGGGTTACCTTGGCAACGGCAAGCCCACTTCATTACCAGATGCATTAGCTTTATTTGTGGGATCCCAGAGCAGTTGCCAAGCACCGACCTGTGGTCCCGTCTCTGGGCGTTTTGCTCCAGCCGTGGCCAGCATTGGCTAGTTTGTGGAACGGTGTCTGTTGGCCTGTATATGGTGCACCGCCGTATCAGTCTACCAAAACTCCAAGGTCATGGCAACCTGCTGCATCCAGGTACGTTAGGAACTGGCACGGTCCAGGTACATAAGAATCTGAATCATTACAGGGTGACGTGCGAGCTGGGAAGAACGTTAGCGAGCACGCACGAAGCTCCATCTCGAGGGCAGGGCTCGAAGGGCTCGTGGGACCCTCTCCGCCGCACCACCTCTGAGGAGAACGCAGGCTGATGGCTGGTGAGTCGTGCGGTGCGCCGTGCCCGCGGCCGCGTGTCTCCCATGGGTCGTCGTCGCGTTTAATTCCTCAGCGGGCCCCTCCACGTCCTGCAGCTGTGTGAGCAGGCACGAGAGGTGGCTCGACTTGCCCTTGGCCACCCTGCCTGTGAGTGACAGGTGTGGCACAGAGTCCCAGAGCACTTGGCCTTCACAGTAAATGGCCTCTTTGGGGAGTCAGCAAGACCAGCCTACGTGGCAGCTTCGTACCTTCCCCGCACCGCCTGCACCTCGGCTTTTTGCAGACTCTCAGCAGTCATTGGACAGGAGCACATTTTTGCGCATACTTCAGGGCCTGCCCAGCTGTCACCCACTCTCTGCAGTGCCCCTGTAGCCCCAGGTGTGACAGCAGAAAGGCAAATTAGCACAGGTGGCAATTTCACTGGACTGGAGGCAGCAGCCCTTCTGGTTCCAGCTTTGATGTTAGCTGGCTTCAAATCATTTCGCCTCTGTGAAGTCCAGACAGGGTTTTGGGCTGAGTAGCAACAGCTGCCCCTGGGAACCAGGCCCTGTGCCACACCCCTTACCGGGTGCCTTGTCTCCTTGACTGCTTGCGGCCCTTTCTGATCTCCATTAGCTGGAGGAGAGTGATGTTCAGAGAAGGTAGGTAACTGGGCCAAGCTTTTCCAGTAGCAGAGCCGAGACCCGATTCCAAATGCGCCTGATTCCAAAGCCTCGAAATGCTAAGCTTCGAAATTGTGTATGCAGTTTCATTATGACCGTGTTAAAAATTCAGAAAGCCATAACTCTGTGCATATTCAATGTAGTTGAGTACCAGGGTCCTTTCTGGCTCTATAAAAAATAAGAATTGACAAACTTCATAGACCTTGACGGGTTCAAGAGATAATAAAAGTAAACCAGAGCCAGACTTCATAGCACTGAGTGTCCGTACACTAGCACAGCCCGGGATAGACACAAGCTGGAGGGATGCTCTTGGTGAGCCTCCCTGGCTCGTGCACCTTCCCTGATGGCGTGAAGCCACAGCGCGAGAGGCGGGGCATGGAGAACCAGCCTAGCCCAGGACTCCAGAGCAAACCGGGCAGGAGGGGTGGGGGGAGGGATGAGGGGCTGAGGGTGGGGCGCAGAGGTGCGAAGTATGACTGGGGGGGCGGGAGTGGGGGGCGCCGTATGACCGCGGAGTATCTTATTTTTTTATTAGAAAAGAAGTTGAAACGCTTAAACCTCAGTACATAAATGAATGTAGGATAGGATAAGAAAAAAAGGGGGAAAGGAAAAACTATCCTAATCCAGACTCATAGAATGAAAAACAAAAAATTTAACCTATCGAAAAATGATTTGCCCCTTGCTCTGGCTGCGGTCTTGAAATGCCATTTCCCACTGGAAAGAACCAGAGTTGCTTGAGGAGGTGGCTGATTCATGACCTCAGGTGGGAACCGTACAGGACAGGCCTGGGGTATCATAGACCAGACAGCAAGGAAGCCGTCACAGAGACTAGGGTTTTGACGAAAGGATTCAGCCTCAACAAGATGCACACCAGCCACAGACAGGACAGTGCGAGCGTCCGTAAGGAGAGCAATTGCGTCAGACAAAAATATGTCAACTGTGTTGCACTCTTTGAGTGTATAATAATGTTAAGGGAAAAAAACTAAGCCATCTACGTTGGAAGTAAACTAGTGAAACAGTGCATTGTTTGAAAACTGGTATGTGTGTAACTGAATCACTTTGCTCTACACCTGAAAGTAACACAACATTGTCAATCAACTATACTCCCATATAAAATTAAAAGTTTAAAAAAAGAAAGCTGGTAAATAAATGGAAAGAACTGAGCATTTATCCTCTCTCACATATATAATAAGTTCCACCACTGGGTAACCAGTTAGTAGATAGGGGAAGGTTTTCTTTATAAAAGTGTTCCAGCTAATAAATGAAGGCTGTTGATCTCATTGGAATACGACCGTCTGTAACCCCTGGTGAATGTAATGGGTCATCAGCTGCCAGCATCACGAACTGAGACACCCGACCTCACGTGCCTCCTGTTGGTAGCCTGTGACAGCCCTGTGAAGTAATCTTGCCAAAAAGAAAATAAAAATCAAGCCTGAATCTCATCTAATTACCGATTTACAGGAAGTACAGAGTAAGGAGTAACATGTACACCACCGGGTCGCCATCCGCAAAATCCAGACTGTGGAAAACGCTATAGAAAAAATGACCCAGTTTCTTCGGCAAATAGAATGGGGAGAGGGGATAGAGAGAGGGACACCTTTAGTTTAGGAGAGACTTATGAGATAGGTCAGCCAGTTCCATTGTGTGGACCATACTCAGATCCTGATACAAGCAACTTTTTTTTTTTAATGTGGCATTTATGAGACCGTTGGAAATGAACACCGACCGAACTGCAGGTTTGATAACGCTAGAGAATTCCTGCTGTTGTTTTAGTTTAGTGGAGTGTGGAGTGGCAGCATGGCTATGTTTTTTTGTTTTCGGAGCCCTGTCTTTTAGAGATACGGACTGAAATATTTACAGATAAAATGATACCATGGCCGTTATTTGTTTCAAAATAATTGAGGAAGGGAAAAGTAGGTGAGGGTGTAGTTAAAACAAAGATCTGTCGAGACTTGTAGCTGTTGACGTTGGGATGGGTCCATGGAGGTTCTTTGTACTCTTTCATTTACTTCTGTATGTGTTTTTTTAAGTCTTCCATAATAAAAGGTTTAAAGAAGGTAATTAAGTCGGTACTTCAGGGAGGGGGCGGATTTTATTTTGTTTTGTTTTGGTTTAATGGCACCCATTGCTGATAAGAGTGGAGTGCTGACAATGGTCTTCTTAACCCTTGTGGTAGATTGTATCAAAAGCCTTACAATATTTGTACTGTTTGCCCCAGTAATTACAATTCTACCAATCTATCCTCAGGAAATAATACCAAATGCAGCAAAAATTTGGTGAACAAAAGGACACATTGCAGCCTAATATTAATATTAGGGAAAATTTGGAAGCAGCTAATGTCCAGCAATAGGAGAATGGTTAAAGAAATTATAGTATAGCCACTCAATAGAATGCCAGTCCACATGTAATGCCAGTTTTGAAGACTACACAGCAATATGGAATGATGCTTACCTCATAATTTTAAATAAAATTTTGACTTGAAATTATATGTTTAGTTTCAATTATAAACATGTGAAAAATTCAAAAACCATGCATCTTTGATAGTAAAAAGATTAAAAGGAAGTACCCCAAAATGTTAAAGTGGTGATTGATTATCTTTGGATGGAAAGTCTATAAACAATTATTTTATTCCTTTTTTCTCTAATTTTAGATTGTTCCATAATAAGCATTTATTAACTATTTTACTATTAGTTAACTTTAAAATACCAAAAATCACTTATAAAAACAAAAAAATTAAATATAATATTTCTAGTATATTTAGTGTGGTTTTTTTTTTTAATTTCTTTCTAAGAAACTTGAGAAATTACTAAGGGAATTTATCAGTTAAAGTCAGCTAGATTTCGTTTCTTTTAAGGAAACAATTGCTTAGTTATCTACGCTTTTTAGCAAAGAGAGTTAAAATACGTTAGAAAATGGTGGCACTGTTGGACGGGGTATGTTGGACCTTCACTGTAGCCCAGCGAGAGGCTATTAATTTCAGTGTTTATGACTTCCAAAACTATAACTGGGTTCCTCTCCCTCCCTTGCTTCCTTCCAAGACTGCATGTAAACTAGAGACAGAGTTTCTGTTACTACCTTGCTGGTTTATTGGCATCCTTAAATAGTGATTTCCAGTTATGCAAGAAATGACCTCTTAAATGTGACATGGTGTAGCAATATATAAAAGTACTATCCAGAAATAAGGTGCTTTTAACATTCTCTTAAATGTAGATAAACATGTCATATCTTTTTCTTAGCCCGTTTGTATTCTATACTATTTGGGGCATATAGAAATAGAGATCAACTCAGCACTAGACGTTATTGAAGGAACTAGGTATTAGTAGTGTTCACTGACACCCAGGACTGATCAAGAAGAGAAGACGGTTGTTGTTTTGAACAGTAGGTTAAGAACTGCAAGGAAGGAGGAAGTGAGGAAAGGATGGTTGAAGGTGGCGTCCCGAGAAACGGTCTGCTGCTGGAGTTGCAGGATTTGCGTTGCTGCTTGGGGCAGAGACTCTTTCTTGTCTGAGCCCAGCAGGACTCCTCTTAGCCAATTCTGTGATGTCAGAGCCTCATGGACCAACCCAGACAGTGGGCCTTGCGTTGGGTCCTTTGCCGAGTCTGCTTTTAGGGTCTCATCTAGGAAATGAAAGAGGAGGCTTGACAAAGTATCAGAAGGGTTTCATGAGCCTCTAAAAGAAAAGAAGGTGCCGTTTCTATTCTGAAGGCTGAGCCTGTTCAGCAAGCCCAGCAGGTCACTTTTTCCCTGGCATGTATGAAACTGCACTTTTTTTAGGTTTTTTGGGTTTTTTTTTTAAATCTGTAACATGTGCTTAGGTTCTAAGAGAGTAAAAGCACTTAAATGTATTTACAGGATCATGTTCCTTTTTGGAGATAAAATTCAGCTACTTTTCACTTACCTTCAGAACTGCTCCACTTTTTACCAGCTGTTAAAAATAGATAGTTCAGGGATTTCCCTGGTGGTCCAGTGGCTAAGACTCCGTGCCCCCAGTGCAGGGGACCCGGGTTCGATCCCTGGTCAGGGAACTAGATCCCACATGCCGCCACTAAAAAAGATCCCTCGTGCCGCAGCGAAGATCCCACACAGCCAAATAAATAAATATTTTTTAAAAAAATAGATAGTTCAACCAGGGGGTATCTGGTGCCTGCCTTTCATCCCTCTATTGTACTCTCTACATAGTCCATGGGTGTACATAGGCTCATGACATAATATGAAAACAAATGTGCTCTAACTCCTAGAAGGCCAGAATTGTAGGGTAGTCTTTGAAGAAGGTAATTTTAAGACAGGGGAAAAAAAAAAAGGGAAACTTACTTTATCCAGCAGATAGTGAACATTTGGAAATTATCCTGAGGGTTTATAAGCCAGTATTATAAATAAATTCGGGGTAGTTAGAGGAATTGGGACCTGCACCATCTTAAATGCCTTAGGAGGCTGGCACAGGCGCGACCACCGTGCCTTTCCTCCGAGTGTCCACTGGCGTGTCAGGAACAGGAGGAGAGCTGATCCTTTCTTCTTCTCGTTGTCTTGCCCAGTTCATGTGATTTGCGTGTTCCAGTGTAAGCGTTCATGTCTGTACCCGTGTGTTTTGACAGGTGACCTTGGGAAAGGTGTTGAAAGTGATTGTCGTCATGCGGAGCCTGTTCATTGATCGGACGATAGTGAAGGGGTATAATGAAAACGTCTACACAGAAGACGGCAAGGTAAGCATTCTGGAGTCTTTTGTTTTTTTCCTTTATTGTCTGTATCCCAGAACAAATGTAATAGAGTCCCAGATGAACGGCGTTAAACACTAGCAGCCGTAGCTAAAATGATCAACAAGCATAGATTTACACGTTACACGTGTAACGTGTAACGTGTAACGTTCTGTAACGAGCAAGTTACAGAAAAGCGTTTCTCTCTCTCCCCTTGCATTTTTCATCAAGCTTCTGCTTTTTCCTTTAAGCCTGTTACCCTTAGTTGAATTTCTAATTTATCACCTTAGACCCCCAGTTGCCTCATTAAATGTGTCTTCTGAGGAAATGGAGTTCTTTCTTCCTTTCTTTTCTTTCCCTTCTTCTTCTTCTTCTTCTTTTTTTTTTCTTTTGCCTAGTCGCGCAGCACATCAGTAGCCCAGGGTTCAGCATTTTGCTTTTCCTAGAACCATGAGGAAAATTCAAGTTAATCCGACACACAACCTGATAATGATCATTTTCCTTGAAACTAGCAAGCAACCCCCAGAAGGTGGTTATCCATAGCAGTGCATAGTGAATACTGCAATTGAAAAAAGATGAGTTATTTCCATGAGTGATTTGTTTCATGCGAAGTTCACCCACGTGAACCCCTGATTTCTCTTGACTCCACACTCTCCATATGGAGATACAGAGAGCACCAGAGGATGCTAACGAGAGTCGACAGCCTTCATTTGTGTTTGCTTCCAGAGCGCAATGAGCATTCTGCCAGAGATACCCACCCAGATACACCCTGGTCAGCTCCTGACACTAGGCCTCCGTCTTCACCTCTCCCTGGAGCTTTCCCTTCTCTTCATGAATCCCATTAAACTTTAAAAGTTTGTTTGTACCAGCATTTACCACCCAACGGCCACATTGTAATGAGGATAGAATGTTCTCCAAAAACAGGTGACAAATGTAGCTCAGCGCATAACCGTGTGTTATATAAAAGGTGTGACCCGTAAAGTGGGTCTGTATTTTGGGTTTGTATTTGGGACAAGTGACCCAGCATTTCGAATTTCCCCATGCCACTTGAGTGCTGTCACCATGGGAAGCTACTCGTACTCCCAGGGCCCTGCAGAGTTCTCATAAATCTCCCCATTGAGAGGAAAGCAGTCCTCCAGGGAAGCTTTCCTCTTTCTTTCTTTTGGAAAAACCAAAGTGTCTTTGGAGCAAGTGTGGAGAGTAAAATAGATAATTGGGGCAAGTGTGATCTGTTGTGTATGTGGCTCAGAAACTCAGATGGCGATTCTGAACGAGAAATTCCAGCTCCTTCGCAGCAGCAGAGGCAAGGCCACGGCGGTGGAGAACCTCGCCAAGAGCCCGAGTCAGTGGTCGTCTAGAGACAGGGTTCCTGTTGCCTCTGTTCAAGATTTACAGCTTTATAGTCACCCCTGCTATGAAACACGCCCTTGCTCTCCCAGAACTTACAAGTGACTTGGGGATATAAAGAATAAATACATAAAAGCTAGGTACTAATAATGACCGTGCTATAAGAGATACCAAATTCAGGATGCCAGGAAGCATACTCTGAATGTAGATTATAAGGAACGGAGAGTTTACCTGTTTTGCAATATCGATATCAATCTTTAGCATGATATTTATTTAACTGCCCCGTACTGAAAGTGTCCAAAATAACCCAGGCGGTTTGCCGCCTAGTTAATAGTCCATAAATGATTCGTATTATTTTCATTCTGCACTTAAAACAAGGGAATTAGAAAATAGTCTCACGTGTGTTCTTCTAGAATTTCTCTCTTGATTACTCCTCTTCAGCTGCTGTGGGTAGTTCCTTTCCTCCCATCTACCCCCTTGACTCCCAGGTTACTGGGCGTTCTCTTCCCCCTCCTCTCATGCCCCTTGGCCGTTCTTACATGTACCCCTGGGGTTGCACGTGTCCCCCGCACAGGGATCACTCCTGATTTGCGTCGAGGTCAGACCTCTCCTCCCCAGACGGACCTCAAGTTCAGCCTGTCCAGACGCAACCTCAGCTCCCCTCAGCTGGTCCTTCTCCAGGGTGACTGTACCACCTCACTGCTCGGGCCTTCCCTCCGCTGTCTCCATATGGAGTCTGTTAGTGGGTTCTGGCGAGTCTCCCTCTTTATCCCTCCAGCTGGGCCCCTCCCATCCATCCTCACTCCTCCTCGCCTCTCCTTCTCGCTCCGCTGAGTCGCTGCGCCAGCCTCCTCACTTCCAGTCTGCAGTGCTGCTTCCCTCCGCCGTCTCTCCTTCGCTTGGCCTCCAGAGCTGTCCTCCTGACATACACAGCCACGGGGATGATTTCTTGCTTCCCGCCATGTCCCCGTTGCCCAAAGCAGGAAAGTGGGATATTAGGAGATGTTGGGCACAGAGCAGTCCATGATCAAAAAAGTTGGAGAAACCCTGGGTTAGAGAAAGTTCAGTAGGATTCTTTCTTTACTGTGGAAATTCTTAAACACTTAGTTTGCCTAAGTGCCTATGAATCTCCCAAGAGGGGTCCATAGTATGCAGTCTTTTCCTAACTAATTTGACCGTCCATTTTTTTTCTTCCTTTTTTCTTGGAGCATATTGTGACACCGGTGTGTGGCAAAACACACTTCTGAAAACTCTGGCTTATAGAATAAAATCCAGACCCCTTAGCAAGGCATAGAAATGCCTAGTGATCTGGCCTCTGCCCGCCTTTGCAACCTCATCTGCCGTCACTCTCTACATACGTTTCGTCTTTTACTTTCCAGCCTTTTGTGCTACTTGTGGCTCCCAGAACGTGCCAGATTCTTTCACACACTTGCACCTGTGCTCTGTGCCCTTGACCTGGGACGCTTGCCCCCTCCGGTCCACCTGGCGAGCTTACTGGCTTTACACTGGCTGAGTGCCCTGTCGCTTCTCATCCGGCCCCCATTTTCCCAGAGGCCTCTTCTGTGAGCACGGACTCTGGAGATGGCAGGCCTGGGTTTGCCTCTACTCACAGCACAAGCGATCGTCGTCCCCTCGAACCTCCGTGGCATTTTGAACAGTCTTTCTCTAGTGCTAGGATTACTCCATCCTGATTACCTGTTGCATGTCTGTCTTGCAGTTAGTGAATATACTCGCGTCCTCCACGTTTGGTCTGGTAGGCACTGTGCGAAGCAGACCTGGCCCCCAGTGGTTATGGAGCCGCAGGTACCACTGTTAGGCTCGTCTTCCAGACAGGGAAACTGAGACCCAGCCTGGTAAAATGACGTGCCTGCGGTCACGCACCGAGCCGGATCCCCAACCTCCATCTGCCAGGGGCTCCTCGAGGGTCCAGGCTCTGTCCCGAGCCTCTCTCCCTCCTGTGGCTATAACCTCAGTGCCTAAAACACAGTAGAATAATAGTGTGTGGGAGGGGGTAATGAAAAAGCCTCCCGGGGATGTGAAAATGCTTTAGGTGGGATGGAAGAATGGAGAATCAGAAATGAGAGCAGGGCACTAGACGAGGCAACAGGGAGTGAAGTCGTAAATAAAGAAGAAAGGAAGCACGCACGTGCACACGGGCCGTGGTTCCCTAATGAGGGATTAGCGCGGGTTCTCTGTTCACCAGAAGGAAAGTGAGTGTGTGTCTGGGAGCCTGAATTCCGAGTCATATCACAGAGGTGGTACAGGAGACCTCTGGCTCCCTTTTACAACTGCATACATTGGCCTAGAGATAAGCAGGGACCCTAAAAGCAGGAAGAGTATGATTAGGAGGACTGAGTCCACTTGTTGTTGTCGTTTTTGTTTGTTTTTTAAATATTTATTTTGTTGCACTAGGTCTGAGTTGCGGCATGTGGGCTCCTTAGTTGCGGAACCTGGACTCCTTAGTGGTGGCATGCATGTGGGATCTAGTTCGCTGACTCCGGATCGAACCCCGGCCCCCTGCGCTGGGAGCTCCGAGTCCCAACCACTGCGCCACCAGGGAAGTCCCCACTGGTTTTAAAGGCACATTTACCGCAGTTGTCAGAGAAGCTGGCCCAGAATCTAAGCCCAGCCAGTTCGATCCACCCCTTTTTCTCATAGTACCTTTTACAAATGATAAAAATAAAGTTGTGCAGCCATTATTAGTGTCCTCTTTTTAGTACTGATACTGGCATATGTGAACGTACACATTTATATACATATGAGCATTAGTGCAATTAACGTGTTGAACCGTGTGGCACATCCCAAATAAAATGCAGCGTTTGGAAGGAGCCGTGGGAGCTTGAGGCGTGGTCTAAGAACAAATCGTTAGCTGCAGGTGTGCTGTTCCAAAGGGGCAGCCCTGCATTTGCTGAGTTGCTGCCTAAGCGCTTGCCTGGGGCTGGATCACTGCCCTGATGCACTAGGTGCGGCTTGGGAAGCCTTTGCCTCGGCGCAGGGGTCTGGACCGCGAATTCCTCCGGCCTGTGCAGTTGTCTGTGTTCTTCCAAACCAAAAGCGACCAGCTTCTGAAAGGGTTCTTAGGCCTTGCTGTGACAAGAGTGGCCCCACGCCACCCCAATTTCCAGCTCTGGCAGGTTTTCCCCCCATTCGAATCCCAGCAAGCCTATCTCTCACTTTGCACCAACAACCACTACCTCTACCCTGATCATCCTGTGTCTTTACCTGTGATGCGTATTTTTGATGCCAAGCACCAGCAGACTGATTCCTCGAACAAAATATGAAAATGCTGTTAAGACTTAGCACCCTACCCTTCATTGTCATCGGGGAGGAGCAAAGAGCCATGACTCAGCATGGTGAATACCTGGCCATTGTCCTGACTTTACACCAGTCAGACTTAGCTGAAAAAATCTAAGTGTCTCGGTTGAATTTATCTTATTAGGGGATTTAGGTTATGTTAATGCTATAGCTTCATTAATTATCCCATATCAATAAAAAAAAAAAAAGACAGCTTTTAGCCTTCTAGCGCAAGAGAGGAAAAGGAATGGTGGTATCAAAGGGAACCTTCAAAGCCAGCCGGAGCTGTGTCTCCAGGGCAACTTCTGATCCCCTCATTCTTCCCGCTTCAGAGCTGTGTGTGTGTGTGTGTGTGTGTGTGTGTGTGTGTGTGTGTTTGGATCGAGGGGGTTGGGGGAAGCTTGAATCTGATTCCTCTAATAAGTGTTGGCATCAGCCCCGTTTGATATTAGATGCAGGGAACATTTTGATTTGTTATATAGCCTTTGAAATTGTTCAGACAACCTTCAAAAAATGGCCTCTTGTTACTTATGGGGGAAGGGTGAAAGCTGGAGAAGGGGAATCCGGTTTAATTCATATGCAGAGGATGCCCTGAAATTGTGCTTTCAGCAGTTTTTTAGTAACAAGTGCATGTCCTGATTGAAAGTGAAAAGTTGAAGAAGAACAGGCCTGTAAAACTTGTTCGCTTTTTTATTCTCCAGGGGAGGGTGGGCAGACTTAAGCGGATGACCAGATAGAAGTCTGTGGTTTTGAAAACTTGGATGACCATGGAGAAATCCGTCACCGTTGCTGGTGTATAGCACCCTCTGCCCCTACTGACACATCACCTGTTGACCTTGCAAGGTGAAGCTACTAATAAGTAAAAGCTTTCGACGTTGAAGTGCCTGTGAGGCTTATGAGTTTTATTTGGAAGTGTTAACTTTGGATAGTTTATAGTTTCATTGTACTGTTTTTTGAAATGAAGAATTGATAACTTTCTGATAAGCTGCCGTAATTTTCACTTGCTGCTAACGGAATTTTAGTGGCGATGTTTGTCACCTCAGCAGGCCTGAAAGGTTTGTCGTCTTGAGCTTTGCAAGGGTGTCCCACCACCACTGTGAGCCGCGACAGCTTAGGGGGTGCTGTGAGTCAGCATCCCCTCTGAATTCTGGGTACAGGGCCATCTTCCTCCCAGGTTAAGAGCTGGGCCTCTGGGGACGGACCTGGTTTTGAATTCTCTACCACATGTTAACGATGTGATTTTGGACAAGCTGCCTAACGTCTCTGGGCCTCAGTTTCCTCATCTGTGAATTGGAAATAATTTTATCATTCTCATGCGATTGCTGGGAGACTTCAGAAAGATGACGCAGGTCCAGTGCAGGCTAAAGACACGGTCATCTGCAGGTGGTATCTGCCCTCTCTGGCTGTGCCGGAGATGCTGATGGGCATATAGTCGGCATTCCTTTGCCTCCTGATTTGGGGGCATTGGGATTTTTCATTTCGGTGCGTGAATTTGACCGTCACCGTTATCACCAGTTCTTCCTGTGCGTCAAGAGGACCTTTGATGTCTGACGTGTAACCTTCGAGCAGATGAATCTGTGCTGAAGCAGTTGGTCGTCTGTGGGGTTTGTTTCCATTTTACCTGAAAAGAGACCACCTTCCCACCCCTAAAATACTCACTCTAATCCCCAGAGTCCCACAGGCTGCTCCTAAGACTGCAGATTCAGCCCCAATTACCATAAGGTTGCCGTTTCCATTTTAAGATCTTTCTAATGCTTGCCCGGAGTACTGGGGGATGCTTAGTTTCTTTTCCCTGACACTACAGTTCAGCATAATTTCTCGTTCGTGGGGCTGAAAGTTTGTAGCTTCCAGAATGCTCCTTTTTGAATATTGCAGCCAGCAAAAAATTGGTAGCCATGCCCTCCTTTGTAGCAAATAAGCTGAAGCTAATAAATATTCACTTGCATCAGTCCTGGCTCCCTGAAATGAATTTCTGAAATCTTCCTGGCCCTGAGGAGAGGCAGGGCACTAACTCTAGAACGCCTGCTTAAATGGCTTTCTTTGGCATAAATCTAGCAGAAAATCAAGTACAGACTGCCTGCCGTGCCTTCACAGCAAAAGGAGAAGCCACTGTCATCGGATCCCTTTCTCACCCCTGTGCGCCTGGGAAGCAGGGCGTATTGTCTAGCGTCCTTCTATCCCAGGTGGTCAGAACTGGTCCCTAGGGTCCTGAATAATTAATGTATTTCAACGCCTTCAAAAAGAGCAAGACCCTCAGTTGGAATGAGCGCTGTGTGTTTTGAGAAGCCACAATCAGGCTAGAGAGTCCATCTCTTAATTAAACCCGTGCGTATTTCTCTCTGGATGATTTTTTTATTTAAAACATTTTGCAGATACTGAAGGTTTTTTTATATGTATGTAATTTTCTCTTTTAAATTAAAACGAACTCTTCGCTCTATATGCAGATTCTTCCTTTTCTCTTTGTCCATGGCCCTGAGTTTATGTCAGCCTGTGTATGATGTGAACAGGCAGGAGGGATAAACAGCAGAGAACTTCAGAAGAAACAGCTGTGGGCTGAAAATGGAAAGAGAACTATATTAGTTCAGATATTGATGTGACTTCTCCAGTGATTTAGATTTAGAATCTTTGGCATCTCCCTGTCATCTTGGCAGTGATCTGGTAAAACTAAAAGATACAAAAAGTTGTTCTTATTCCTTCCGCAATGTCTGAATAGTCTGTAAATGCTACATTTGGTAAGCCCTGGGCTAAACCGCAGCACTAAGGTCATGATATAAACCTGACTTATCCTCCCAAATATGACCCGCTGCCCAACAGTTTTCTTCAGCAGAATTGATAACGTAGGGAATTAACTTCATACGTTTCTTTTGAGGTTTCCTTCCGAGCGATCTGGAGGTAACCTGTCACTTTTTCCCCTGCAAATTGCAAACCTGTCAAAATAAAAATCTAATGCCTTAAGATTTTTAAAATTCTTACTCCATCAGTTGGCCCAAGTTGGGGGGCAGTGACTAAAAATTGACACCATCCTTCTGGAGAGCAGTTTAGCCAGAGTAGGAGAAGAGTCAAGTGGGGGCTTTTGTGGAAATCCAGGAAGGAGACGGTTCAGCAGTGGGGATGGGGGGGGAGGCAGACAGATGCCAATAAACGTTCAATCACAGTTCCTCCGCTATCGTTCCTGGGCTTGGATCCGCTAAACTTACCCTCTCCAGCAGGAGCCCTGCCGAGTCCGGGGGGGCGTCCTCAGCGCCACCCAGATTCCTCCACTTATGAACAGGAAGAAGCCAGGAGAACTGCACGCATGCCTGTTCGCAGCCCAACCTTTCATTGCCAAGGGCGGTTTTCCGAAAGCCCTCAGAACGGAAGCAGAACCCGGAACTGTCCCACGTCCGGTCTTCCCAGAGGAGCCTTCCCATCCGACAGCCCCGCCTGCGTCCAGACGCTTCGGGGTCGCCACACAGCACGCAGGCTTAAGTAGCCGTGTCTCGGCTTTCCACGTGGACCACTGGCCGACCCCAAAGGCAGGTTTCAAGAGGCCCATTGACCAGGGCTTTCCGTTTGCTCAACTCTCGAACTCGTATATTAAAGTTGACCCGTTAGCACCCTTGGGACCTAGTGATGGCCCCTCTTTTCATCTGCACTGTCCTTGCTCTGTCTCCTGCACCGTGTTGGGGGCAGTTCTATTTTTGCCGTACTCCGTTTGTTCTAACCTCTTGAAACAGTGAGAAGGCACTGATCTGATTTCTCAAACAACCTGTCAAACCAGAGTGGTTTTGGTTAGACTGAGCCACGGGTTACCCTGGGTAGGACCAGGTGTGGCCAGAGGAGGACTGGACTCTGAACTCTGCCCGCATTTCATCTCAGACCTCTGTTTCCTTGACCGAGGGGCCCAGGGCTCCTGACCTGACCAGCCATCACAGTGAACCTGCAGAGCGCTGTGAAAACAAACGAGCAGATGAACGTATTCTCGGGCCCACTCCAGACCTACTAATTCAGACATTCCAGGGGAGGGACCAAGGAGTCTGTATGTTAAACAGGAAAAGAAATTCCCCCAGGGGCTTCTGATGCCAGCCAGGTTTGAGCACCACCAAGCGAGACCCTCCGTAAGAAGCTTCTCCAGCTTACCACGGGCAATTGAATGGCTCCGAACCATTGTCTCTTCATCTGGGAAGGAAGGTTGCTAATGGGACCAGCCACACAGGCTTGTTCTGGGGAGTGAGTGGGAGAGTGCCTGTGGAAGGACCAGTGCGTGCCTGGCGTGGAACGGGTGTTCAACAGCGGGGGGCTGTTTTCCTCCACGCATGCCTGTAACATGCTAGGTCCTGTGCCAAGACAACGTAAACAAAAGAAATAAAAGCTTCAGTTAGTTTTAAGAGCTATGAAGGTTTTTAATTTTTGAAAGGATAAAGAGAAGCAAGACAGCAGGTATGGGAATATTTTAGACAGAGTAACTGGGAGATGCCTCTCTGACAAGGTGATGTTGGAGCCAAAGGAAGTGAAGGAGGAGCCATGGGAGGGTTTGTGGGAAAAGAAGTCCAGGAGAGGAGCACAGCGGGTGCAAAGGTCCTGAGGCAGGACTGACCTTGGCATGTTGGGTGACGCAAGAGAACCGTGGCAGGGGTCAAAGTTAGAGAAGTGAATGAGGGGCTCAGCTCATGGGGCTGTGGACACAGCAAGTGCCTCAGGTTGACTTGTTATATCTCTTCGTATCGTCTTCTCAGATCACCACAGGTTGATAAAGAAGAAATTCAGGCTTGACATTTAGGATCCTTTCAACCCCAAGATCCTATTTTTCTATAATCATGTGGTTTTTTTCAAGCTTAATAACAGTAGTTACCATATCATTTCTTGGAGTCCAAAATTCTAAAATTGATGCTGATATTTTCTCTCTTCCCCCCCAGCTTGATATATGGTCCAAATCCAACTATCAAGTATTCCAGAAGGTAAGTTGTACTTTTTGCTTCTTCCTCAAGAGGCACTGAGGGAAATATGAATACTTCGAGGTGTAAACATTGGTCTTAAATCAGAGGCTTTTTAAAAAGTGAAAAGAGCCAGACACAAAAGGCTGCTCACTGTATGATTCCATTTATGTGATGTTCTGGAAAAGAAAACATTAGGGACAGAAATCATATCAGTGGTTGCCAGGGGTTAGGAGTGAGGGAAGGAGATTGTCCCCAAAGAGCTATAAGGGAACATGTTTGGGTGATGAAAATATTGTGTCTTAATTATGGTGATTACACAACTGTATGTTTTGAAACTCATGGGACGAGCTATATGCCTACAAAGGGCGGATTTTACTGTATATAGATTATACCTTTAAAAAAAATCAGGGGCTTTTGAGTTGCTTCAGGCTCAACCCACAGTTTTTAAATTCAGTTTCTTACAGCCCTGTAATCTACACAGGTGCCTGAAGGATGGGCTGAGGAATGCGGGCTGGCCCTACCCCACCCCCACTCTGTATTACGGTGGCATCTTTTTCAGATGTTGGGCTTCCCCAAGAAATACTTTCTGGGAAATGTCAGAAAAAATGAAATGTGACCAGAGAAAGTCCATTTCCCAGCTCCCAGTGGTGGAAGGGTCCCTTCCCTGGCCCAGCTCAATACCTGGGGCTTCTGAAGGCTTCTTCCCATGGCCCTCAGGCCAGGTCCCCTGCAGGGCACCAGCCACTTTCTTCTGTGCTCTCCGTCCTCTGTGTCCGCTTCCATCCAGCAGTGCAAATAATAGAGTTGGTGGTAAGTCCAATCATTGTCTCCTCACGTTCAACGGCGATTCTTTATTGAGCCCCTTTGCCGTGGGCAGGCACTCTGCTAGGTGCTAGGAATACAGGGGAAACAAGACAAACAGGGAAGCAGAATCAGTAAGAGAACTCCAGGTCATTGCCGGGGGCTGTGGTCGAGGACAGGAGGGACCTCCTTCACTTCGGGGTGGTCTCAGGAGGCCTTTATGCAGCAAAATTTAAACTGAGACGGGATGCAGGAGAAGGAGCCAGCCGTGTGAAGGGCCACGGGAAGAGGGTCCCAGACAGTGGAAGCAGCAGCCCTGAAAGCTGGTGAGGAGGAGGGACTGGGCACGGTCCAGCACCGCTGGGCCCCGTGTGATGGGAGCACGCAGAGGGCGGCGGCGGGGAAGGCACGCGAGGCAGGGCCGGGCCGGCAGGTGCCTTTAGGTCCCGGTGCAGAATTTGGATTTTACTGTCAATTCAGCGAGAAGCCAGTGGAGGGATTAATGTGGAGGAAGGATGTGGTTTTTGAAAGCTGGGCCCGAGTTTTCCCCACTTGAGTAAGAACTGTGTCCAGGGTGTGCTGGGTAGCTTAGCATAGGATGGTGGGGTTTTTTCAGTTGGGGTGAAATTCATCTAACATAACCATTTTAAAGTGAACAATTCCACAGCTCTTAGACTTTCACATTGTTGTGCAGCCACCACCTCTATCCAGTTCCAAAACATTGCCATCAGCCGAGAGGAAACCCCGTCCCCATTAAGCAGAGTGAGCATCGGGCTTTCGTGTCAAAGGGGCATAATGGGCCAGCCCTCCGTTGGTGTCTAATGTACCTCAATTCGCGTTGCTCCCTGGACCCCTTTACAGTGAAAGGGGGAAGCAAAGGACAGATGTCCAGGGATGGGGAGCGGTCTGAGGCGTAACACCACACACCTAGGGAGCCTGCGTAAGCGTGAAAATGTCATGATCTTATCACAGCTAAATGCAGTGTGCTACCCTGGATTAGATTCTGAACCAGAAAGAACATATTAATGGAAAAACTGGTGAAATCCAAATAAAGCGTGGACTTGAGTCAATAGTAAGTAACCAACACTGGTTTCTCAGTTGTGATGAACGTACCCAATAATGAAAGATGTTAACAGTGGGGCAGCTGGGTGAGGGGTATATGGGAACTATGTGTACCATGTTTGCAACTTTTCTGTAAATCTGAAACTAATCCAAAATTTGAAATTCATTTCAAAAAGAGAATCATAGTGTTGGCTCTTCTGACAGTCCCAGTCCTTCACCCAGCTGAGCTACCTAGATGCAGAAAGGAAAAAACAGCCTCCCTCCCTGGGCCAGAGCCTAAGGGAAAGAAGTACACAGTCACGGGCTTACCTGGTGGTGCAGTAGTTGGGAGTCTGCCTGCCAGTGCAGGGGACACGGGCTCGAGCCCTGGTCCAGGAAGATCCCACATGCCGCGGAGCAACGAAGCCCGTGTGCCACAACTACTGAGGCTGCGCTCTAGAGCTTGCACGCCACAGCTCCTGAGCCCACGAGCCACAACGACTGAAGCCTGCGCTCCGCAGCAAGAGAAGCCACCGCAAGGAGAAGCCCGCGCACCGCAACGAAGTGTAGCCCCCGCTCGCCGCAACTAGAGAAAGCCCGCGCGCAGCAACGAAGACCCAACGCGGCGCCGCCCCCCCACACATAAAACAGTGCGTAGTCACGTGGGGGCTTTAGTGTAGGCAACGACGTTTTAACCTTGGCCTTCTTATCTAGGTGACCGTACCCAAGGCCTTTACCTGTTCAGCTTGCATAAAGCCTCGGCCTTAGTTGCTAACTTTGTCCCTGCCGACAGCTCTTCTTTTCCCCCAGCAGCTGGCTAAAAAGCATTCTGAGAAGAAAGAACAATGCTCATTATCTGCATCTTGTTTCGCTTTCCCAGTGCAGAACGTTAAAACAGTTTTGGCTTGTTTTTTTTTTTTTAACCTGGTTTACCTTAGTGTCCTCTGTGGTATTTCAGTGAGTTACTTTCTGGCTCCACAAAAGGCGGGCAATGACTTCAGGGGCCCCGAGCATCGCAGACCCATAACCTGGGATTTTAACAATGTCCAGTTTCCATTCAGATACCCTTTATGAGGGAGGGCCTTGCCCAGGCTTGCCTTGGCAAATATATTTTTTAATGTTCTGTGTAGTATTAAGTATTTTTGACTGCAAGCAGAAAGTTTATTAGGAAGTTGTAAAATGTGTGAAACACAGATTTGGTGAAGCATAGATTTGGAGAGAAAGTGCTATATTTTTATTCTACCACCCCTAAAAATAACCTGCCAAGCACTCTTTATATTTGTTTAAAACTACAAACGCACAGTGCAGCAGTGTTTAAAATTTGATATTGGTTGTTGGGGAGATTTAGGAGCACCCGCCAGTTCGCTCCTCGTAGTTTACGTAACATGTTTGAAGCAGTAAAAATGGATGAATTTGTAGAGATGGGAATTTTCTCTCACCTGGTGAATGGCGTGTTATCCGTATTTATGCAGAGCCCTTTCTGAGGTTCCTTTATCATCCCTCCCCTCACCTGTTTTTTTAACTAAATGGTCTTGACCTCTGAGACTGACCTGTACTAGATTAAAGAACCATAATTTGGAGACAGGAGATAGTGCTTTCTGATGAGAACAAAAGGCAGGTAACGTTGAGGTTCTTTTCCTTTTTCAGGGGCAGGTAAGAATTAGTGGATTACAGAGTCCGTGCTCTTCCCTACTGAAACATTGTCTGTTTGCTGTCAAATTAAGGAATATATTGGAAAATAATGTAGTACAGAATTCAGTTTAATCCTTTATCAGTAAAGCTCTCCAACTAATCATCGTTGCTTCGAAGGGGCTTGGGATCTTGTTCTTGCGGAAGATGTTGGTAAAGAAGATGAGGAATGTGGAACGTGGAATCACGATGGGAGGTGACCTCACTGGGCTTATTTCATTGTGTTAGCTTCAGGCCATGTTGCGGGTCAGAGGGCAGCCCTCCCTATTCCACAGCCAGACTGTGCACTGAAAGCAAAGCTGGCACCGCCGTGTTCCTTGTAGATTCTGAAGGCCTGGTCCAGTTGACAGGATGATGGTTAACATTTCAAACTCAAAATGCCAAAAGAAAAGATTAGGTGGCAACATTTCCAAACTCTGCTTTTTAGTATCAGCTTTTGCTTAGAATTCGATTTTCTTCTTGTCCACCCACTTAAATTTGAGGTGTCCTGATTGATGTTGCTTGTAGCATTTCCCAGAAAGACACTGCTTGAGAGCACAGTGGTAAACGCTCCCTTCTGCCCGTCGATCACCCTGCTTACACCCATCCAAGTAACCCGGCCGGGGGAGGCTCACTTGTCAGCCTGATCCAGAAAGACTCAACCCGGAACAGGAGTAAAAGTGATTGGGGAAGTACAAGGTCAAGCAGGATCCCTGGTCACCGATAAGAGGTCATTTCTCGGGCAGGAAACAGTTCCCAAGTGTCCTAACCGTGTGGGTAGACGCCGGAACCGTGCCCCAGCCCCAGCTCTGAGGTGGGGACACTAGCTGCCACCGTGGCCCTGTGAGCAGCGCTGGGGCAGCTGTCTCCCTGCATTGCTCTGCTGTAGGTAGGGCCCCAGCGCTTCCTTTCCTTGGCGCTCATTATGCGGTTGCAGTTACTGTGTGTTGTGTGTGTTTTCCTGCCCACGAGTAGCGGCGGCGGCCACCGCAGAGAGAGGCCTGATGGGAAGGCGGGAAGCCCTCCCAGGTCTTTCCCTCAAGGTGACAAAGCCGGGGGTGGGAGGGGACACTGCCTCGCAGAGCCAAGCCAAGCTTACACTCACCTTTTTATTTCTGGAAAATAGCATCAGGCGCTGAGAGAATGGAAACACGCACCTGTCAAATTCTCCTCGGGCTGTGCCTGGCTCCCCAGGTTAAAGACAAGCACACGAGGTCCCGTGGCAGATCCTACCACACGAAGCTAAGTGCGACCTGCCTTTTGTCTGTGACGGGGGCTGTCGGCAGGCCGTTTCCCTCTTCCTCATCAGCCCCCTTCCCCGGCGGTGGAGGGCTGGGGACAGCTGGCCGCGGAGCCGCGGCTGCCGACAGGCTCCCATCATTTACCACGGTGTCCCGGAGGCTCTCTGCGCTCGGTCCTAGGGCAAAGGAGCTTTTTATAGCCAGCAAGCCTCCCACAGAGCAGATTCAGAGAATGGAACTTCGGAATAGGGGGCACCGTCTGAAAGGCCAGAATCACAAAGAGCCGGGAAAGGTTTCAAGCGTGTTCATATTTTTCTGACATTTAAACTCTGCAGGGGCACTCACTGTTTTGATCTTTAACCTCCTAACTTCAAAACAGTGGGCATTTTCATCCAGTAACTTAGGAAGAGCGAGAGCAACTCTGCAGCTACTTACTGCATTAAATCTTGGCAGGGAGGCCGAAGAAAGAGCTGGAGTGTGTGTGCAGCCCCAGGTGGGCAGGTGGGGACGAGAGAGATGGTGTCGGAGAGACAGGCACCTGCGTCGCAGCTCTTTCACTTGGAGGCAGAGCACAAAAGTCGTAGCCGCAGATGTCCGGTTCTTCGTCCACAGTCATTATTCTAGAGGCAGCAGAGGGAGAAGTAACCCTCTCAGTGCCGTGCAGAGCTGCGCCGTGGACAGGTGGTGGATAATGTTCTGAGCAGGCCGCCACTGCTTCTTCATTCCTGTGTTCGCTCATTCGTTCATTTTTTCGCTCCCTCGTTCATGCTCCGATGCAAACACTGGCCTCTGTGGGGCAGCCTTTATCAAGCGGCCACCCGGTGCTTGTCAATAGACAGGATTGCGTGAGCCCTAGAAGGACCGATTCTCTGAAATTTTGGGGACACTGAGTGCCTGGCATAAATTGAGTGCCCACCCAAAGAGTATGCGGCAGACCTAACTTGTTGCTCGTTCCAAGCCCCAGGAAGGGGAGCTGTCCCCACGTGGCTGTGTGTCTGTACCTGCTCTAGCGTCGCACGTCACCAGAGGGGCTCGGTCAACGGGCGTTCAGTTCTTCTCAATCGCATGCTCTAGAACATCTCGCATTTCTTCCTCCCAGCTCACTTCCATTTCCTTCCAGAAGCCCCTCTTCCAACAGCACGGATAAGGCCCCGGAGGAGGCTGTGGTTGTGGTGAGAGCTCGAAGGCAGCGGGCCACATCTCTGTCCTTGCCCTTGGCGGGCGCCCTGCCCAGGTGAGGCCGTCGGCAGAGGCCCCCGCGCCTAGAGGGGACCCCTCAGCCTCCAAAAGGGGGTCTCATGTCGTAGGAGGGCCCTTTGCTTTTTCTGGATCCCGTTGCTCTCGTGGTCCCCTTTTCTCTCAAATGCTGTCCACCTTCCTCCAAGAGGAGAGCTTGCGTACGATGGACCGAATATGGTGGCCTTGGCGTCCGTTTCTGTGTGTTCTGTCACTGCCTCACGCGTGTGTCTTGGCAGCCCCAATCAGAAAGCCGAGGGAGCAACTTTGACCGGTGGCAGGGCCGGGGGGGCAGCTTTGCGAAGGAAGACAGGTTCCCGTCCGTGGTCTCGGTGAGTGGCAGGGCGGGGCGTGCACGGAGCCGGGCATTGGGCTGTCGACAGGCTTCGGGACAGGAGAGGCGACGGACGGTTCCAGGGTTATCCCAGAGGGCAGCCCCTTCCTGAGCTGAGAGCCGGACCACACTGACCGGGCTGGGTCAGCAGAAGGAAGAGGGTGGGGGACGTTGTGAAGGGTTAGCCCAGGTCCCTGGGAGCTGAGAAGGGCGGCGGGGGGGAGGGTCACTCCACTCCCGCTGCAGCCGAAGAGGCTTGTGAAGGGTTAGCCCTCCTAGGGCCGTGTTTGAATATTCACAAGCTCCGAAACCCGGGGCAGATTTGATCATTTGTTTTGCCCGGGTGATACCCCAGCACCTCCCCCTGCAGGGCTCCCTGTACCGCTGCTGAGGGTGGTGATCACCAAGAGCCGAGAAGGGCGGCGGGGGGGAGGGTCACTCCACTCCCGCTGCAGCCGAAGAGGCTTTGTCACCACCTTGTCTCCTAGGGCCGTGTTTGAATATTCACAAGCTCCGAAACCCGGGGCAGATTTGATCATTTGTTTTGCCCGGGTGATACCCCAGCACCTCCCCCTGCAGGGCTCCCTGTACCGCTGCTGAGGGTGGTGATCACCAAGAGCCTCACGACCCAGTTTGACGGTGAGAGAGGAGCCGAGCACCCGCACGCCCGCCGCTGGAAGCGGTCTGTGGTCCTCTGCCATCAGGGAGGCGCAGAGCACTCGCCTTCACCTCGCAGCTTCTTTCTTCCTGAGGGGTTGCCCGAGACTCGTGTGCCCGGGGTCAGAACCCAGCAGCTGCTTCTGAGAAGCCCGGCCACCTGCCCTCCCGGGCCCCTTCCCACCACCCCACAGGCCGCCCGCCGCTGAGGGCACCTTCCTGGCGGCATGCCTGTCTGCGCCCCCGTGAGACCCAGCCCCCTGCCTTCCCCGTCCTGGCCGGCCTCCTGTCACGTTCCCCCCAGTGAGCGGTCTGGCAGTGTCTGGGGGCTGGGCTGTCCCATGTGCAGACCCCAGCTGACCACTGCTCTCGGCGTGGCCTCACTTGCCTCAGTTCCCTCATCTGTAAACAGAGGCCGTAAGAGTACCTGCCTCACGGAATTGGCACCCCAGATTACCACCCCCCGCCAGCAGTGCCCTGTGGGCAACCCCGACACGCTGACCTACAGTCACGGTCCCGGGACCCGGAGCCGCCCCTCGTGTCCTGAGAGGGCCGGTGACCCGCAGAAGGCGCATGAGATCGGTGTGTTCCACCCTGACCTGTCCCCACCCCGCAGGGGCTGGGCAAAGGCACCCAGCGCCACAGCAGCAGAGCCGTCTCCCGGGCAGGGCTCACTCCCGCTCCACAGTCCCTGTTCTTTCTCCTGCAGTTGCCTCAGTTTTGATGGGGAAGTAGGTGGTATTGTCTGTTTTTTCTTGGGAGCCCAGATGTCTTTGGATGTGTTTCTCTAACTGCAAGGCTGTTCCTGCAGAAAATAACATCACACCAAGCGGGTACAGAACAATTCAGGTATCTTTGGGCTTGGACTTCCCTGGCAGCCAGCAGCATAGCAGCATTGAACTTTTTTTTGTTCTTCTAAATGAAGAGCCTTAATTCCTTAATCCTGGGAAACGTGAAGGACCTTTTTTTTTTTTTTTTTTTTTTTGCGGTGCGCGGGCCTCTCACTGCTGTGGCCTCTCCCGTTGCGGAGCACAGGCCCCGGACGCGCAGGCTCAGCGGCCATGGCTCACGGGCCCAGCCGCTCCGCGGCACGTGGGATCTTCCCGGACCGGGGCACGAACCCGCGTCCCCTGCATCGGCAGGCGGACTCTCAACCACTGCGCCACCAGGGAAGCCCGTGAAGGACCTTTTGTGAGTGGCTCCTCTCGGCCCGGCACAAGGCCTTTGGCAGAAGGTTAAATTTGGTCAGGACCCTGGAGAGCTCCCTCAAGTCCACCCTAAGGTTTCCCTGGTCATCCAGGCCCTCCTCCCCATGCTGCCCCATGACCTCAGCTTTTCCCACCCCTGAACTCTCCCTTTTACTCTGCTCCCCTAACCCCACCGGCCAAAAATAAATCAATAGCATCTTGCCTACTTCATCTCTCCTTCACCTGGGGTCCTACCAGGTGAGTGGGGCCAGTGCAGAGCACAGCCTGCGGCGAGGCTGGTGTTCTGGTCACGGGTCGGGCAAGCGCAGGGCCGGAGGGTCCACAGGGTGCTGCTGGGGGTGCAGGAGAGCCCAGGGTGGGAGGGGAGGCCCCTGGCCTCGATCTCCAGGGGAGAGAAGGACCTAGCCAGGGGCGGGGCATTCCAGGCTTGAGGGCTGAGCAGAGTCAGGGAAGCAGGTCTAGGAGGAGGGATTGCTAAAGCAGCCGGTATCGCTGGCGTGTGCCGTGGGGCTCGAGGGAGACGGGCTGGGACCCAGGTCCCAGGCCATCGAGGACCGCGTGCGCCGTGCCGCGGTGTTGGGGAGGGTCCTGCAGGTGTGGCTGCAGGGTGCTGGGAGAGGCACATCTGCCTCTGGAGCATCCGTCCAGTCTGCTCTCAAGGGTCCTGGGAGTTGAGGGGCTTCCCTTTGGGGCATCAGTGGCATCTTGGCTGGGACTTGGAAGAGGGTCAGGTTGGAACCCCTCACACCAAACAAAAACTCCTTTATGGAGGCCCTGTTCTGTGCCACAGGCCATGTTCTGGCCCTTACAGACAAGATATCATCCTTCTCAGATAGAGCTTGATCTCAAAGCTGTGACAAGGGGTTTGAAGCAGGATGGAGTAGCGGTGTCTGTCTTCCCTCCCCAGGTCCAACCCAGACAGCCCTGCCCCTGGTCTCATCCCGAGCAGCACTGGTGGGTGGTGAGAAGCCCTTCAGAGCCCATGCAAATGACTCCTTCATCAGCAGAGAAGGAAGTATTGATCCTGTCTAAGTAAATCCCTAGTCCCCGTGGACCGTGAGGCTTCCTCCTTGGGCCTCTCAGCCTGCCGAACCCATGGCACACAAATCCAGGCTGCAGATCAGAGACTCCGGCTGCATGATAAAAACTAACCCCCCACGCTTCCACTCTCCTGGACTTTTTTCCCAGTTTTAGAAGCCAGTCTCTGCACTGCTCCCCGTTGCCCCAGCACTCTCAGGACTGGCTTCATAGCCTTCAGTTTTGAAATAATTATGGTTCCTCTCTTTATGAAATGAGTACTTCTGGGACTGTTTTAAATATTCTTCATAAAACCAGTGCTCATCCTTGGAGCAGCATTGCTGGCAGGGTTGCTGTCTCTTTATACATTTAACACACTAGGTTCACGTCTTTGACTCCCAGACCCACAAAGAATTTTCTCCTTTGGAGAGATTCCTAGTGTCCCTCTCGTTAAGGGTGGGTCTGTCTTTGGCAGAACCCAGAGTAGAGACCCAAACTCTTGGATTAATCTCCTGGTATAGCATTAAAGCATATCCAGCAGGTGAAAGTTTATTTATATGCCTGTGAGTTGCAGGACCAGCACGTGTACGACTAAGTAACAGATGTTTGGCTTTGCTGCCTGTTCGTTTGTGCTGCAGAGTCTCTTTGAAACGGGTCGAGATGGGAAGAGGTTCCCAAGAATAGTGCTGTGCTGATCGTCTCCCTGGTTCTGAGCTCTTGGTAACTGGCCCAGAAATTGAGGACCCCTTGACATCACATCAGGGCAGCAGGTGGAGGGGGGCAGGAACCTGGTGCCCCTGCCCCCTGCTGGGATCAGCGTGTCCTTTTTAAAAGAACCAGGGCTTTCACTTGACGCTGGTTGGCCTGAGGGTGGAGCTCGGCACTGAGGTACCCCCGGGGGGCGTGCAGTCAGGCCCTGCAGTGGCGTCCGCTGGAAACCTAGACCTTGAGGCGCCCAGCGATCGCAGCCTCGTGCTCTTTTACCAAGGGCCAGCGGGGGGAGTGATGCGGCCAAGGTCACCCAGAATAATTAGTGATGAACCCAGGACTGAACCCCGGCCTCCCGACAGCTCCGGGTCTCCTTTCCCACCTCGCTGCCTTTTGTTCACGTTAATACAAGCCGGAGAGAAGCTCCTCTTCATAGTGTGTGGAAGCAGGTATTGACCGGAGGAGAGCCAGATCTGGGTCTCTACCAGACTTCTCTTTTAAATAAGCAACTTCTAAACACTTGTACTTAACTTTTCCTATTCAGTAATCTTGCGGGACATACTTTTAATAGGCAGAGGCCCCAGTTCTCCTAGCTCAGCCGGGGAGGGCTTGGGCTTCGTGGGCTGCGTGCTGGCAGGTAAGGTAATGTACTCAGTGCCGCTAGTCCGTTGCATTGGGAAGAGCGCCACCTAGCTGCTGGAGCCGGTGTCCAGGCTCAGCTCCCGCCCCGCGCGGCGTGGCTGCAGTCCTGCCCCCTGGTGGTGGGAAGTGGGCAGAGGCCTGCAGCGGCCCGTTCACCTGTGGTTCCCCAACACTGCTGACATCAGAATCCCCGGGGCAGCTTTTTAGCAGCACAGGTCCTGGCCCCCAGCCCAGACAGCCTTCCAGAAGCCGGGGGGGTGGTGCCCGGCAAACCGCCTCCAGAGTCTGTACGCCTCACCTCTGCTGCACTGCAAGCTCTCCCCTCCAGCCTGGAAGCCCGCACAGAGTCAGGACGATGCCTACAACCTTGGCGGACTCAGGAATCCCCGAGGACAGTCCCTGGGCCACCAAGAAATACGACACATTCTTGCTTTTTAAAAGAGGAAACTGGTGGGGGATGATAACATATTAGGAGAGTTTTGGTCCCATCCCTGGGTCTCACTGATCCTTTCTGTGTACCACCACTCTGTCCTTTGCCCTTCCGTTATGGGTAAAGAACAGGGTCTGTCTGGCCGCCATAAAACCCAGGCTCTGAGGGGCTGACCTTCAGCAGAAAATAGTCTTGCTGGACTTGAACCTGTTCTCTTTGCCCTCACAGCTCAAGGAGGGCACAGGTGGGAAGAAGAGTGGGCTCTGTATGCCAAAGCCATCGCTGCAACAGCGGCATTTCCCCCTTTTCTTAGCACACCCCCCTCCTTGGGCTGTACTTCTGATTTTCCTTGATTAATATGCCCGCCCACCTGCCTTAACACTGCCGGCTTTCATTTGCCCTGTTTCCCCCCTTCATTCTGCAAGTCAGGGAGACTCGTTCAGCCTTGAGATCTTCTTGAGGGTCCTGTGTCGGGATTGGTTCAGGGTAGGTGCTGGGTAAGGCGGGCAGAAGCTTCTGGTGGTGAGGCAGAGGGGCAGCTGGGTACATGGTAAGAGCTGAGGTGTAAGCGAACGGACTTGGGACTGATTCCCACCTCTGCCCTAAGAGTCTTGGGGTCCGTTCCCTAGTAGGGAGGAGATGGCCTCATGTGCCACCTTTCCACACACTCCCACAGCCTCTGTCCCCCGAAGGCCTAGGGCCCCGCTCTGCTGCTTGGCTTGGGCAGGTCACTTAACCTCCCTGTGACTTCGCTCCCTCACTTGGAATGGAAATTGTCTTCCTTTTGTAGTGCCATCACAAGGTAGTGGGGATGGTGGGGGAAAGACAGGGTGACTCCCATTTGGTGGGCGTTTGCCATTTGTCAAGCACTTTCCCTGCACTGACCCATTTAATATTTGTCCAAGGTCACCCGGCTCTTAAGTGACAGGCAAGATCCAGATCCGTGCAGTCTGGCCCCAAAGCCCAGGCTCCTCGCCGGGCCACGTGGCGTAGACCAGCCCTTGCCCAGAGCTGGTGCGCAGTAGGCGTCGACTTGGAAACCTGCCGTTAGTGCAGGCGGTTCCACTTAGGGTTCAGCTAAAATAACTCCTGATCTCCGAAGGACCCTCTAGACGTCAGAAGCTCTTTGCACACAATATGGTAGAGGAGTTTTGGGAGACTTGTTTTGACCGGAGTCTCCTTCTTCAGTGTGTTGACTGGCAGCTGTTCCAAGGTCTCTGGAAAGATTCCTTTCTCCCTTTCTGAGCTGAGTTCCCCATCAGTTTGGGTGCTGGAAGACCTTCTTTCTCGGCCCCTTTGAGCCTGGGGGAGAGGGAATTGCAGTTAAGCCCTGGTTGGTGGAGGAGAAAACTGAAAGTAAGCTTCATAAAGCAAAGTGGGTGGGTTGGCAGCAATAGAAATGCCACCCTACTCTAAGTAAATAAATCACCTGCAGTCCAGCCTTGGGACGGGGTGGAGGGGGAGGAGGTGCCCAGCCCAGACTAAGCCAGAGCATCTGCAGTTTTTCTTTGCCTCGAGATGAAACGGGGCGTTTCTGGGCGAAGTCCCCAGTGTCTGCATGCTCCTTGGAGCCGCTCTGTTTTTCCGAGCGCGTCCTCTTGCTGGTTTCAGCACAGTCTCCGCCCCCGGCCTCTCCTCCCCCCACCCCACTCCTCTGTGCCGCATCCTCTGTCTCCCTGGCTGATTGTTACTTTCATGTCTTCTCCTCCCTCTTTCCTTGGGTTCGCCATCCTTTTTGATCTTTTCTGAGCTCTTTTCAAACCAGCACTCACTGGTGGATGAATGGCCTCCCTTTCTCAGGAGCATTAGCGCCCTTCTGTGGCCTCCGCTGCCAGACGGGGTGGCTTTCATCTCCCAGGGGAATCTCATTAGCTCAGCATCACAATGGGACCCGAACCGAGGCTGGACTGGTCCAGAGTCGAATTAAATTAGTTAATAGCAATTTTTTGTTGTTGCCCCAGGCCTGTTTTTTTCCCACATCTTGGATGCTGAGCAGAAAAAACAACTTTGTTGTTGAAAAGCAGGAAACAAAAAAGTATTGAAGGTGGAATGCTTTGACAGAAAGGAAGATCATTGCAGGTGAATTTCCCCAACATCTGACAACCGTGTCTTACCTGCTGCTTTGGAGTTCAGCCCCGGGGACCTGAAAACCAGCCTCGGGGAGGTTTGGGAGGGAGGGAGGGAAAACGTAAGAGCGAATTAGCTTTGTTTCCTTCTATTAAAATATTTCTGTAATTGGTGATGGGAAGTTGAAGAAATTAAACGCTCATGTCAGCCCTAGAAAAAGCTGCCACCGTTTGGCAATTAGAATATACTGGGCCTTTTGAACAAAGAGGCTGAATTTGGCCAGATTGCCGGCCCAGTAATGTAAAAACTGATTCCGTGCCCTGCCTGGGAGCCAGAGGCCAAAACAGAGCTTTGGTGCGCCACTCCAGCCGTTTCTGGAGAAGGACATTTTCTAGTTAATTCAGTTTGTTCTGCTCTTGAGAAGCCTGTTACCCACCAGCCACATTTGCAGGTCTAACCTGCGCCTGGCAGTGGGCCTCTGGCTCGCCGTAGACTTTGCCTGCCGGGCTGGGAGGTGGTGGGCAGGTGACACCGGGGCCCCTGGGACGGGTGCCTTTATCAGCAAACCGGAGAGCTGGCCAGGGTGTCTTAGGAGGGAGGCGGTGTAGGCTCGGGCCTGCAGGGTCTGGGCCCACATACCCACTGCCCCTCGCCAGCTGTGTGGCCTGGGGCATCTTCCCAAGCTCTGTGAAGTCCCCATTTCCTCATCTCTAAAATGGACCCAAGGGAGCGCCCGCCTCAGCTGCCGTGGGGATTGAATGAGCGGGACACATACATCGAAAGCTCTCATCAATGTGGCTACCATAGGTTAATAAAATTATCCCGCAGTCCTGAAAGAGCACGAAGGAAGGAAAAGCCTACCAATCCACTGCCACCCGCTGTGAAAATATTTCATTTTGAAAATACTTCACCACTGCCACGCCCAACCCCTCCTTCCACAGCACCATTATGAGATGCGGGTAGTATCGTTCGTCGTGATTCGTGAAAAAGACAAGCTCTCCTTTGGGTTTGTAGTCCCTTGTGTCACGCCCCAGAATGGAATGCCTTTTCCCTGTAGGGCCCAGAATACTCAGCCCCCTGAGCGGCCTGGCCCCTCAGCCGCAGCAGGGGCAGGCCTGGGGGTCTGTTGGAAATGCCCAGTCTCAGCTCCACCCCGCACCTACCTGCGTAATTCGCAGCTGCTCAGGAGCAGGATCCCCGGGGGACTGGGTGCTAAGTAACAGTTGCATCTTTCTGCATTTTAGCATCGCTGAGAATAGCTGGAGAGGCCGGCTTGATTTCTGGGCCCCCACCCAGAGATTCTGATTCGAGGTCTACACTGGGGCCCAAGAACTCACGTTTCCAACACATTCTTAGGTGATGCTGCCACTACAGGTCCGCGAACCGCATTTCAAGCGGCCCCATTCTGGAGGTTTCCTAGGTCGCAGCTTGAACTTGCGTGTGCCGCCACTTAGAGGACTCGTGGAGGAAGAAGTGTTCTCCTCCACCAACCAGGGCTTAACTGCAATTCCCTCTCCCCCAGGCTCAAAGGGGCCGAGAAAGAAGGTCTTCCAGCACCCAAACTGATGGGGAACTCAGCTCAGAAAGGGAGAAAGGAATCTTTCCAGAGACCTTGGAACAGCTGCCAGTCAACACACTGAAGAAGGAGACTCCAGTCAAAACAAGTCTCCCAAAACTCCTCTACCATATTGTGTGCAAAGAGCTTCTGACGTCTAGAGGGTCCTTCGGAGATCAGGAGTTATTTTAGCTGAACCCTAAGTGGAACCGCCTGCACTAACGGCAGGTTTCCAAGTCGACGCCTACTGCGCACCAGCTCTGGGCAAGGGCTGGTCTACGCCACGTGGCCCGGCGAGGAGCCTGGGCTTTGGGGCCAGACTGCACGGATCTGGAGTGGAAAGGACTTTGCCTTTCCTGGCAAAGGCTCATCTTTTAGACGGGAGATGAATAATCCAAGGAGGGTACGGTATTTCAGTCTGAAGAGGAGAGAGACGGCTGCTGTAACAAACAGACCTCATAGTTTTTCTTGTTCAAACAATAAACGTTTATTTCTTGCTCCCGCCGTACTCCCATCCTGAGTCGTCGGAGGGCCGGGCTCCGCGCGATCACTCTGGGACCCGACTTAACGGAGGCTCCGCCACCTTGCACATCCCCCCTCTGAGGGCGTGGCTCCCAGCATTGCAGGGGGAGAGGGGTCTTGGAGAGTCCACACCTGCTCTTCACCGTCTCCTGTGGAAGTAGCACACGCCCCTTCCGCTTCCCGATGCTTCGGTCAGAACTAGCCCCGTGGCCCAACTCCAGGAGAGACTGGAACGTTCCCCCGTGCCAGGGAGGAGGGAAGAACCGGCCAGTGAACCCCAGCAACTCCCAGCAGATGGAAAGTCAAGATTCCCAGCAGAGTAAGGGTAGACCAGGGTCCAGAGTCCTTAGCTCCTGTCTCCCACTCCCCACCCCGTTAAGGCCCTTGTCTGTATCCCCAAACCTCACGTGAGCCAGCCTCCCTGGACGTCTCAGAGACAGAAGGGATCATCCGTTCAGTCAACACACGACTGGAAAACCTCTGTGTCAGGCACTAGGCAGACATGGTGTCCGGCCTCTCAGTTCACAGCCAAGTTAGGGAAACTGACACTAAACCAAAACTGCAAAAAAAAATAATAATTATACAAGCTCAGTTGTGAGGAATGCTATGAAAGACAAGATCTGAGTAAAGGGACGTGACCCGGTCAGGAAGCACAAGGATCAAGACCAGGCCCAGAAAGAGGAAGAGGAGCCAAGCAGGGGGAGGGGGGAGGGGAGGGGGAGGGGGAGGAGGAGGTGGAGCACGGGAAGCTGAAACATTCTCAGAACTGGGAGGGGGTAGGGAGAGGAGGACGGACCAGGTCCTGCACGTTTGCACTTTGGGATTCTATCCTAAGTGCACTCACATGCTCTGAAAGGGTTTTCAGTGGGGAAGTGACATGGTTAGATTTATAGCTTAGTAATAATAATCACTAATATTTATTGAACAGCATACACATGTTATTTTATTTAATCCTCACAATTATCCCAGGTGATGGGTAATGTTTGTTATTATCACCCTGTTCCAGATGGGAAAACTGCAGCTAAGAAAGATGAAGTAACTTGCCCAAGGTGGCATTGCTGGAAGAGGTAGAGCCAGAGTTTACACCTCCAGAGCCACAGACTTGACCCCTTGCCACAGAACACCCCCTCTGGGTGCCACTGCCAGAGGAAACCAGTTGGGGCTCTTCTGGTCATCCCGACAGGAAGAGGCGGAAGCTTAGACAGTGGACTGGGAAAAAGTAGAGGGATTCCAGCTAAATGAGCTGTAATGCAAGAGGCTGCTGGAGTACAAGTGGGAGGAAAAGCCCAGGTTTCCAGCGTAGGCTGCTGGGTGGATGGCCGGCCATTACTGAAAACACGCACAGGAGGAGCAGGTCTGCAAGAGCGCCTTAGATGTCCCTGTAGTTAGCATGATGCCTTGCCTGGCTTAGCACCGTGCAGTATCAGAACTCAGCCAGAAGAGGTCAAGTCCAGAGGTCAGCTAAGGAAGGGAGGGGGAGATGAGCACAGGTTTGCCAGGCCAGGCACCCAGCGAACAGGAGGATGAGGGGCAGAGATGCTTGGCACTGTTTGGGTGAAGGCCCTAAAATCCCAAGGCCACAGGGGCCAGGCAGGTAGCACGAGGGGAGCGGGCTGGGTGTGAGACTGGGCACATGGAGCGAAGTGCTGGTGCCCCCGCCCTGCCCAGAGGCACTGCCCCTCCTCGGCTCCGGCTGGTGGTGGCCACTTGGCTCTGTGGGGGCCAGTGGGCAGGGCCGGGTCACAGCCACAGGGCCTGTCATATGGTTGGACTGACTTAATCTTCATTAGCGGCCCATCGGGCAGGGGCACTGTAACTGCCCCCAGACCTTCCGGTGCGTTGAGGAGCCGAGGATCCAAGTTAGGGGACATTTCCTGAATTTTAAATGTTGGCCACCCGTGCTAAAAATTGGAAAAAGAAAAGCAAAGAAAACATGCAGTGAAACAAAGCCTCCCAGCCTCGGACGTGGCCTCCGGGTGATCCGTCTGTTTGGGAAATCGGGCCCCAGGCCAGGTGCCCGAGGTGCCAAAGTGGACGGATCTAGACTCCTCCAGGGACTGGAGATGGATCCTCTGCATCTTGGGAAAGGAGCACACCCGCAGCTGGGGGACAGCGGACACACGAAACACCTGCTCTGTGTGCTTGTATGCAGGGTGGGGCTTCTAAGAGGCTTGTAAAATAAACAGTAGGGGCAGGAGAAGGAATTCTCCGGAAAGTTTGCTTCTTTTGTACTGGCAAATGTGATTTTAAGGAATGTCTTATCAGCCTATAAATGGCACGTGTGTGGGTTTGTTTTTTTTTTTTTTTCTTTAGCGAGGCAACTTGATGGGTAAGAACCAAGCTTTAAGCAGGTATCATCGGGGCCCAGTTTGCCTCGCTGCATTTTGTAGCCGTTCATTTCACCCCGCCAGTCACTACCCGCCGTTTTGCCAAGTTATCATTCTACTGTTTTTTTTTTTTTATTTTTTTAAGCATTGCTCATTTTAGAAAGCTGTCTGTCAAAAACAGCTTAAAATTAAAACAGTCTTTGCACTTGAAGGACTAAGTGCCATTTATCTTGAAAGTCATTTGGGTAAGAATTTCTCAGCAGTGTTGGATATGCGAACCATTGCTGTATTTGCAAGAAAGACAGTACAGGTGTTTGCGGCATGTGGCCTTTGATGAGTGGCCATTTTTAAGTTTATGTCTTTATTCAACAAATAGGTGTCGAGCACCTGCTCGATGCCAGGTGATATTCTAGACCTTGGGGGACACAGCGTGGACTGGATGAGCGAGATCCCTGCCTGCACAGGGCCGATCGTCTAGCGGGGTTCACCAGCCGCCAGGCAGGCCACGAAAGTCCAGAAGGAAAGAGGGCCAGTCCGGGGGCCGGGGAGAGCAGAGGAGAGGGGGCAGGCGGGCCTGAGGCACGGCTGGAGAGTGAGCACCTCACACGCGTGACCATTTTATCCCAGGGGAGATCGCATCTTAGAGGTTCGGTGAACTGGGGAGCCCGCATCCTCAGTCTTCAGGGCGTAGCCTCTCTGGCCTTGGGTGTGGACACACAGCTGGACTAATGTCTGGATCATTTGCAGCTCCCCGTGCGGGACCTGGACCAGCCCTGCTGGTTTCCACCTGGTCGGTTTGCTTAACTGCCGCCGAGGCCCCTCTGCACACCGTGTTCACTCTTGTTCACAAAGTTAATCATTTTATCGGGGGGTTTTTTGTTTCATTTTGCTTTCTGACCACAACATTTGTAATGGCAAGACCCCCTGATGAAGACAATCAAATAAACCATGAGTTTGAACACAACTATCAAATTAGGAATAATCTATTAATTTGCTGATGGATGGCAGGCGTTAGCAATCCACGGTGTCACCAAGTTTCAGAACTACAGGGGATCTTAGACGAACGCTTTGCTTTTCAGGAGGGACACTGAGACCCAGAGGGATTGAGTAGTTGGATCAGGTCAGCAGACAGAGCTGGGGCTTAAACCTAGTGCACGTTGTTTCTGGTGCCCAGATGCCTCTAGGGAACTTAAAGCAGTCATGCCCTTGGCCCTGCTGGGGGAGTTATGGGTCAGTTATGGGTCAGTTACGGGCATGGCCCACCAGACCACAGCTTTCAAAGAGCTGGTCAGACAGCGGACCACACTGGGAGTGACACGGCTTTTCAGTAAGGTAACGGTAGGATCTGTGAGGCCTCAGGGAAGGATCATCAGAAATGATCAGGGTCGCAATCACAGAATCTGTACGGCTACAAATTATGAGCCAGAATGGGAATTAAAGGAAGTAGAAAGCCCAGTTACGCTGGCAGGAAAATTGTTCCCGGGTAAAGATGAAGTCGAACATGGACAGTTGGGAGCGAGCCTCTGCGTCCAGGCAGTGTTTCATTCGGTGGCGGGGCTTATAAAGCCCGCTGTGATCTGCCATCTCTTTACCCCTCCACTGACCTCTGGCCACGCCTCTCTCAGGTGCTGCAGCCTGTCTGGAGTTGCTGGAAGGTTCCACACTTCGCTTGCTTCCGGGTCTGAATACCTGTGTCCCTGTCTGCTTACAGCGCACCTCCCCCTCCCTTCCCTGCCCCCAACTTTGCTAACTAATTTTCAACCTTCAGATTTTATTAGATGTCTTTTCCTCCACGAGACGTCATATAAAAGGAGCGCCTTCGTCTTGTTTTCTCTGTGCTGGTTCCGAGTAGCTCTAACCCAGGCATTGTCCTTGGTTCCCAGGTGACGGACCATGCCACCACCGCCCTGCTCCACTACCAGCTGCCCCAGATGCCCGACGTCGTGGTCCGATCCTTCATGGTAAGTGGCTTAAGGAGTCAAGTCTCCCCCTTGAGCCTTGGCTCCTTAAGTGAGAACAGGCAGCTCGGAAGGTAGCTGGACCGTCTTTAGCTCGCACGGGCCTCGCAGCGGGGAGACGGTCCAGTTTGGAAATGATACTTCCTTTCAGCTGGGAAGAGATCTAGGAGAGACCATGTCCTGCTTAATTAGCTGGTGTTTCCTGTCCTTGCCGAACACATGGTGGTTTCAGAAGTGACCTTCCAGCACGGTTTCCGACGTTGAGTTAGCCAGTAGGTATTTATCGAGCTCCTGGTCTGTGCCGGGCCCTGTGCTTGGTGCTGAGCAGGTACGGTGACACCGTTCCTCCAAGACCCCTAGTCCTTAGACTTCCAGGTCAGAGCTCAGGATGGGGAGCGACCCAGAAACAGCCATCCCCCGGTGTGCTGGGCTCGGCTCCCGCCAGCTCCCGTTTAACGCTCAGAATCTCTCGAGCTGGTTGTTCGGCCGTCGGTGACTTGACGTTGAACCAGAATATTCACGTGCTGGAGATCGGTCCTGCACGTCAGGACTCCCCTGTGCCCCCGGCTCGCAGCCCTGGAGCCAATTCATTGATCGATCGCGTGCCCGCCAGTCGGTCTCAGCAGGGCCAACAACTGGCCCCACCGTATCCTGGCACACGTGGCCAGCTGTTGCAGCGCCACGCTGACGGGGCTTCGCGCTCTCGCGTTGCTAGGCTCCGTCTCTCACTGCCGCTAACGCTGCCGTCTTAACTCCGGCCAGTAAGGCTGCCCGCTCGAGAGCGTGCTCATCACACGGGCCCGTTAGCGAGTCCTGCTCGGCGCCGACTGCCAGGCGGAGCTCTGCTCGTCCGACCCACCTCGTCACGTTTGCTGCCGCAGCTAAGCCGCTAGGAGCCTGTGGTTCATTTCTCAGAAAATGCAGCCCGGCTCATCGATGGGCTCACACGCCGGGGAGGCTGAAGGGGCAGACGTGGGGCTCAGCGGGGCCGTCGCACAGAGGTTCTCTCGTGTAGAGAGAACGATTTCAGTTGGCGATCTCTAGCGAGCGCTTCCTTTTTGGATGGATCGAAAGACCTGTTCTTTCACCTAACATGTCGTAATGCCCAGTTCCCCTTTGGTAACTGACTTTGGGGTTTGGGAAGAATAACTAGTTTGACTGAATGATCCACCGACATCCTCGTGTTTATTGCCCAAACTTTGAACCCTAGCCTTTGGGAGGGGGACAGGGTGCGTGAGCCACGGTCTGCCCCCAGGAAGGCAGCTGTGCTGAAGCAGAAGGGTTTGTATCCGTCCACGCGGCCGACCTCTCCAAAGAGCGGTTTCCTCTTGCCTGATTGAGGAGGATGTTAAATGACAAGATTCACGCACCCCCGTCACAGCGGGAGCTCGCCTCACTCGCTGGCCCGTTGCTGTGGGCTTGGGTTGGTACGGTTGTGAGTCTCCTTGAGTTTGAGAATTGAGTTATGAGAGTCTCATCCTTATGTATGATGCCCGAAGGACCTCTGCACTCTGAACCCCTCCGGTGTGTGCTTGCCGTTTATTATGTTATTTGGTGGCACCAAGTTGTCCCTGCCCTCCCGCCAGGCGTGTCGGGCCACGCTGTCTCAGTGGGCGGTGACCTCTGAAATCAGGTTAGAAAGAAGGCGCGTCGACCTTGGTGGGGAATTCTGCGCTCACCCTCTCTCCGCACGCGTCTCGCCACCTCTGGCTGGTGAGCAAGGAGAGGATCAGTGCTGGTGTTCGGGACTCAGAAGAAACGTGGTTACGCCCCCGCCGGGCCGCGAGGCTGCGCCGTAGTTCGCGGCCGCCCGTCCGGGAGCGCTGCCTGCCTGAGAGTAGGGATTTCTATTTTAAACTCCCTTAGGTGGGAGGGGCCCAGGGCACCAGAACTGAGAACCGGCAGTGCTGTGACCTTGTGGACTCTGCCCAGAGCTTCTGCAACGTCACAGGGCACCTCTTGGGGTCACAGCCAGCTCAGGCTCTCTGTCCTGGTGCTCGTCGGGCGTGCAGGAAGGACGGCATCGGAAGCACCCGGGTCCCATTTCTGTTATCCCTCTCCCCACTTCTCTTTTTAGACCTGGTTAAGAAGTTACATAAAGCTGTTCCAGGCCCCGTGCCAGCGCTGCGGGAAGTTTCTGCAAGATGGCCTTCCCCCGACGTGGAGGGATTTCCGCACCCTCGAAGCGTTCCACGACACCTGCCGGCAGTAACCCTGCCCCAGCCCCGGGCCAGCCCGCAGACCCGCATCCAGCACCTTCCCAGACAGGCCCTCGGGCAGAGTGAGGGCTCAGACGCGTCTCTGCGGCCGGATGGCAGTACCGCCGCCCGCTCGCTTCCGCGAAGCAGCACGTCGTGCGCTAAGGCCGAGCTTCTTGAAGAGCAGACTCCGTCTCCGTTGATGGGACTGTTGTCCACCTGAGCTGGCGCGTGGAGGGCAAAGGGGCCGTCTTAGGACTCACTACAAGGAAGTAGTTAGGCAGCATGTTCTCCCGTGTATGTTCGCAGTACTAGTCCATTGACCCGCCTGGATCCTTGTTCTAAGTCATCTTATAGTTGGAATGAGCCTTTGTGTCGTGCTGAGTTTTTTGGTTTGTTCCATAACTTATTTTTATAAGCAATAAACCTTTTGTACCCAGGACAAGGCTTTGTCTCCGGTTTCTTAAAGTACCTTTTACGTTCAGTTCCGTGAACATGTGAGCAGATCTGGGCCTTTTGAAGGAAAAATAACTTAGTAATGTCTGCATTTGAAATAATTCTTTTTGAGGACACATTTCCCTATTTCTTGCTTTCGGGAGAGAGGGAAGTGTTGGCAAATATTCCATTTCAAAGACGTTTCAGCGGCTTGAAAAGTGGATTGTTCTTTTTGCAGGAAAAAGTGCACAGATGTTTCATTTTACTAAACCATTCACACACACATGTACCAAAGGGAAAGGACTCTGCCTGTGTTACCAGCCAGAACACGTGCGAGCGGGCGGCACAGGTGTGCCCGGCTTGTTTGTCCCGTTTTGTCCTAAATATTACCGTGAACAGATTCCAGCCCAGTCTGCTGAGTTTATTCAGGGCCTCGCCCCTGACATTTAAAGCCATAACCTGTTTATATGAAGAAGCGTTGACCTGCTGAAGGTCTTGAGAAGGACAGGGGAGTCCCCAGAGCTTTCCGCAGGCCCAGCCTAGGTGACAAGTAATGTCCTCTCTGCGGTGAACAATACCGGAGAGATGCTGCCTTCCGAGGTGTCCAGAAGAATGGGTGGCTCCCACCTGGGTCCTGGTACCACCCAGGCCCTCCACACCTAGCCCTGCCAGGCTAAAAAGACCCAGAGGATAAAGGGGGTTTAGTGATGGGGGAAGCAATAGAACAGTGCCACTCCAGGTATGGTCCAGTAGCTGTGGCATCACGGGAGCTTATTAGGAACACAGATCCGCGGGCCCCACCCCGGGCCGGCTGAATCAGTGACTCTGGGGGGTGGGTCTGGCAACCTCGTTGTTAACAGGCCCCGCAGGTGGCTGTTGTGGGCCCGAGTCTGAGAACCACTGGTCTCTCTAGGAGATGGCGGTGCTTTCAGGGGCCAGTTTGGGGCAGTAGCGTGAGCTGCAGCGTGATGTAGCGCAGGAACGCTTCCACACAGCGGCTGATTTTAGATTAAATACCAGGGTTTATCACATTTAAGATGCCATCACTTGTAAGATGCACCATTATTTCATGATCCCCTAAGAAAAGCAGGCTGCCAATTAAACGATGGCACACGCTTTAATGATAATCCTGTGTGACACATGAATCAGTCACACCAGCCTTTCATTGCCCTGAAATTCCTTTCATGTCTTCCAAGGGGGTTTGCGGTCTCTGCTGCCTCAAGTCTTACTGTCTTAACATGTGACAGGCGATCCCTTCCCAGGGCTCCCGGTAACAGAGCATAACACAGCTGCACTGACTGGCGGGTATCTTCCTTTCTTTGGTCTTGTAAGAAAGACACTTGTTTGTTGCAAGAAAATCCCGAATTGAGGACACTGGGTGTATAATAGCGTTTTGTCTCATGGCTGTACATCTTTTGGAAGGCATTTAAATGGCAAGTCGACTGACCCCGCGCAGGACATGTGGGTACTCAGAGCTCGTGTGAAGTGACGACGAGGTGAGTTGGCGCACGTGCTGACGACAGGTACATCCCGACTGCAGCCGGCTGACGGCGCACGCCAGGGAGGTTCACATAGGAGGACACCAGCCCTCTGATGATTGATGCGATTGTGGTGACAGTACACCACGTTGGAAGAGAGCTATTTGCACGTCTAAGTGTTTGCAGCAAATCTGAGAGCGTCCTCGTTGGTCCCAAAGATCCCTCCACCCGCTGCCGAGCTCTGTTTCCAGCGGAGAGAGAGCAGACCTTGCGTTCAGAGCCGTGGGCAGGCAGTGGTTTCTACTTAGACCGAGTGACGTTATTCCTATCCTCTCTGCGTCATTTTCAGTGATACCCACTCTCTGTGGCCACTGATGCCTGTTCCCCGTTTACAGGCATGGTAAGAAGCTTCCGTGTTAAACTAAGGCACTTAGGCGAAAAAGTGAGACCATTAAAGAAAAATACTAAATAATAGCACGCACCAGAAGCTAACACAGCATTGTAAATCAACTATACTTCAATCAAAAATAAAAATAAACAAATAAATGATAGCACAGGTAGAGTGTAGCAACAGCAGAAAGTGCGAAGGGCGGGCCTGGGCCTCAACTCTGGCCCCCCACTCCCAGTTGTAGTTACTCAGACAAGTCGCTCGTCCTCTACGTGACGCCGTCCCCTCTCCCGCAGGACGCCCGGCTGATGGCCCCGTGATGGCCAGGCAGGAGAGTTGGAGGGGGCGGGGGGCTTGTAGACGAAACACGATTGGCCATGAGCAGATAATTACTGAGGCTGGACATTGGATAGATGGGTGAGGCGTGCTACTCTTCTATTTTTTTTTTAACTTTCCCTCATTAAAAGGGGAAAAAATATAAGGGTCGGGCTAGTCAACCTTTAGGGCGATCCCCCCTTTGACCTTCTCCTCCTTCAGTGCCGAGTGGGGGAAGCTGAAAGGGAGGGGGCTGGGCTCTGGAAAGGTGAGAGGGGCCGGAGGGTGAGGGGCTTGTTGGCCAGGTCCCCGAACACTTGGTGCCTAACAGACGCCCACGAGAGAGCCTGGCTTTGTGTGTCAGCCGTTCAGATCTAGAGAACGTGTTGACCTGAAGTGGGCAAAAGTAGAGGCTGGAGGTGGGTTGGGATCAGTTCCACGATGTGGATTGGGAGGAAGCTGGGACCTAACGCTGCTGTGGGCATAGCCACGGGGTCTGGAACCGTCTTACAGAAAAAGTGACACCATTAAAGAAAAATAATGGTACCCCTTACAGAAAGGAGCGTGGCCATCAACGGGTGTGCCAGCCCCCCATTCCTGAGACTGTGCACGGGTGAGCCCCAGGCCAGAACGACGAGGTATTTTAGGTGACTTAATTACCACCCTGACAGCTCAGCATCTGCTCTGTGCCAGGCGCTTTCCATATGTTGTCTGCTTTACTCCCAGGTGGGTTCGTGCTGTTTTCCCTGTCGTGTGCTCGAGGCCTGGAGGGCCTGGGTATCCCGCTGCCTGTGTCGTCGAGCTCCGTGGCTGCTCAACAGCAAAGCTTCCTCCCCAGAAGCAAAGGGACTTAACCAGCCCCTGCTCTGCCGAGTGTGTTGTGTCAAGACTTGCCCCAGAAGCGCTCGGCCCGAACTTGGAAACCCCTGTCTTACAGATGCTTCTCTGCCAGGATAAGCAGCGATGCATTTACCCCGTACTTTCTGCCGGCCAGGTTACTGTTAATCAGCAGGGCGCCCGTTAGGAGCTGACAGAAGGGGATGAGGAGGGCCGTAAAAGGTTGTCCAGATTCTTTTTCCTGCTCTAAATTGGGAATTGGCCTTTTGGTATCGAGTGATGTTTTTACACTTCACGCTCCTGACGGAAAGCTGCAGGCACAAAATGATGATCTTTCAGTGTTAGCGTGCAAACTCCCCATCGCGTTTAGAGTGTCAGAGTGTGGGCCTGATGCTAAATCGAGAGCCTTTTAAGGTCACCCGAGCCGGGAGGAGGAGGAGGCATGGCGACTTCAGCCGCCAGGATTCTCACAAGATCCCGAACCCCCGCCGACTCGACGGGAGGCGTCTTGGGGCCGTCGGGTCCGTAATCAGACGGCCCACCTTGCTCGTCGGGGCCCCGCAGCGTCCGCATCCCCACTGGCGTGCCGAAGGTGAGCGGGGGGGCTTCCACCGTCCTGCCTTCGACAGGCAAGGGTGGGCCAGTTCCACTCCACCTGCTCCGTGGGGTGCAGCCGGCAGGGCTGGTCCACCGCAGACAGAGCTCATTCAAGGCCACACCGTATGTACGTCAGAGATGAGCCTGTGCAGGGCGTTCGTGGACAAACCTGTCCTCCAGTTGGTCTGCTCGGGGAGTAATTAGGCTTCACTTTCTAGGACAGGCAGGTTTTTCTCCCCGTCTCTGCCATCCTTCCCCCGTTCTCATGCCCACCCCCGCCCCTTGAATTCATGGAAGGAACCTCAAAACATCACTCCCAAGGTGCATTTTAACCTGCTGGTTGGCTGCTCCCTGTCATTAGTACTCGAAGAGATAAACCTTCAAGTTCACAGGCACCTCGCAGGTAGAGCATCGTCTCGGCAGCTTTTAGATGATTAGCTACTCGAGAACAGCTTCAGCCTGTCTCTGCGCTAATAGAGTTTGAAATTTCAGCTGCACGTTGGCTGTCCTCGGGGACAGTGGGCGCGGTGGCTCGGTGCTAACTGAACAGGTGGGTCCTGCCACCAGTGGGCTTCCTCTGCATCGTGGGTCCCCCAGCTTGACAGAGACAAAAGAGTGAAGTGTCCCTCTGGCCAAGACGGTACGGCGAAGGTAGGGGACGAGGGGGGTGGGAAGGGGAGGGTGGAGGACAGCGAGAGGCCATGAGCTTGAGAGCCAGCCTGGGCCGCCAGCAAGCTCCACCAGCCCGCCACCTGTGGGGTGGATCTTTACTTAACGCGTTACTCACCCTTGTCTAATTCTTGGCCGTCATCTCGATCATAGGCTCGCTTTCTTAATTCCAGAAGGAATACATGTGTTCCTTTTCTAGAAAATTAGGTAATGTGGACAAGCAAAGAAGATAATACCCATCATTCCCACTAGCAAGAGACAATGACCAGAGCACTTGGGTGTATACCTTTCCAGACCTTCCTATGGACGTGTTGGTGTGTGCACATTTTTTGTAAAAAAGCAGATCATACTGCGTACTGTTTTGAAACCTGCTTTTTGCCGTTTAGCAAAGGCTAAGTTACTCCAACACAGAGGCCCCAAAACAGTGGCTTAAAGAATGTCGACGCTTACTTCTCTTCCACTTCAGCGCCCCAGAGGAAGGGAGTGCTTCAGATCCCAGGGCTGCTCTCCTCCACGTGGTCACTCAGGGATCCTGTTCCTCCATCCTCTCACCCACGTGACCTAGGACCTGGTCTGCGTGGTGGAAGCTGAGTCACAGGCACCTTCTGAGTTTACAAAAAGGGTGGAAAAACGCACAGGTGTTGTAAGACCAGACCCGGCACTGGCATGGATCAGTTCCACTTGACCTTCATTGGCAAGAACTTAGTCACATGGCAGACCTGGCTGCAAGGGCTGCTGGGAGGGTGCAGTCTCTCACCGGGCACCTGTGGGTCCGGCGGAAACCCTTGTTCTGGAAGAGAAGGGAGCAGCCTCCGCCGAACAGCATGCCCTCCTGTGTCAGGAGCATGAACAGTGATGCTGCCCTGAGGGTTTCGTGTTCCTTGTTTCATCCGTCCTTGGGTTTTGTGTGGCAGTGGCCTTCCACGCTTTGATGATCATAATTTAGGCAGTGAATCTCTCCTGGATGTTTAGGTTTTTATCCTGAAATAATTATGGATTCACAGGAAGTTACCAAGGCATGTATAGGGAGGTCCTGTGTACCCTTCACCGGCCTCCCCCCGTGTCAACATCTTGCACGACCGTGGTATCAATACAGTGCTCAGACCACGAAGTTGACATTGGTACGATGCATAGAGCTTGCTTGGATTTCGCCAGCTACACACGCGCTCATTTATGTGTCTGTGTGATTGTGTGTCTGCGTGTAGCTCCATGCAGTTTTATCATGTGTGCGGCTTCACGGAACCACCACCACCATCAAGATGTCTAACCGTACCCTCCCTGCAAGACTCCCTCGTGCTACCGTTTTCAAACGACACTCACCTCCTTCCCCATCCCTAAGCCCTGGCCACCCCGTAAGCTGTTCTCCGTCTCCAGAATGATTTCATTTCAGGAGTGTTATATACGTGGAACCCTGCCGTATGTATCCTTTTGAGGTTGGCTTTGTTCACTCAGCATAGCTTCCTTGAGGCTCATCCAAGTTGCTGTGTGTATCAGTAACCCGTTCCTTTTAGTTGCTGAGTAATTAATATTCCAGTGGCTTCCACACCTTGTTTAACCCTTTATCCACTGGAGGACGTTTGGTTGTTTCCAGTTTGTGGCCATTATCGATAAAGCCGCTATGGACACTCGTGTACAAATTTCTGCATGAAAATAAGTTTTCATTTCTGTGGAATATATATGCCCATGAGTACAATTGCTGGGTCATATATTAAGCCCATTTTTAGTTTTAAAAGGAAATGCCAAACTATATCGTATTACATTCACACCAGCAGTGTGTGAGTAATCCGGTTTCTCCACATCTTTACCAGCATTTGGTAGTGTCACTATTTCTTATTTTGACCATTCTGATAGGTGTGGAGTGATACCTCACTGCGTTTTTTACTTGCATTCCTCCAATGGCTAATGACGTTGAGCACCTTTTCCTGTGCTTCTTTACCATCTGGATATCGTCTGAGGTGAACTGTCTGTGCATGTCTTTTGCCCATTTTCTAATTAGATTGTTTTTAAGTGCCGAGTTTTGAGAGTTCTTTATATATTCTACATATGAATCCTTGGCAGGCATGTGATTTGCACATATTTTCTCCCAACTGTCACTTGTCTTTTCATCCTCTTAATGGGGTCTTTTGCAAAGCAGATATATTCAGTTTTGATGAGGTCCAATTTATCACATTTTTTGATCATGGGCTGTGCTTTTGGTGTTGAGTTTAACCTGCTGGGTGTCAGGTTGTCGTTTTGCTGTAGTGAAGAACGCTGTTGCTCCCCCTTCCCTCCCCCCTCCCCCCTCCCTGCCTCGCCTCCCCC
>NC_041226.1:86013976-86078096 GCF_002837175.3 Physeter macrocephalus
CCCTCTCTCTCTCTCTCTGGAGGTCCCCCCCACCCTTCCATCTCTCTCTGTCTCTGCCTCTGTCTCTGCCTCTCCCCCTCTCCCAGCAGGGACCTTAGCTGCCTTCTCGTTCAGCCTGCCTATTAGACAGTCACTCAGGGCGCCCAAGGCCCGCGGCCCTGTTCCTCACTCACCCAGCAGGTCAGTGACAGCGTGAGCAGCGGCACGAAACTCCCTCGGTCAACGTGATTCTTCCACTTCCCCAAAACTCTTCTCGGGAAAACACTTGAACCGCAGCGTCAAGATGAAATCGATCCCGCTACAGCACAGCGTATTAAAAGAAAGCGTTGGCGGTGACTGACTTGTTGCTACCGCGCTCGGCCTGGGCCCCGGAGAGCAGCGCTCTGATACAGCCCCTCTGCCAGGAGTGATCTAATATCAGGGGTTCTCGCCCCCCCTGTCATGGGATGGCGGTCGGGCAGCATCCTGCGGTCGGATGGGCAGCCGAGGGCCGAGTCCCCAGCACTTCCCCAGGCCTGTGTGAGGTTGCCAGGTGAATATGGGGGAGCTTCCTGGGGGTGACGCCCACCCCCATCACGGCTGCCCCCCTCCAGACTGCCGAGCCACCCAAACCGCACACTGATGGCTCCGTCGTGGGAAGGGGACGGAGGGGGCGCAGAGCTGTGCCGGGTGCAGGAGCCGTCTGCCTCAGCAGACCGCCCACCCCTTTCCCGCGATGCACTCAGCACCCACCCCTCCCAGGCAGGACCCCACACGCCCAAGGACGCCCAGAGTTAGGGTTAGGGTGAGGGTCCCTCCCACACAGGCTCCTGGGGGCCCACACTCAGGACAGGGGTTGTCATCACCCCAGCCTCATGCTTGCTGTCACCTTCCTCTGGGAGGACACCATCCTCAAACATGGCGGGGGGAGGGGCACCGGGCGGGGGCGTGGAAAGAGCCTCCAACGTGGAATCCTTTTCAGGAAGCGCCAAATGTTCCCCACCTCCCGGCCTCTGGGGGGTTCTCTGCCCAGACATCCTGCCTCCAGAAAGCCCCACGGTTTGCTGTTTTTTTATTTTTCCAGTTATTAACCATGTGCTCACCCAACCGATTTCCTCTCCTTAAACACCCAGCCAAACGATTTCCTGGGCCCCTTGCGCCTAAGTGGGGCCGTGGAACGGGAGCAGAGAGGGAGCCCGCCGAAGGCGCGCATTTCCCCCGCCCTCGCTTCCTTTTCTGCGGCACCGTCAGCAGCGGCCCGCGACAGCGGTAGGGTTAGATGATGGAAGGGTTCTGAATCCCTGAGCCACACTGCCTGGAGGCGAGCTGCCCCAGTGAGCCACCCAGCCAGGAGCTTCTGCGGTGGATTTTGTGTGACAGGAGTAAACTTCTAAAGCTTTTATTGTGTTACATCGCTGAGATTTGGGGTGTTCTTTTTATAATAGCTGCTAGCGTCATTTACCCCAAACGTCATACAGATACACTGGAAACAATGCCACGGACAGTAAGTTCTTGTTAGACGGCAGAGGTTGCTGTTTCTCCTGTTCCTACCTTAGCTTGAGTCCGAGTCATCTTTCACTTCAGTTAGAGGAGGGCACACAGAGTGCGGGCTCAGGCCGTTCTCTTGTTCTCCCAGAGGGAGCGCCCTTATCAGACAGGCCTTCCCGGCCGTTCGCTCAAAGCGTGGGTACTCCGTGCCTTCCTGCCCCTTCGCTCTGCTGTTCTTCAGAGCGCCCACCGCACTGGACATTAGTCGTTTGTTTATCTTGTCCACGCCCCCTACAAGAGGGTCCGCTCCATGAAGAAGGAACCGTGTCTGTCTAGGGCACTGCCCTGTCCCCTTGCACACAGTAGGTGCTTAATAAATATTTGCCGAAAGTGGAAAGGAATAAGAAAGCCAGGCTCAGGTGTCTGCTCTGCTGCTAAGTAGGTGGCCGCGGGCCGTCACTTGATCCCTCTGAGTGTGGGCCCTTCATCTGTGAATCGGGCCAGTGACTCTGGCCATCCAGTGCAGAGGTCCTGTGAGTGATCATACCAGATATTTATTGTGCACCTACTGTGTGCAGGTGCTAGGCGCCAGGGATGCAGTTCACATGGCGAACGAGAAAGGGCCCGACAGTGAAGACAGCTTTGTCAGTGACATCCATTGCAGGCACAGTGAGTTTGTCCTGGGGCAGTGGTCACCCAGGTGGGCCTGTTCCATCTTCTGCCATGGCCTTGGTGACACCCACTCGTCTCTCTTTGCTCGCTCTGAAGAAAATATCCAGAGCAAGGAATCCAGAGGGTAGGCGGCAACCCCAAGGGAGGGCTTCCCCTCTGTGAAGCAGCCTCAGCTGTGCATCAAGATCATCTTTTAAGCACAAGAGATTTAAAATGCCATTTGGAAAGCGGAAGTACTCAGAAGAGAATGTCAGGGTCTCGGGACACCGCCCCGTTTCCCGATCCTTTCTGCATTTCTGTGAAACGTGCCGCATCTCCCTGCCCTGATTAGAATTGAGTCCCTTTCTTGCCGTGGCCTTTCGATATTTGACTTTGCACTCCATGCCCCTAAAGCTAATACACACTGGCCTTTCGTTTCCAAAGGGTAGTTGGTCGTATTAATGATCACCAAAAGGCCATAGTTAATTTGCTCTCCTACCTGTTTCTTTCCATTAGTTTGCAAACCAGCAAAGTTCAAGAAAACTTCTGAGCATGAAAGAGTAGGGATCTAATTAGGAAGCAGGCAGGTAGCTCTAAAACTTTTTAGAACTTGGGGGCCGTAGCCGAAGGATGGTTATGAGATCATACCAGCAAGAGACACTGAACACTGTAGCAGCCAGTCCTAGCTGTGGGCCTGACACACACGGGCCTGGACAACCTGTAAGTGGGTGAACCGTGACACTGTTCAGCCTGTCCTCAGCCTCGGTGAGGGACCCCAGGCCATGCCATCTGCTCAGGGCAGGGAGTGCCGTACCTGGACTGCAGGGGAAGGGCTGAAGGTGACAAGGGACAAGGGCGGCCCTGCAGCTGCCTCCTTTCTCAGAATATAGATAGCCATGATGTGAGGCAAGTGGGATAAGGTGAGGCTAGTTCAGTTGCCCACAGTGAAGGGGTTTCACTGCTGAACCTTGTACCTGGGCCTGGGCATTTCCAAGTTCAGCACCTCCCTGCATAGAGGCTGTGGCTTCTCAGGGGCCGCAGACTGATGACGGAGCGCCCCAGGCAGCCAAGCGCGTGTCTGGGATGCTGTCCTAGCACGAGCCGCATTTGTGCGCGGGGAGCGCGTGACCGCAAGAGGCCGGACGCCGCGGTGGTGTCACCCTTCTTGGGATAACACGGGAGCTCGCCTTGCCTCTGGGGCACCAGCCCCCGACGCCTCCCACCAGTCCACGGCGCCTCAATTAGATTGTCTCTCATCAGCCTGCCCTTCCCCACCCCCACTCCAGGGGAAGGAGGTCCTGGCCAATCTCAGTATCAGATTCGCCCAGCGCACACAGTCCTACTGTGATTGGTTCATGGGCGGGCACGTGCTCTAACCCCGCCAAAGACACACAATTATGTCTTGCTGGGGTGCAAAGAGAAAAGTACCACTGGTTTCCATGGAACTTGAACAGAGAGGGTTGAGAAGCTGCCGGAACCAGGAGCTGGAGGGCCCCCTGCAGGAACCTAGCGCGCTCCTGAACAGCTTGGGCCAGGGTGGGGGAGGGGAAGATCGCTTTTCCTGCAGTGTGTGCGGTCAGTGCTTAACATAGTGCCGGCAAGGAAGACGTATTCAAAGGGCCCAGATCCATTGTGTAGATCAGGCAATGAAAGGTGAATTTGCAGCTGAAAGGCAGTAAATCGGTGGCTGGCACTGTAGGGCCCTGCTCTAGGCGTCTCTGAGGTCCTGCGCCAGCCTTTCCTGGTTTGATCTTTGCCCAGAGGCCATTTTTTAATTTGAGATTTTTCTCCTCCCCACCCCCCACCGCCATCTGGAGAGGCTAGGAATGAGAAACGGTTTTATTTTCAAACCCAGCAAGTTATGGCTCCTTTATACTTCCTTTAAATTTAAAAACTGAGAAGTTTCCTTTTAGCCCATAAGAAGCAAGGCAGCTGCTTTAACAGGGAGCCTGGAAGTATCCTTAAGAGGATGGTGGAGTCCATCGGGCAGGTTTCCTGGCTCGCACTTGATGACAAGGACAGCACTGCCGAACTCCCCCCCACTGCCTGACAAGGGTCCCCTTCTCTCCTCACTCCCCTTTCAGCCCTCACCAGTGGCCTCCTTAATCCCCACCTCTAGACAAGAGGTGTGTCAAGAATGTGTGAACTTGTTTAAAAACCAGAATGGGGGCCGCCCTTCTGTTTCCCGTTCATGCTGTGGGAGGAGGAGCCGCCCTCCGGGACCAAGGAGGCTGCTCGTGCAGAGCAAGTTAGAACAGATGCACCGTAGGGCTCCATGCCAGCCCTCTGCCAGGGGTCCCAGCCCTAGAGGTCGAGAGAGAAGTAAACGTCTGTTTCAGCCACAGTTACACGTGTCTTCCATCCCTCACAGCCTAATCCGGTCCTAACACGCCCCCTTACTGGCTTTCTTGGCCCTGACTGCGTGGGAAACGTTCTATTTGTTCATGGACATATTTGATCAGTGTCTGACTGTTACCCTGATAGATTGTAAGCACATTAGTAGGTATATATTAGGAACCTAGGATTTTCTTTTTCACGGCTTGTTTAGTGGTTAACTGTGCGGATCAAGAAGATTAACTCTGCAGAACTTTCTCATGCCATGGAGCCCAGGGTCCAGACTGAGGACCTTGCCGTGCCTTAAGTGGGACTAAAACATCGGGGTGCTGAGGGCCAGCTAGAGAGCTGAGTACGTGGATATGGTCAGGTAGGCTTTTGCTTTCTGTCTGGATGAAGTTTTACCTTTTCTGTACTACACAGCACGAATAGCATCATGACTTAAATGTCAGAGTTTACATGACTAATTCTGTGTCCTTTTAACATTCTGTCGCATTACATTTTCCCGCTTCCGGGGGGGCTTACGCTCCGCCTTTGTCGATCTCCCCTCCTCTTGCATTGCACTCAAGGTCAATGTCTTGTTTTGACGCGAGACATCGTTTTGATTCGGGCTGAATGTATTCTGACTTCAGGACATGGCCAGAGTCTGCTATTTGCCTTCCCCAGTAGCCACACTTCCAATTCTTCCCTTCCTAATAAGGCTCCCAATTTGAGCCTGGGATAAAGACTTCATATCCCAGCTCCTTTACAGTTAAATGGCCATTGAGATGTGACTCAGGTGATATCCAACTGCTGGAGGGGGTTCTTAAGTGGGGTGGGTGAGAGGAGGGAGGCCTTTTCTGCCGCTTCTTCCTTCCTAATGGTGGAAGTGTGGACATGATGGCTGGCCTCCGGCAGCCAAGCTGGACCATGAGGTAGAAGCCACGTGCTGAGGATACCACAGCAGCAGGATGGAAGGAGCCTGGCTCCCTGGTAACTTTGACATCCATCCCTGCTCTTCTTTCATGTAGGAGAAGACTAGAATGCCTTGTTTAAGGCACCGTTGTTCTGGATGTACTTTCACTTACGGCTGAGTTTGATCCTAATGGGCACAAGGACAACTGATGAAGTTGGGTTTTTAAAACAGTCCACAGTAGGAGCCTGTTTTCCTCTTTCTCTCTCACCTTACTGGGGAGCTAATTGAGAGTTCCAGTTAATTGCCGGTTTTTGTTCCTGAATGTGGTGTTCGTCACAGCTACACCCAAGGCCCTGCCGGTGGTGAGAGCTCTCCTTCTCCGGTGGCACATTGGCTGCCTTTCTCAAGATCGTTAACACCCCTATTGCCTCTTTGGAGACCCACACGATTGGGGTTTCTGCTGGTGTTTAACACTGCTAAAGGTTATTGAATCCATCTTTAGTTAAGAAAAGCCACTTAATTAGCATGCTTCAGCCTCGTGAAGAGCAAGTGGCGGCACACCTGTGTCCTGAGTTGCAGCATCCCCGAGGCGCCCCGTCTCCTCCCCTCCGATTTAATTTCTTGGCCAGTGTTGGACAGATAGAACAGGCTGGCTCTTTCATTCTCTCCTCCCAGGCCCCCGGCCCCTCATGCATTTTTCGTTTCGACTCACCACTCCTGCAGACCCCTGTGCCCTGTGAACGGTATCGATCATCTGATTAAGCCTTCAGGTAACAGCAAACGACTTTAATTTTCTAACTCCAGGTCCTCACTTCTCTTCCTCACCTTGCACCGTGTTCCTCGCTTACGTTTCGCCACCAGCAGAGGCTTTTTCCACATCCTGCCCACCACTAGCCTCTACCTGGCCCTGCCCTTGTTTTGTGGGTGTTTTGGATAATCAAGAAGATGAACTTAAAAGAAACCACGTCCTCGATTTAGATGCCACTCGGGCCCCAGTTCCTTGCCAGACGGGCACCTCCACAGGGCTTCGTAAGGGTGCTGCCTGCATGGTAGCGAACCACCGCAGAGCAAGGGACCGAGAGAGAGAGCAGGCAGGAACCCGCAGCGCCTCTTATGACCTAGCCTCCCGTGCCATCTCTTCCGCTTGTTTTCTCTCTGTTAGAAGTGAGTCACTAAGTCAAGGGAAGCGGAATTAGGCTCCACCATCGGAGGACACGCCACACACTTTGTGGACATACTCAGATTATCACACTGTGCCCTCTGGACACAAGTGGACATGCAAACATACTCCCCCCTGCAAAAAAAAGTCTCAGCCCGTCACAGCATTGGCTCCAAGTCCCGGTCTCGTCATCCAGGTAGTAGGGAGCTCCTCACGATAGACAGTTCCTTAAGTGCAGCTCCTGGAGTTCACTTCCTTTCCACCTGGAGACCTGCGAGCTGAGAGCCAAGTGACCTGCCCTCACGGACCCGGGTCGGGCATGGGAGAGAACACCTCCCTCATCCCTAGCTCCCGGGGCAGCGCTGGGCACCAGGGGTGCCCTCGCTCCCTAGACAGTGAGTGAGTGAATGAATGAACGAGCCGTCTGGAACCCCGATACAAAGAGGCATGGCTATCCCTGCCTGTCATCCGAGTCCCAGCCCAGAAGTCACCTCCAAATCCGTCACTCAGTTTATGTGCTTCGCTGCCCGTGTCAATCTCCAGAATTGCTTTGCTCACTTCCCGCTGACTTTCTCTCCCCGACTAGCGGGTGAGCCCCCACCCCAGGGCCGGGGACCGGGATCCTCTTGTTCACTCGGCGTCGCCTGCACCTAGAACAGGGCCTGGCAAATAGTAACGCTCGGTAAATGTTTGTGGAGTGAAGGGAGGGAGCAGTCAGTACTCAGGTGCTGGGGAGGGCGGCCTGAGATGTGGTCCCAGGTGCTGGAGAAATTAGAGCGGGGATTGCACAGCAGATCACATGGCATCAGCGTCCGTTTTTCTGGGGGCTGATGACGGAATAGATCCTGTTCTTCGGAGACACAGTCTGATGCATTGAGGGGAGCGGGCTAGAATGTCTTCAGCTTACCTTCGAGTGGCTCCGAAAAATGCATATATGCGACACCCCAGCCCACCTCGTGCAGGACCTCACAGCAGTGTCCTGTGTCCCCCTGGAGTGAAAGGCAGGGACTGAGTCCCTGTGTGTCCCAGCACCTCATCCGAAGACTTACGGACTGCATGAGGGGGCCCTGAGTTCACCTCTCACTCTAGCCTGAGTGTCCACCCTGTAAAATCCCCCATTTGTCCCTTTGCTCCTCTGGCGGGTGACTGGTGCCAGGTGCAGAGGGATTCAGACCGGGACAAAGAGTTCGTTCCTAAGCGTGGCCTTGAGTGATGTGGTCAGTGTGGACCCAGCTCCCTGGAGAGGCCCAAGGGGCCCAGCATCTCCGCCTTGAGCTAATTCTCCCCCAGGTGCAGCCGGAGCCGTCGCTGCCTTCCAGCTCCACAGATGGTGCTCTGACCATCACCGAGCAAAATCTTTCACAACCAATTTCAAGGGGTTAATGGGAGGGCTGAGTGGAATTTACTTAAAACATCACCTCGACTTAAAATAGCTTTTTAAGGCATTTAGCGGCAAAGTCCTTTGATTTCCCCATCCACATCCTTTCTCGCTGTTATTAAATACCAAGATATTCTAGTCCAAGTTCCGACTCCCCCAAGCCCTGATTCATGCGGTCGTACGTGCCGAGGAGTATGAGACATTGTCACCTGCCACCCGTGAACTTGGATGGGCGGTGACACAGACAAGGGTGCCAGCAAGCGGCTGGCATTTGGGCTTAGAACAGCTCGGTCTGCAGACGCGGCCAGCACCCCAAGTTAAAACATCAGAAGCCACACATGTGACCAATGACAGCACCCCCTGTTTAAACCACTTCTTGGATTTTCTTTTTCTTACCTCGATTTACATGCATTTCTAAATTCTGGCTCCTGGGCCTTTAAGAGTCTCAGCCACTTTGAGGGCAGGTGCTCCAAGCCCCTCTCCCAGACAGGACTTTTTGCCTGCTCTTTGGACGTTTCACTTCGTTTTGGCCACTGGTTTTTCATTTCCACCCAGTTTTGAACTTATCTACTTGTCTTTCGATCTGATATTTGGATTGGGATATAGGCATGATGCTGAGGCTGATGATGATGGTGGTGGTGGTGATGCTGATGATGATGATGATGGTGATGATGGTGATGCTGATGCTGATGATGATGCTGATGCTGATGCTGATGATGGTGATGGTGGTGATGATGCTGATGCTGATGATGGTGATGGTGGTGATGATGCTGAGGCTGATGATGATGCTGATGCTGATGCTGATGATGGTGATGGTGGTGATGATGCTGATGCTGATGATGGTGATGGTGGTGATGATGCTGATGGTGGTGATGATGGTGATGGTGATGCTGAGGCTGATGATGATGCTGATGCTGATGATGGTGATGGTGGTGATGATGCTGAGGCTGATGATGGTGATGGTGATGGTGGTGATGATGCTGATGTTGATGACGATGCTGAGGCTGATGATGGTGATGGTGATGATGGTGATGATGCTGATGCTGATGATGGTGATGGTGGTGATGATGCTGATGCTGATGCTGATGGTGGTGATGATGCTGATGTTGATGATGATGCTGATGCTGATGATGATGATGGTGATGATGGTGATGCTGATGCTGATGATGATGCTGATGCTGATGCTGATGATGGTGATGGTGGTGATGATGCTGATGCTCATGCTGATGGTGGTGATGATGCTGATGTTGATGATGATGCTGATGCTGATGATGATGATGATGGTGATGGTGGTGATGATGCTGATGCTGATGATGGTGATGGTGGTGATGATGCTGAGGCTGATGATGATGCTGATGCTGATGGTGGTGATGGTGGTGATGTTGATGATGATGCTGATGCTGATGGTGATGGTGATGGTGGTGATGATGCTGAGGCTGATGATGGTGATGGTGGTGATGAAGCTGAGGCTGATGATGACGGTGGTGGTGATGGTGGTGATGATGTAACAGGACTAATAGGACACTCTGGGAGGCTCGCCGTGTGCCTGGCGCTGTGCAAAGCCCTACTGTGGCCTGGCTTCTGGAAGCAGGATCTGAGATGGATGCAAGATGTTTATTAGCGATCAGCACCTGCGAAGGGGAGACAGCAGAAGCAGGACTGGGCGGAGGGAGTGGCTGAATGGCGGCGCTGTGAGCGCCTGGCGCGGTGCAAAGCCCTGTGAGGACTCGGCCAGCCCGGCGGGGCTCAGACGAGCGCGGTCTTCGCAAGGGTCCCAGGCTGCTCCCAAACAGCCAGGCCTATACGCCTGCCTCTCTCAGTCACCGGATGCCGACTGTCCCCAAGAACACAGCCTGGGGTGGAGAGGCAGGTCTCTGCAGCCCAGGCCCCCCTGAAGGAGCTGAGAGCCGGGCCCTTCTGGTGACCACACTGCAGCAGCTGGGCAGCAGGTCCTTCCTGAAGATGACACGGGCAGCGCCTTTCCGTGTCCGCCACAGGCCCTTTGTCTGCGTGGTCCAACTTTGCCATCAGAACAGAACCCTGAGGTGCTTTTGCAGATGAGGCAGCAGGCTCAGAGCGGTTAAGTCACTTGCCCAAGGTCACACAGCTCGCATGCTGCCGGCCATCCTCCTGGCTGCAGGGCCCAAGTTCCTAACCACCGTCTCACTGCCTCTCAGGATGAATAGTAGGATTTTAAAGATGAAATTGAGGTGACTGGCCCTTCCTCATCCTAAGGAGCAGACACCATGCTCTGTCTGACCGCCTGGCTCCCTCCTGGGAGAGGGGTTATCGTGTTCTGGGTTTCCCTTTCCACAGGTTGGCCAGCCGGTGATTCCACTTTTCTTCCTGTGCCACGTCTTCATTCGACAGTGAAGCTGGGATCTTGGCTCCTTGCTGCTGGGTGACTTCTAGGACAGATGTCACATGGGTCTTTATCTTCTCTCTTGGTTCCAGACCTGGAGAAGGAGCGAAAGGCAGTCATTCAGGCTCTCCTTGGTACCAAGATGCAGGGTTTGCTGTGACCACTGGGAAACATGAGGCCAAAGCCATGAGAAACAATCCTGAGACGGAACCCCCAGGGCAGCCGGGGCAGGCAGCACATTGACAGGCTCTTTTCCTGCCCCTCCAGATAACCCGCTGCTTCTTTCAGCGTGTGTATTGTTCTAGTGATGAAAGGAGGCTGTGTCTGGGGAGAAGGGTGTCACGTACAACTTGGTCCGCCTTGACCCGCTGGCCTGGGCTGTGGTGAGCCCAGTAGTTGCCTGGGAGCCCGAGTTCACCCATCCTGCGCGGGGCTCCCAGCGTGTGAGTCCTGGAAGGACGCCGGCTCTTCCTGTCACCTCCCACCCCCTCTTCCCCATCTCCCGCCCCACTAACAGCTGGGCCGGCATGGGCCTGGCTCAACCAGTTGGAGGCTTCGGATTCTGGGAGAACGGAGCGAAGATTCGGGGACAGTTGAGTGCCCATCCGGTGGCCTTGGTGCCAGCCCCGGTGCCAGCCCGGGTGCCGGCAGCAGCAGCCACCTGCCCAGCTGTGGTTCCAGCTGCCCCTCCAGCCTCGGCTCCTGCCGTTCTCTGCTTCTCCTATTGATTCTGGAAGCTTCCGACATCCCTCCATTCCCACGCTTTCCTGTATGAGATGCCAAAGTCCATTTAGGCTGTTGCAACCAGGAGCCCTGCTGTCTGAAAGCAAGAGCGATGCAGCATCTGCCAGCACCCCCGGAAGGCACTGGGCGCACGCGCCTGGAATGCTCTAAACTCAGTGGCTCGCGGTAGTAAGTTGCCTCTTGAGAGAGGCAAGCAAGCACAGGCTGGAGGCCTCCTTGACAGGAATGGTACCTCGATTTTGTGCAGATTCAACAAACATGTTAGAGAAAAGTCAGCTGCTGCTGCTGTTTTGTTGGTACTGTTGGTCGTGGCTATGACAGTAATTCGGGATCAGTTTAAAGCAGAGCACTTGGATTCTTAGCCCAGCCCCATGTTTGGTTTCCAGGCTGAAAATGGAACATCCTTCAGAGGGAAAGAAAAGGGTAGGTCTGTCCTCGGCAAAATCAGCCTCATTTTACGCAGTGAGCTGGGACAATGCCCCAGTGAGTTCGGGACTGGCTCCCTCCCAAACAACCAGAGGACCCAGGCTTTTGAGATGTGTGGACGCGCTGTTTTCTTAAAGAAGAGAAAGTGGGGGGAATAGGAAGTGAAATTCCAGATCTGTTTTGGCCCCCAGATCGTTAGTTGTAATAAAAGCCGGAATTTTTCATGAATGTGTTTTTCAGTGTGAATGTGTTTCCCCTTTCAAGGCCAGTGTTCAAAACGGAACCGCCTCCTATTCCTCGGCTGGCTAGTACAGGGAGGGGGATGGTGAGGGGGAGGGCAGTGATACGACCTCTGAGGTCACGGGTCGAGGGTGTGAAGGAAATGAGACACAGAGACACCGGGGCCTGACAACTTCCAGTGAGTTGTCATCACCAGAAGCACCATCCATGGGGAACTAGAAGTGGGGGGCAGGCACCCCGAAGCTGTACCTGTCCTTCCTCCCCAAGCTCAGCTCCAGCCTGGGTCAGGGCAGCATCCCGGGCTCTGCTGCCCACCAGCTTCCCCTTCCCTTTCTAGGGGAACCTTTCCCCTGCCCACAGTCTCACTGCCCACCAGCAGATAAGGGACTTGCCCCAGGTCACAAGCTGTAATGTAGAGGAGGTAGGGTTTCACCCCAGAGCTGTGTGCGCCAAAGCTTTGCCACTTCTGGGGCTTGGGCCCTTCCCTCCGGATGCATGCAGTCCGGGGGGAGTCACAAGGCCCTCAGGAAAGAACAGACAAAGCCTACGGGGAATTGAGAAAAGGGTCCTGGGTATCAAGGAGGGCTTCCTGGAGGTGGTGGCATTTGAAATGAGCCTGGAAGGACAGGTGGATTTTGAGCAAGAGGCGCTGGGGTTGTGAGCATCTGTGGGAAACCTGCAGGCTGGTCCAGAAAACTGGGACAGGAGCTGCCATCACTGAGAGCCTGGCTCACCCAGCACCTCCTACCAGAGGCCGAGTCCCACAGCTGGAATTCAAAAAGCCCCGCCTTCCCCTTACCCTAGGAGAGAGGTAGGGTAGCCGGGAAGCCCCGTGTCCAGGGCCCCGTAGAGTAGGGAGGCCATCTGAATCGGGGAATCCATGGACCCCAGGGGTCTCTCCCAGCTCCAGGGCCCCATGACAGACAAGTTGACTTCATTGGCAGACTTGCACGAGATGCGGGGGAAGGTCTATAGCCTCCATCAAAGGAGGCCAGGACCCAGAAGGTTCCACAACGCTGGGATGAGAGAAGGGCCCCAGACACTTTGGAGCATCTCCCACTAAAGGGAAAACACAGCTATTGAGCAGAAAGGTTCACTCTCACACTTTGGAAAGCTGAGGGTCGGGAATTGCGAAATCCCTTAGTCACCAAGCACTTTCGCGTGGTCTTCAGAAGCTCTGGGAGGGGACACCACCCCCAGCGGCAGGAGCTCTTCAAGCCTGCGTGGGGCTTCTCCCCTCTTTCCAGAGGGGCCTCGGCCGCGATGGACGACAGGCCCTCTCAGGCCTGACACAGCCTTTCTTCTCATAAAATTTCCGGCTGAAAATACCTTCGTCTTTAAGGCCTGCCTCTCCCAGGGGAGCCCGAGTTTCTCGCCAGGCTCCGTCTGACAAGTCTGCCAGCTGCGTGGATAGTTTGTATCGATTCTGCTCTGTGCAGGGAGAGGGGGAGGGGGGGCACCCTTCATCTGCCCCCAGGCCAGTGGGCCTGCGATGGGGAGGGTCAGTCTGGCAGGACTGGAAATCTTCGGCGGCCAAAGGCTGCTCACACCTGCAAGGGGGACAGAACAAGCCGAGGGGGAGAAGAGGGCCGCCGGCCCAGGGGCTTGGGAAGAAGGGTGGTCCAGAGCCCCCAGGGACCGGGTGGAGGACCCACAGCTCACCTCCCCCAGGGGACAAGAACTCTCAGTGTCAAAATGTGCACAGAGGACAAAATACCCAAGATGGGCTGAGGCTGTCACACAAGGACTAAAGTATTAAGACTCGGAGCTCCCGGCGGTTTTTCCTTTAGCCTAAAGTCGCCTCCTCCTCGTCTTCCCGTCCAGCCGGACTTCAGCCTCCTGGGATGCATTGAATTATTGGTCCTGACTCCTCCCCTCCCTACAGCAGCGTGTCCTCACCCCTTGCTGTGGCCTCCCAGTGGGCGAAGTGGACTTCCTCCACCCCTTGACCCTGGGCGTGGCCTTGGGACTGACTTGGGCCCGTGAAGATAAGCAGATTCACCACAAGCCCTGGCTAGCCTTGTGCTTGCACAGCAGGGCTTGCCTCTTGCGTTCGGGTGACGCACCTGGCAAAGAGCTGCCCCAGAATGAACACGGATAGAGCAGACCTGGATCTACCCAGCAGTCAAGCCCAGCCAGATCCGCCAGGAGCAGAGTTGGCCAACTGAGCCAGCCCAGATCAGCCGGTCCAGAGCCGCTTCCTCACTGTGTCACTTACCAGCTGTCCATCAGCTTGGGCAGGACATCCTGTGCCTCACCTGGAATGTGGGCCTAATCATAGCATCTCCCAAATTAGTTAAGGGAACACCAGCACCCACACAGACCCCAAAATGTCAATGATAGAACAGAACAGAAATTTATTTCTCATTCATAGTTCTAGTTATCTACCACTTTATTTAAAAAAATAATAAAACTACTTTGAAAACTTTGGCTTACAACAGCAACCATTTTATTAAATCTCATGATTTCGGGGGCCAGGGATTCAGGCAAAGCTTGGCTGGGTGAGCTTGTGTTCCATGTGGCATTGACTGAGATCACTGGTGGCTGAGCTTGTCTGGAGGGTTCAAGGTGGCTTCACTTGCCAGCCATCTGGTGCCTTGACATAGACGCTGGAAGGCTGGCCTCTACTGGTCCTCTCCCTCTCCCTGTGGTCTTGGGGCCTCTCCCTGTGGTCTCTCCAGCAGGGTAGACCCTCTTCACACAGCAGCTCAGCCCCGAGAGCCTGTGCTCCAAGAAACAGGATTGGGGCCAGAAATAGACATGGTATCATTTCCACTGTATTCTGTTGGTTGAAGCAGTTAGCAGGCCCATTCATTTCAGGGGAGGGGATACAGACCCCTCCTTTCAATGGGAAAAGTTCACAGAATTTGTGACCATCTTTAATCTACTACATTCGTGAAAAGTGCAGTCAGCAGCCAGGAAGAGCCCTGTTCCAAACAGTGACTCAGGGACCCAGACCAGGAGGGTCTCTGCTCCAAACAGTGACTCAGAGACCCAGGCTTAAAGGCACTCTGTCGTTTTCTACATGTAGCTTCCAAGGTTGCCCTGGTGTCAACGTCCAGCTGGCAGATCCTGGCAAAGAGAAAGCAGGGAGTTGACACAGGAGGATTTTATGAGCCAGCCCTGGAAGTGGCATCTGTCACGTCCACGCATGTTCCATGGCCTGAATTCAGCACGTGGTTCCACCAAACTGCAAAGGAAGCTAGGAAATGTCGTCCAGCTATGTGCCTGGGAGGAAAGAGAGACAGGCTTGGCCAGCCCACTGGTCTCCCTCTCAAGGTTATATGAGGAGTAAATGGCCCAGTACATGGAAAGGGTGCCTGGCACACTCTCAGCAGCCCTGCACGGCCCTCCTCCATGCCTCTGAATGCATCGCAATGTGTGCAGGGTTTGCATCGCTGGTCTGCACCACTCCGTGGTTTCCTTGGACGTGGTGGTATCTGCCAACCCCCCAGCATCTTCAAAGGGAAACATCTCCCTGTGCGTGGGCAGCTGTAGGTGTCCATGCCGTGTATCTCATGGCTCCCCCGCCCCGGCCATGCTGAGGGGACCAAGAGTGGCTAGGCCCTTACTGGTCACTGGCCCACAAGGGGACCTGGTGTAAGAAGCTTTGCCCAGATAGGCTGGACCAACCAGAGAGCTGAGCTGAGAAGATGCAGGGAGAGAGGGTCATGAGGTGGAGCGAGGGCCTGGAAAGGGCCAGGAGCAAGCTGGGACGATGAATCAGAAACTGTGAGAAAGCAAAAACCCAGAGCTGCAGAGAAAAGCTCTAGAGAAGACAGTAAAGAAGCAGGTGGGTAGCAGGAGCTCTGATGAGATGCAGGATGAGAAGCAGAGGCCAGGAGACACACCTGAGACATGCTCAGAGCAGCTCAACGTGAGGACCTGGCTCCCGTCTCTGAGAAGGCGTCTTACATCCTGCCTGGACATGAGCCCCAAAAGATCCCTTGGTCCTTACGAAAGAGAACAATGAACAGGGTGTGGTTGTGGCTGGAGGCAGTCATCGTTCTGGGTCAGGGGTCAGCAAAGTTTCTGTAAAGAGCCTGATCGTAAGTATTTACAACTTTGCCCATCCCTGTTGAAGTTGCCATCATCGTGCAAAAGCAACCACGGACAATATGTGATGTGGCCGTGTACCAATAGAACTTTATAGACACTGAAATTATCCTTCCATTACATTGTCACATGTCCAGAAATACTATTTTTCTTTTAATTGTTTTCTTACTACTGTATTTAAAAATGTAAAGCAATTCTTAGCTCACAAGCTATACAAAAACAGGCTTTGGGCTGGATTCGGCCCACAGGCCATAGTTTGCCGACCCTGTTCTTGGTTCATAACGGCCGAGGATGCCATTCTGCTTGGTCACCAACACTTGAAATGCCTTCCTGGGTCTGCGGAGGCCTCCCCCTTCCACTGTCAAAGCTGAACACGGCGGATGTGCCCCAGACTCAGCCCATCAGCGGCACCCACCCCGACCTTGACCAGAGGCGAGCGGTGAGGACCTTGCGGAATCAGTCCTGGCGACGGGTGATGGCGCCCCGGGGGCAGCGGTAGTCAGAGCACCCACGGCATCCTATGCCCAGCGGCAGTGCGGCGTCTTCGCTAACCCATCCCGTTGGCTTTGGTTCTTCCCTCCTGGCTTCAGGGGCTCTGAGCTGGGTCCTCGGCCTCTTCCGGAGAGTCTGTGAGCCCTGCACCCTTCTAATGAATCCATGTTCTGCTTAAATCAGCTAGAAGCTAGTTCTATGGCTTACAAATAAGAACACTGTCAGCTGTTGGAATTTCTCTCCGTGATTTTCTCTAGTGAATTCCCAGGGCAATAAAATGTGCTATAAAGTTCTTTTTTAATAAATTTTTTAAAAGTTATTACATAAATAATACATGTTCATTATTTTTAAAGGCAAAAAATAGAAAATATCACAAAGAAGAAATAAAAATTCCTCATAAGCACGACACTCAGAAAGAAGCACAGTTACTATGGGATGCAAACCCTTCCAGATATAGATACAGATTTTTTCTTAACAAATATCAGGTTACACTACTATATGCCATAGTGTAACTGGCTCTTTTACTCACGAGCATCTTGTGAACGTCTTTAAACATTAATAAGCATACGTTTCTGTCTTTTCAAATAACTACCTAGTGTTCCCTCACATGCGTGCCCCCCAGTTCACTCCACCAATCCCCCATTAGTGGACACATAGGTTGTTTTCAGTTTTTCATTACTAGAGACAATGCTTGGATAAGATAATGTGGGCTGAATTATGTCCCCCCGCTCCCCAAATTCATGTGTTGAAATCCTAACCCTCAGTACCTCAGCATGTGGCTATTTGGAGACAGGGCCTTTAAAGAGGTAATTAGGTAAAATGAGGTCACATGGATGGGCTCTAATTCAATGTAAGTGCTGTCCTTATAAAGAGGAGATTGGGACACAAACAGCACAGACCGATGGAGGACCATGTGAGGACACAGCAAGGAAGTGGCCGTCTGCAAGCCAAGGACAGAGGCCTCAGAAGATACCAGTCCTGCCCACACACCTTGATCTTGGACTTCTGGCCTCCGGAACTGTGAGAAAATGAATTTGTGTTATTAAAGCCACCCAGTCTATGGTTCTTTGTTATGGCGGTCCTAGCACAAAAATATAGTAGCCTTTAAACCTTTGAGTACGTTTTAATTTTCTCTTCGGCTGGAATCACAAAAACAGGATTACTAAATCAAAGGGTGTACACTTTTTAAAGACGTTTTATTTTGAAATGATGATGACTCACAGGAAGTTGCAGAAATAGCAGAGAGGGTCCTGTGTACCCTTCCCCCGAGATTCCCACGATGGTGACATCTTACAGAATTACACTACAGTAGCCAAACCAGGAAACGGGCATCAGTACCATGCTGTTCAATAGCCTACAGGCTTTATTCAGTATAGTGGCAGGTCTTGTATGTCTTTCCATAGATTGATTCCTCAGTATTTTATTTTTTATTGTATTGTAAATGTTATTTTCCATTTCATTTCTTTTTTGTTTGTTTCTGGAATAAGGAAAGTGAGTATTCTGACATTGTTTCCAGAATCTTGCCAAATTCACTTATGAATTCTGGTAGTTTGTTGTAAATTCTGTTGGAATTTCAGTGTATATGGTGATATCATCTATAACTAATGACAAGTGTGCATTTTTTTCCTTCACTCCTTATATTTTTTTTCCTTGCTTTACTGCATTGTTTAGAATTGCCAGTACAATGTAGAATAAAAGTGATAGTAATGGGAAACCTTGTTTCACTTCCAGTCTCAGGATTGGGGTTAGGGGAAGTGGAAGTTTCTGTCATCTACCATTAAGTATGCTGTTTGCTGTAGATTTTTAATATATATCATTCATCAAGTTAAGGACGTCCCCTTCTATTTCTAGTTTGCTAAGAGCTTTCTTTTCATGGGTGGTATCGAATTCCATCAAATAATTTTTTAGCATCAATGAAGATGATCATGTATTTTTTTTCCTTTATTATATTATGATTGATTTTTGAATGTTAAGCCAACCTTGCATTCCTAAAATAAATTCCACTTGGTTTTGATATTGTTTTATTTGATATGGTAATATTTTGTTAAGCATTTTTGCATCTATTTTCTTGAAAATAATTGATCCATAATATTTCTTCATTGTAATGTCCTTGTCAGGATTTAGTATTAAGGTTATGCTAGCCTCATAAAATGACTTGGAAGTATCCCTTTTTTCTGTACTCTCTGGGAGATTTTGTGTAAAATTGGGGTCATTTCTTCCTTAAATGTTTAGTAGAATTCGCCAGTGAAGCCGTATGGAAATTTCTTTGTCAGAGAGTTTTAATTTTGGATTTAATTTCTTTAATAGATAGGTATTTTTCTTGTCATAGTTATGATAAGTTGTGTTTTTAAAATCTTTTGTCTATTTCATTCACTTTTCAAATTTATCTGCATAAAGCTGTTCCTGATATCTTCCCCAAATCAGTTTAAACATTAGATCTCCATATGATCACAATAGCTTTCTGTGTGATTATCAATATTACTCCATGATACCCCTGTCATAGCACTCAACAAATTATATCTGCATGTTCTGTGCATGTGTCTATCTTTGTCCCCTTCTTCCCCCGCACTGAGCCGCGAGCTGCCCCCTTCCTAGAGCAGGGGCCAGATGGAACTCCCTGACTGGACAGGACACATCACAGGCGCTGCTGAACTGGGGCCAAAGTGAATGATTTGCACTTCAGCATTTCAGGGGCAGCCCCCCACGGCTGCTAAAGCAGTTGACTGCTACTGAAAGAGTCTCAGACGTCTTTGAAATGAAGCTTTCAAATGTGGTTTGCACTGAAATATCTAAGGGCTCCCCAGGTCCACCGAGCCGGAGAAAGTCATTGATAGATTAGTTTGAATGAAGATTAATCAATAATTTATGCTGATGTTTTTCCTCCTGCAGCAGGGAGACCTGTTTTGATATGATTTGACAGGGTCAGGCACACCTGGGTTTAATTAAACCTGATACAGAAAATTAAAAGGAAAAGAAAATGCCCAGCAGCCCACCAACAATTGGTTACCCAAGATGGACTCAATCTACAATTGATGAAGAGGGCTGGAGGAGCAGATGGGGATGTGGACAAAAGTCCAGACTCAGCAGATGCTCCTGCATGGCTGCCCTGATGGAGCAACGGCAAATGTCAATATGCTTATTGGCATCTTCTCATAATGTGGCCTTTAGGAGGCAAGCCGTTTGCACACAGTGATGGATGATTTTGCTGGCAGGAGTGAACGCCACGTCTAGAAACCAATATCACTTAGTCCTCCCTTGGAGGAGCCAGAATGCTGAAACCGGCATCCTCAGAGCAGTCATCAAAAGGAACATGTAGACAAAAAAAAGAAAAAAAAGGGAACGTAGAAACTGATGATCATTGTCTTCCCAACAAAAGGGAGACAGTCCTGAAACCTGGTGGAGAAGCATCATCAGGGTGAGCTTCTTGGTGGGACTTTCCGAGTTTTCTACCCTCCAAGCTCAGCAGGATCTCCTCGCTTTTTGTTACATTCTGTTAGAGAGATCTCAGTGGAATCTTTCAGTTTTCAACCATATCCTCCCTGTCCTCTGGACGTGGGTGTGAATCTTTGAGGAGGTAGGCCTAGGGTAAACTCAAGTAACTGTCCAGTTCAGAATGGTATCTCCACCAGGGGACACTGAGGTTTGTTGCTCCATCAGGCTGGTCGCCTGACGCCCTCTCCCCAGAGGACAGCTTCTCGCTCAGGGGTCCTCGGTCCCACCCAACATTTGCTAGACGTGGCCAGACATGTCTCAGAGCCAGAAGTGGATAAGCCCCAGGTGGCAAATGAGTAGCACACACACCTGCCTCCTCACTGCCTTGTCCATGGCAGACATTACCAATCCATCCCTGCATGTTCTCTTGATGGAGAGGAAGTGGGAAGCCTGAAGCCCAGCCCTTCCCGCCCATGCGAACTAGAGGAAGTTCCAGGTAGACAGGGAAGGGCAGGAAGTGGAGAAATGCAGAGGAGAGGTAGGAGGGGAGCACATGTGTCCCCGTACCCCCTCTCCAGACTTTGGTCTGGAGACCAAAGTTACATGTTTAGTCTACTAAACATTTAAGGAAGAAATAACCCAAATTTTACACAAAATCTCCCAGAGAGTACAGAAAGAAGGGATACTTCCAAGTCATATGAAGTGCTACATTGGTCCGGAGGAAAATTGGGAGCAGGGAGGTTTCTGTCCAAGTTCACATTTGAGACTCTGTGAAAAGATCACTTCCCAGGCTGCCCGCAGCCAACCTGGGAAACCCTGGCCCCTGCAGCTCCCCTATGGCCTGGATGGGTTGCAGCGACCCCACGTGCCTGGAAGCAGCTGAGAGTCTGTGGGACCAGCTCGCAAAGCGGTGAGGACCCTGCAGCCGAGGCTGCGGGGGTTGATAAGAGGCCAGGGGTCACTTGGAGCACACGGGGGAGACACAGAGGGGCTGGGAGGGGGGACGGGCCAGCCAGAGAGCAAGCATCCCAGGGCCCAGGCAAGAGGGACCAGCAGAGAGTGGCGGGGGTGGAGCTGCCGTGCCCCCACAGACCCCTGCCCTCAGCCGCCACCCCATTTCCTGCACCACCAGCAGCCAGGTTGGGACGGAGTAGGGCCGTGTGGGACCCGGAAAGTTCGTTTGCCCGAAGCGACTGGTTGATGGTTGGATGAGATTGGGTCTATCCGATTGGAACTCCCTATTCCCACTCACAGAGTGAGCAGAGGAGAAGTGTCTCAGTTTCCGTACAGCAGGCAGAGGAGGCCAAACAGGAGGTCCAACCAGCAGTTCACCCAGCTCCAGCTCCCAGGCAACTTGTGCGGCTGACCTTGCACTTGTCCCTGGAGCCACAGCTGGTGTCCCCGAGTTCAGACTCTGCGGTGGTCGGCAGGCTTCCAAGAGCCGCTCACCCTCTCCAGCACAGCCCTGCCCGCCTCTGCTGGCCCAGCATCTGTCCCACCTTATTTGGAGGCAGCGCTCCGAGGTGACTTTGGGAGCCCCCAGCCCAGGCCAGACACACGTATGCTGTCTTGGAAGGGCTGTCACTGGAGGCGCCCCCTTCCCCTGAACAAGGGATGGACACAGGACCCTCCCCAAGCCAGCTGACCCCCGCTCCCTGGGATGCTGACCCCTGAGCTGAGTGATCCGAGGGCTGGACGCCGGCTGGAGCCTCTTCTCCCTCAGAGCCAAGAAGAGCCTGGCCTCGCTCCTGTTTCCCTCGCCCCCGAGCTGCCTCCCACCTGCCCTTTCCGCCACCGACTTCTTCACCTTTGCTTTGTATTTTTCAGTTTAATTTTTCTTATTGTAGCAAAATATACATCACATGAGATTTACCATTTTAACCATTTTTTTAATTTAAAAAAAATTTTTTTTTTAATTTTATTTATTTTTGGCTGCGTTGGGTCTTCGTTGCTGAGTGTGGGCTGTCTCTAGTTGCGGCGAGCGGGGGCTACTATTCATTGCAGTGCATGGGCTTCTCATTGCGGTGGCTTCTCTTGTTGCAGAGCACGGGCTCTAGAGCACATGGGCTTCAGTAGTTGTGGCACGTGGGCTTCAGTAGTTGTGGCTCGCGGGCTTCAGTAGTTGTGGCTCGCGGGCTCTAGAGCGCAGGCTCAGTAGTTGTGGCGCACGGGCCTAGTTGCTCCGCGGCGTGTGGGATCTTCCCGGACCAGGGCTCGAACCCGTGTCCCCTGCACTGGCAGGAGGATTCTTAATCACTGCAGCACCAGGGAAGCCCAATTTTAACCATTTTTAAGTGCACAGTTCAGTGGCATTAAGTACATTCATGGTGCTGTGCACCCGTCCCCACGATACATCCACAGAACTTTCCATCTTCCCAAACTGAAACTCTGCCCCCATGAAACACTAATTCCCCCTCCCCCCCCCCCCAGCCCCTATACCCACCGTTCTACTTCCTGTCTCTGAGGATTGGGCCACTCTCGATAGCCCACATCATTGAGATCATACAGTATTTATCCTTTTGTGTCTGGCTTATTTCACTTACAGAATGTCCTTAAGGTTCATCCACGTTGCAGCTTGTGTTGGGATTTCCTTCCTTTTTAAGACTAAGTAACATTCCGTTGTGTGGATGGACCGCGTTTCGTTTATCTGTCATCCGTCAAGGGACATTTACGTTGCGTCCGCCTCTTGGCTGTTGTGAATAATGCTGCTGTGAACACGGGTGTACAAACATCTGTTCAAGTCCCTGTTTTTGATTCTTTTGAGAATACACCCAGGATGGAATGACTGGATCAAATGGCAATTCTATGTTTAATTTTTTGAGGACCCCTCCACAGCGGCTGCACCATTTTACATTCCCACCAGCAGCGCACAAGGGTTCATAATTGTCCGCACCCTCCCCATACCTGCTGTATTCTGGCTTTTTGATCGTTGCCGTCCTGGTGGGTGTGAGACGTTTACTGATGCTTTTGATTCTGTGAGCCCCATTTCCTTCCACAAATCCTTCTTTATTCTTCCTGATATTAGCCAGAGTCACTTTCCATTGCGTAGACCCCAATAACCCCGACTGATCCAGGAGGGGAGACTGTCACGTGTGTCCGAACCGCTGCCGTAGGACCTCCCGAGTGCAGGGCCCTGGGGGAGCGGGGAGGAGCTACGTCCATGCTCGGAGGACTCCCCTGCTGGACAGGAGCGCAGGGCTATTTGGAGGACGAGCTGCGTGCCTGGGAAACACACACCCCACTCCCTTTGATCTGAATTTCCAGGGTTGGGAACCCGAATGTACGCTAGCGTTGAGAACCGAGCGCCACCAAGAGGCTGCAGTGGCCGTCCCGGAGGGTGTGGCTGAGGGGGGGCCCACGAGGCTTGGGGAGGGGCACAGGTCGAAGCAGCATCACAGATGTTGCCCCACGGACGATGGAGCGCAGAGGGGCCGGGCACAGCCGGGCAGCCCGGAGCGAGAGAAGGTAGTCTCCCGGTCACCCAGACGCCACCGTGACCCGGCCGGCCGCTCCCTGGCCCGGGTCTCCGGGAAAGTCACTTCCGCTGAGGTTCACAGCCCTCGTCTGCTAAGTGGTGATAAAACATCGCGTCCCAGCCAGGGCAGCTGGAACCCGGGCGCGCTGGGCTGCCGCGGGGAGCTAGGCCAGCAGCGGCTCCCAGAGGTTTCCTTTCGGGGTCCTGGGACTCCGTCCCAGGCGGGGCTTGGGGCCCAGCTGTGCCCTGAGAGGAGGACGTCACGGCAACCGTCTGGCCCAGGCGGCTCTGGCCCTGTTGTACCTTGTGCTGCTGTGTCTCCCGCTGAAGTGGGTTGAATGGTGCCACCACCCGCCCCGCCAAAGATGTGTCCACCCAGAACCTCAGCTCAACCTTATTTGGAATAAGAGTCTTTGCAGCTGTAATTAAGGTAAGGATCTTGAGATCATCTTGAATTAGGGTGGGCCCTAAATCCAGTGACAGGTGTCCTTATAGAAAGGAGAGACACAGATACAGAAGCACAAAGGAGAACGCAGCGTGTGAAGATGGAGGCAGAGACCGCAGTGATGTGTCCACAAACCAGGGAAGGCTGGGGCGCGCCGGAGCCTCCAGACGCCAGGAGAGGGGAAGCCACAGGTCCTCCCTCGGAGTCTGCTGACACTTTGCACGCTGCCTCCTGAACTATGAGAAGGCCCGTTTCTGTCATCTTGAGCCACGCGGCCTGCTGGCATCTGTTACGGATACATCGCCCTCGCAGGTCCATGTCCAGCTGCTCTGAGGGCACGGGTGCCAGTGGCCACCCACCCACCTCCACTCCCTTGCTTTGGCTCTGCCCCGCCCTCCGCTTATCCCGCTGTTGAGGCCTGGACGGAGCAACTCAGAACCTCCTGTCCAGGAGCCAGACCAGCCGCCACTGGGACGGGGGCGTGGGCTGGGAGTGGCCGTCTCGTCAGCCGCACAGGAGGCTCGTGATGTGGCTGAAAGTATCCCCACCCAAGGTGACCGTCTCATGACAAACCTGGCGCTGGCATCAGTTATTCCCAAGGAGCATCTTGGAACGCGCTCGAGACACACGGGCCAGGGTTTTTTGTTGTTACCCCCTCCCCTGCCTTTAAAGACATTTGTCACATCTGCGCCTGGCAGAGAAACAGAGAGACGGGGCACTGGGGAGGGGCGGGGCGCAGAGCGCCCAGGGGCAAAGGGCTCTCGCGGCGGCCCCCGCGGCGGCCGGGAAAGCCACATCGCTACTCCTCCGCACAGAGAGAGCTGGCGGCCAGCCGCCGGGGCCTTTGATTCCTCTCTGACAGGGTGTTGACAGATTGATCTGGCGCCCGTACATAATTCATGAGCCCCTGAGCAGCTGTGAATTCTGAGCAGACCTCTTCCACCGCGAAGCTGGGCTGGAGCGAAGGCTTTGGGGAGTGGGTATGGGTGGGGAGACAGGACCTGCCCCTGCCTGTGCCTCTGCTGGCCCCCCTCCCCCGCTGTCGCCCCCAGATGTTTCTCCAGGAGGAGGGGAAGAGCTAAAGCGAGGTTCCGGGGCTGGGAGGGAGCGGTCCTCGGAAAAGCGGTCCAGGGCCTGCCGTCTCAGAGACAAGGGCCACGGGACACAGCCCGCTCCCTCCATGTCAGCCTGACCGCACCCTTCCAGAGGGCCTACGGAGTCGGGGCTGCAGGACCCCTCAGTCCTGCAGACCCGCTAGCTGGATGACCTTGGACAGGTCGCACGGGCTGCCTGAGCCCCGCCCTCTCCCTGTAGAATCCCAGTGACCGTGTGGGGTGAGGCGCTTTCCCTCCACGGGCGAGCACCTTGGGCCGTCGCTGTTAGAGGTGATGGATTCTTCTAGCACATCCCATCTTTTCCACTTGGCTCCCTGGGGGTGACGGCACCACTTCCTGGGGTCTGGCCACAGACAGGCTGTAAGGACCCAGTTCACGCTCGGATCAGGATCCAAACCAAACAGCAATAGAGCCACAGCAGGTGAAGGAGGCCTTTGCAAACGCAGTGTCAAGGAACCTAGAGATGGGTGCCCAAGCCCAGTGAACCGTCAGACCACCTGGAATTTTTACCGTGCAGCACCCAGGCCCCTGGGGATTCCAAGTCGGAGGTCTGGGTGGCCAGGAATCCACGCAGCCCTCCCGGTCACGAGCCCGGTGCCACCCGGCCAGAAACGGGTTCCTCAGAAGAGGCCCCGGCATGTTCCACGCAGTATTTTCCAATTGGAGTATGGCTTGAGGTGTTTTTGCAAAACAAGTAGGTTGTCCTTATTTTTCCAATATTTCTGTTTGGTTGACATTGATTTTTTTTTCCCCTCATAGTATTTATTGTTAATAGAATTTTCTTCCAAATTACAAAAGTAATATGTACATAAATGTTTGTTTTATTTTTCTCCGTGCTTTTCTGTATTTGAAATTTTTCACATTAAAAAAGCAATATATATCCCATGCCAAAAAAAAGTGGGAAATAGAAAAGCAGAAAGAGAACTATCTCCCACAATACCTTCACCCGGAGGTGACGGCCATGAATGAGCGGGTCGGTCTGTGCCTTTCCAGGACTGTGACCGTGTGAACACAGAGATATCCTATTTTATTGTATTCTTTTTTTTTTTTTTTTTTTCAAGGTGAAAAGAGACAGCGTGTTTTTCTATTAGAAGATTTAAAAAATTCATTACTTCAAGACCTCGAGCTCTATGGTATTCAAATACCCTTTTTTTTTGTTTTTTTTTTTTTTTTTTTTTAACTGTGGTAAAATATACGTAGCACAAAATTTACCATTCTAACCATTTTTAAGTGTACAATTCAGGGGCATTAAGTACATTCATATTGCTGTGCAGCCATCACCACCATCCATCTCCAGACCGTTTCATCTCCCCAAACTGAAACTCTGCCCCATTAAACACTAATTCCCAGTTTCCCCTCCCCCAGCCCCTGGCAACCACCATTCTACTTCCTGTCTGTATGGATTCGATTTCTCTAGGGACCTCATACACGTGGAATCATACAATGTTTGTCCTTCTGTGTCTGGCTTGTTTCACGTAGAAAAATATCCTCCAGGTTCATCCAAGCTGTAGCATGAGTCAGGATTTCCTTACTTTTTAATGCTGAGACATCCTATTTATGAAATGAAATTATGTCGTGTGGTACAGACTGCTCTGTACCCACTTCTTTTTCGCACAGCGTTAGATTGCAAACATTCTCCCGTCAGAAAGTGAAATGTAACTTGCTTCCTCCTACTTCTTCTCCCACCAGTTACACCCTCCTGGAAGCAGTCCTGGCCCAGGAGCAGCAAGCTGTGATCCTCTGTGTCAGGGGTCCTCAAGACCACCCCCCCACCCAGGACTGGTGATTCACTGAAAGGCTGGCAGGACTTAGCACATAGTTGTATCACAACTATGACTTATTACAGCAAAAGGACACAAAGCAAAATCAGCAAAGGGAAAGGCAGATGGGACAAAATCCAGAGGAAGCCAGGTGCGAGCTTCCAAGAGTCTTCTCCCAGTGGAGTCATGCAGGATGCTCTTGTAGTGTTATCCCCCAGGGAAGCTCCTTAGAGACTCAGCACCCAGGGTTTTTATTGGCAGCTGATCACATAGCCACCTTCTGCCCAGCACGTGCCAGAAATCCAGATTCCCCGGGACTTCCCTGGTGGTCCAGCAGTTAAGACTCCACGCTCCCAGTGCAGGGGGCCCGGGTTTGATCCCTAGTCAGGGAACTAGATCCCACATGTTGGTGCAAACCACATGGTTTGCACCAACAATTAGGGCACAGTGAGCCACTCTTTTTTTTTTTTTTTTTTTGCGGTACGCGGGCCTCTCACTGCTGTGGCCTCTCCCATTGCGGAGCACAGGCTCCAGACGCGCAGGCTCAGCGGCCATGGCTCACGGGCCCAGCCGCTCCGCGGCATGTGGGATCCTCCCGGACCGGGGCACGAACCCGCGTGCCCTGCATCGACAGGCGGACTCTCAACCACTGCGCCACCACGAACCCGTGTCCCCTGCATCGGCAGGCGGATTCTCAACCACTGCGCCACCAGGGAAGCCCAAGCCACTCTTATACATGAGGGAGTGGTGGGCACTCTCCCAAAATCCAAGTTCCCAGATGCCAGTCCAAGGCCCGCCTTGCATGCGGGCCTTTCAAAGCGTAGCTGTCTCAGGCCTGCTATGGCACAGCTACCTCTTTCCTGCACACACACACCAAAGTCTAGGGTTTTTAAAGTCTGAGATTTAAAACAAAATTGAAGACCATCTGGCCATGATGGGCACCTCTCCCACAGGCCGACTCAGCTGGGGCAGAACAGCTGTATCTTTAGGGCAGGTGGGCAAGGTTTAGAATTGCCATTATTTTATTCTTGTGAATTAGCTGTAAATTTGAAAGTCGGAAGAAGTCTAATGAAGACACCCAAGACCTTTACACTGAAACATACAAAATGTTAATGAGAGAAATTAATGAGGTTATAGAAGAATATACTATGTTCATGGATTGGAAAACAATACTGTAAATATGCTTTCCCCCTGATTAATACCTAAACTCAATGCAATGCCAACCGAAATGCCAGTGGTTTCTTTTTGGTAGAAATTGACAAGCTGATGTAAAATTTTATATGGAAAAGCAAAGAGCCAAGAACAAACAAGAAGATCTTGAAAACAGAGCAAGATGGCACCTATTATGAGGCCGTGGTAATTAGGACAGCATGGAATTGGTACGAGGATAGACATTCTGACCAATGGAACAGAGAGAGATTCCAAAAACAGAAGCTCCCCCCACCCACCCAACACAGTCAACAGGGGCACCCCTACAGTATAATGGTGAAAGGAAGTCACCTCAAAAACATACCTCACAAATTACAAAAACACACTCCACATGGATCACAGCTCTACGTGTGAAAGGCAAAGCAATAAAGCATTTGGAGGATACATCTTTGTGACCTCAGAATAGGCAAAGATGTCTTAAATATGGCAAAAAAAAAAGCACTAACCATAAATTTAAAAAATTAATAGATTGGACTGTTGTAAGAATATCTACTCAACAGAAGAACCTACTAAGAGAAGGAAAAGGTAATCCACAGAATAGAAGTTATTTGCAATAAAAGGACTTGTATTTAAAACATGCCTATAAACCAGTAAGAAAAAGACAAACATACCAGGAGGAAAAAGGGCCAGAGCCATGGCCCAGAAAAATGGTCAATAACCATATAACAAGAGGCTCAACCTCGTTGGCCATCGGGGAAATGCAAAGAGCAGCCGTGGTGTGATCCCACTACACATCCCCTGGAACAGCTAAAATGAAAAGATGGAGAATACCAAGAAGTTGGCAAGGATGTGGAACAACTGCAGCAGTCATGCATTGCCGGTAGAAGGTAGATTGGAACAACACTTTGGAAAACTGTGTGGCAAATCTAATAAAGCCGAACATATGCATACCCAATGACCCAGCAATTCTGCTCCAACCAGAAACACATGAACATGTCCAGGAAAGACATGCCTCAGACCATTCATAGCATGTTTATAATTACCCAGAGGCCCAACAACAGTAGCATGGGTAAAATGTCGTATTCTCACCCAAAGGAATACTATACAGCAATGAGAACGAGTCATCTACCATGACAGGCAACAACATGGGTGAATCTCCCAGGCTTGATTTTGAGTGATACGGGCCAGACACAAAGAGGACATGCTGTACGATTCCACTTACAAGAAATGCACACATAGATGGGAGGAGCCTTCTGGGGTGCTGGTTACACGGGCGTCCAGTGTGTGTAAATTCATACACTCGTGGGCACTCATTCACATACTCACGTACGCTCTGGGCACTTTTCTATGTGTGTTATACTTAGAGGCAAACAGACAATTCTAAAGGTTCTGGCAGTCCAGAAAGCTCTAAAACCTCCTGGGTGAGACCCAGCCCTGCCTCAGGGTCCAGTTCCAAGACTAGGAGCCCAAGAGGGACCAAGGGAAGGAATTGGGAAGACCCCACCCATACCTCCCCCGGGATAGAGGCTCCAGCTCCCTCCTGACCCGGGGCTGGCCCTATAGCCTTACACACCAAAGCCAGGGCAGCCCAGTCCCACCGCAGATGCGTCTAGTAGCAGAGGCTTTAGAAGCCAGCGGCAATAATCCTAGCCCTGCCTCTTACTGACTGTGTGACCCCTGGCAAGTCACATACCCTCTCTGGACTTCCATCCCCTCATCTGTGACTAGTCACACCACCCATCGATGGGGCTGTTGCAGAAATTAACCCGAATCACTTAGCACAGAGCCTGGCACGAGGTCAGCCCCCGGCACGTGGCCCCTGGCACGTCCCTGTGATTACCATCACCACTGCCTTTCTTACCCTCCTGTTCATTTCCACCTCCAGATTCCTCTGCTCTGAATGAGGACCGCGCACTCCCGTTTCCTGAGCCCTGTAAGGTAGGACAAACAAAGGCGGAAAACCAGTTTCCGAGACGAACTCTTTTTAGCCAATATGGTCAGCACAGCGAAGCAGGTCCAGTGCCGTACTTGCACACTTGTTCCTTCCTTTCTCTGACACACGTAATCTACCCTCGATGTCGCAAGGTCCTGCGCTGCCTCCCAACGTCCACAGCGGGTCGGGGAAATGCACCTCTGCACGCTTCACGCAGGAAGATTTATTATTGCAGCATTGAGATGCAGAAGCAGCCCGAGGTCGTGGTTTGGGAGCCAAAGGCAGCTGGAGCTTGAATTTCATTTGGCACTTATGAAAATGGTGCAGTAGATTCCGAACGGCCCTCCTCGTCTTCACATCCCAGGGCAGTTCTTCTATGATGATACAGACCAGCTCCAAAAGCTGTTCTCTGGAAACGTTTATTAAAACCCCCAGCATTCTCCCTGCTGTGGCTCAGGCTAAAACCCAAAGTGCAGAGAGCCTTGGGCACCAGGGCATCACCGCTAATGCCCAGTGGATGCGCCAGCTCAGGTTCTCAACGGCTGTCACAGTCCCCTAAGTCCCTCCATGAAGCCCCCAGACTGTAGCTCTAGGACCGATGGGCCTGTCAGGCCCCCGGGGAAATCAAATTGACTTCTTGACTGCCAGGGTAGGAAGGCGTCCGTCAGCTCAGGGCTGGCAGGGTATAATCCAGCAGGGCAACGTGTGACAGGCAGGCCGCTGCTCCCCTGCCCACACCCTTGGCAGACATTGCTAATCAACCCCAGTGCCCTTTCCCACTGGGCCCAAACACGGCTTCTGAACCCTTCATAGCCCAGGGCTCCAGGCAGCCAGAACGACTCATGGCAGGCAGCCAGTGAAATGTCTGCCATCCCAGGTCAAGAGGAAGAACCCCAGGCTCTAGATCTACCCGATTACCTGTGATACCTCAAGGTGGTCATTGAACTCACTGGCCTCTATTTTCTGGTCTCTAAAACGGGGATGAATTCAGGGGCGGGGCTGGTCATTCATCTGGCTTCGAACGCTCCCCATTGGCTGAGAGCCAGTTCCTGCCATGGCTGTGAGACCCTGGGCCACTTCCAGGCCTCTGTTTCGTAAGGTGGGGACAGCGTCAGGCCCCTCTCAGAGGTGCATGCGTAGGAGGCACTTAGCCTGGTCCCTGCAAGTAAGAAGTGCTGAAAAAATGGGGGGCAGCATTGCTGTTTTCTTACTCAGTGTACTGAAGGGCGGCGATCTTGCATCGTTCCTGCCACTAAATCAGCCCAAGAAAAAGAGTCAAAGTCTCTTCCTCCCTTCCCCCTCCTTCCCTGCCCCCAGTGTGTCAGACACACGCAGAGGCAAGACTGGTCCATCTCAGGGTGCTGACCGGGAACTTGGGAAGCTGCTTGGACACCGTCAGGCCGTCAGAACTGGCTGGTTCACTGTGAAGGGTCCGCTATTCCATGGATGTGAAATGACCTGCGCCCCCTCCACCCCTCCACCCCTCCATATGCCTCACGGCAACTGCTCAGAGTGTGGCAGGGCCCAGAGGGGTAAAGGTGTTCAGTGGAGCTGAGGGCAATCCAGGAAGGCTTCCTGGGGGAGGAGAGGTGGGCCCCACCTGGGACAGTGTCATAGGAGTGTGACCCTTGGAGTGGCCACCATAGTGGCCACTTGGTCACCTAATTACTTCTTCTACCAGGATGGTGTCAAACCCCAGAGGAAGATGGCATTGAGGGAGGGGAGGAAACCCTGGCCATTTCACGGGAAAAGCACTGCTCCCGGGCCAGGACAGCGTGTGATGACCTCCATGGGGACACAGCCAGGCCACCTCCCTCACTCCTGCTTAACGGCCAAGGAGGCCCCCCACCTTGTCTCTCTTTCCCCTCCCCCTCTCCATCTCCCTGCTTTCCCTCCTCATCTTGCCCATCTGCTTGTCTGCAGGAAGGGGAGATGGGGACAGAGTTGCCTGTCACCCAGCTGTGCCCTCGCCATCTCCCTCTCCACGCCAGCCCTGGTCAGCCTTCCCCCTCCGCCTTCTGGGCGGAGACAGGCGGCTCCCCTCGCGGGTAAGAATGTTTGGAAGCTGCCTCTGGGTCGGTGCCAGGAGCTCTGCACAGACTGGCAGGTTGGCCAGAGTCGCTGCTCCTGCAGGCAGGTCCTGGAAAATTCCAACCGTCCCATGGCCTCAAGATGCTGGCTGTCCAGAGCTTCCCCCTCCCCGGTGCTCTCACCGGCCAGGCCCTCAGGAACACCAGCAGTGCTGGGGGAAGGCAGCTTGGCTTACGGAGAAACACAGGTTCTGGGGCACAGTGACCTTGGCCGAGTCCACTCCCTCCAGAAGCCAGTCCAGCCGTGAACACGGTTGGCCAGTCCAGGGGCTTTTAAAAAGCTAGGTATTTTCTCAAAGCAGCCAGGTTGGTAGGAGTCTGGAAAGGTCTGCCCCTCCCCAGGCCTCGAGCTGTATCCCCGTAGCCCTGCTGCTGCTGGGGAGACGAGGTTTTGGGGCTGACGAATTTTTCGAACGCTCTGCTAGCTCCTGGTATAGAAAGTAAGCACAGCAGCAGCGGCAACTAGGAAGGGCAGGGCGTGCCGCATGCCAGGCACCACCCTAAAGGCTTCACCTGTGGAGCCCATGTGGTCCTCAGAGCAGTCCTGGGGGATAGGAATCGGCACCAGTTACCACCCACGTTTCACAGAGGAGGAAGCTCAGAGAGGTCAAGAGACTTATCCAAGGTCACACAGCCAGGGAGTGGAGAAGCTGGGCTTTCACGCCTTATCTCTGGGGACACCAGCCCCTCCTCACTCTCCCTCCTCCCACCCCCTCATTCGTCACATTCAGCCTGAAAATCTCTTGCCCCAAGAGCCGGTCCTGAAATGTCACCGTTACTGCCCAGTTCCCATGGCTCATGGCAAAGTCTTTCTCATCAACGCCGCCTCCTGCTGGGGAGAAGCCGTTCTGTGCCTGAACTCTGCTGTCGGAAGGGGATTGGGATCCTCTCCTAAGACCAGAGAGAAGGACCCTGCTTCTAGGATGGAGGTGAGGGGGACAGGAGCGCAGTGCAGGGAGGTTGTGGGCGGAGAGTCAGGAACCGAGACTCTTAAGGACCTATTTCGTGCCGGGCAGTTTTGCGAATGTCTTCTCGGTGCGCACAGCAGGGATTTCCACCCCCAACCCACAGAGGAGGAAACTGAGCCTCCAGAGGTGAAGTGAGCCCCTCGAGATGGTGCTGCTGGCTTCCGTCCCAGCTGGCATCTCTTGGGGTCTGAGCAGCTCTGGGGAAAGCCATGGGCTTCCGGGGCAGCGGGTCCGGGCAGGCGTAGGTAGCCGGCTTCCTGCAGGGCGCCCAGCCCCCCTTGCTCTTCCCAAAGGCTCCGCTGGCCCTGGACGCAGAGGGGCCGGTGATGAGTGCCAGCAGCTCCTCTCAGAGTCATTGGGCTGGACTGGAGCCACTGCCACCGACTGTGCCTGCAGCCCAGAGCCTTCCAGGTCTCCACAGGGCCCTGCCTGCCCGGCCAGCTCAGGGCAGCTGCCGCTTTGCATGGCTCCGGGGCAGCCAGAGGAGGTCCCCTGCTCCCACCCTGGGGCAAGAGTAAACAGCATCCAGGCCTGCAGAGAGAGAGAGGGACTGGCACAATCGCTGGCCCCACTGCCGGCCAAGCCCGCCCCGTGCCAGGCCCCGCACCCAGGGCTCCTTGCCCTTTATATTCTCACTGACTCCTCCCACTGCCGTGCTCAGGGAACAGGTGACACCACCTCTCAGAGAGAGAGGTTACCTGACTTACCTGAAGCCACCACTAAGTCAGTCAATGGCAGAATGGAAATTTGAACCCAGGGCCGGGCCTAGGAACACCCTCTAAACCACTGAACCCCCTTGCCAGGAATTCTGGCCACTCCAAGGAGCACGGGCTCCTGCTCTGGTGGCATCACTCCTCTGAGAAAGCCTGTGAGCCAAGCTTGTGCTGGCCTCTGGGGATAAAACAGTGACCACGTAAGACAACGTTGCAGGGCGCCCAGCCCCCCTTGCTCTTCCCGAAGGCTCCGCTGGCCCTGGACGCAGAGGGGCCGGTGATGAGTGCCAGCAGCTCCTCTCAGAGTCATTGGGCTGGACTGGAGCCACTGCCACCGACTGTGCCTGCAGCCCAGAGCCTTCCAGGTCTCCACAGGGCCCTGCCTGCCCGGCCAGCTCAGGGCAGCTGCCGCTTTGCATGGCTCCGGGGCAGCCAGAGGAGGTCCCCTGCTCCCACCCTGGGGCAAGAGTAAACAGCATCCAGGCCTGCAGAGAGAGAGAGGGACTGGCACAATCGCTGGCCCCACTGCCGGCCAAGCCCGCCCCGTGCCAGGCCCCGCACCCAGGGCTCCTTGCCCTTTATATTCTCACTGACTCCTCCCACTGCCGTGCTCAGGGAACAGGTGACACCACCTCTCAGAGAGAGAGGTTACCTGACTTACCTGAAGCCACCACTAAGTCAGTCAATGGCAGAATGGAAATTTGAACCCAGGGCCGGGCCTAGGAACACCCTCTAAACCACTGAACCCCCTTGCCAGGAATTCTGGCCACTCCAAGGAGCACGGGCTCCTGCTCTGGTGGCATCACTCCTCTGAGAAAGCCTGTGAGCCAAGCTTGTGCTGGCCTCTGGGGATAAAACAGTGACCACGTAAGACAACGTCCCCTCTCCCGGGAATCCTACAGCCAGGCGGGCACATGGCACGTGATTCAGAGTGTGGCATCAAGCTGGGAGTCCCACTCTGGGGGAAAGTGGTGAGGTTTGGTGAGAACCCAGGACGAAGGGCCCTGGGCCGGCCTAGGAGTCAGGGAAGGCAGGAAAGGAAGGCTCGACTTGACATCTGATCATGTTGGCATCAAAAGACAGAGGTCGGCAGCTGGGGGAGGGGAGGAGAGAGCCCTGGAGCAGAGGGAACCGTGTGTGCCAAGGCCCTGTGGTGAGGGGTCACAGACATGGAGGATTCAGGGAACCACAGGCCAGGGCAGCTGGAGGGCAGGGCCGGGCTCTGATAGAACGTGGTGAGGGTCCTAAAAACAGCAGGGTTTGTTGGAGATTTGTTGAGCACGTTAACAAGCCGACTGTCCTGCGAGGTGTCTCCCCTGCAGAAATGGCCCCTAGTGTAGTGTCCTCTGCCCGCTTCCTTTGTTGACAGATGTTGTCTCTCTGCTACTGGGGGCCGCCTGCTCTCACAGGAGCCGAGGCCTTCTCTGCTCAGCTGCGGGCCGGGCACAGACGCCTTCGTGTCTGCCTGTTGCTGGAAGAGCTCTGTCTGAGCAAGACGTCTGGTTTTCGCAGCCACTCTTCTGACCCCCACGAGGGGTTCTGCTTACTCTTTGCTGGAGCCTGGCCCCTGGGTGGCGCCCGCCCTCGTGAGCTCCCGTCTTTAGGCACACACCCTCTCACGGAGAAGTCAGGTGACGGCCCAGCGGCAAACATCGCCCCCCACCCCCACCCCCGCCGCCCCCTGCCACCGCTCCACACACACCCCCTCCGGCAGCGTGTCCGGCCCTGGGGAATCCCGGGGCGCTGCCATCAGCCAGCTGCGGCGTGGATGTCCTCCCAGGGTCCCACCAAGAGATTGAACACCCATGGGTGACCAGTCCTGGTGACGCCCTGGCTCCCCGCCGGGCGCTTGTTCATCACCCCACAATTAATGACAAGTTATTAATTATTCATGACAAGCGTCGAGCGCTGTGCTCCAGGGGCCCGTGGGAGAGACGTCCTGGTGAAGAAAAGCTCACGCTACCATGGACCAAGTGCTAAACCTGAAACAGGCCCAGAGTGCTGTGGGTCCTCCATTCCAACCTCGAGCAACGTGGTGGAAAACGCCTTCCTTGCATTTAGCTGACAGCCGTCTCCTTGTCGCTTTCCACCTCCTGATACCAATCCAAATGCCATCCAGGCTCCTTGACTGCAGGATTCTAGACTCATTCTGGAAGCAGGACCCAGAAGGGCAGTCAAGAGGCTTCTCTTCCACCGAGGGAAAACAGAACACGCACAGAACTATTTGTCAAGCAGATTCATGCTAAGCTGGTTTGGTTTTTTTAATTGGCCAGGGGCCTAGAATCCGACTGGCAGCAACAGAGCGGACAGATGGGAGCCTATATGAAGCTACTGAGGCGTTCAACTCAGAAAGAGAAGAAAACCTTATTAGTCAAGGTTTCAAAGGCTGCGACTTCACAGGAAGCCTTCTCCGGCCCAGCCAGCTGGGCCTGCATCCCTGGCCGGTACCGCCCGGCTTTGCCAGGCCCTGCTCGAGGCTCCCAGCGTCTCAGCCAGGTGCCAGCAGCCGAAAGCCGGCCCCATTCTTGTCCCCCAAGAGCTGCTGCTTCCTGAGTCCCTGGGCCTTTCTGTCTGCCCTCCCGCGGGCTGGACCAGGCAGGAAGCTCTCCACAGCTACCGCACTCTCCCATCCTTTTGCTCTGAGCTCAAAGTGACCTGTTCTAGGTTGAGGTGTGCCCCCCCCACCCAAATGCATATTTTTTGGGGGGGACACCCAAATCTCTTTTATTGCGGGGGGGAGCGGAGTGGTCTCTCACTGCACGGTTTGTTCATTGGCGCGGCTTCCCGAGTCCCGCGGCTTCGTCACAGCCAGAAGCTCGCGCGCGCTGGAGAAGGGCTCCGTGCGCGGGGCCTCAGAGGCTTCGTGTGCCCGGAAGGCCAGCCCCACAGTGGCTGGGGCCTGAGGCTGTGCTGTCTGGCTGGTGAAGCCACACTCGCCCGGCGTCTTGCCATCGTCCGGAAGCTGGCTGTCCTGGTGCAGGCTGCTGCGCCTCCGGCGGCCGCTTGAGGGTGCCCTCGACGCTGCGTTTCAGCTCGAACACGGCGCTCGATTCCTTGGCGTCCACGAAGATGGTGGTCTTGTGGCGCTGGATCGTGCGGAACACATCCGTCACGGCTGCTGCCACTGCCCCTCGATGCGCCGGCGCGGCCGCGCTTCCAGATCCGTGTGTTGAAGTCCTAACCCCGAGTATCTCAGAGCGTGACCTTGCTTGGAGACAAGGTCTTTGTAGAGGTCGTGGTTAAAGTGAGGCCTTAGGGCGGGCTCTACTCCAAGATGATGTCCTTACAAGAGGGGGACACGTGGACACAGACACACGCGCAGAGAGAAGAGGCTCAGGTAGAAGGCGGCCATCCACAAGCCAAGGAGGGAGGCCTGGGGCACATCCTTTCCTTGGGGCCCTCGGGAGGAATCAGTCCTGCCGACACACCGATCTCAAGCTTCTGGCCTCCAGACAAATGTCAGTTGTTTAAGCCGCCCGCTTTGCAGTCCTGTGTCAGAGCAGCCCTGGCAAAGGAATACATGACCTTACCCAAGAGGCCTCCCGTCTCATGGGCTCCGCCCCCCAGGATCCCAGCATGTGGCCTGGACGCAGACATCTGCCGAGCCCAGGGATGCTCACCGGGCCTGCTCTCCTGTCACGCCCACCTGGCCCCCGCCACGGCCGCCCACCTGGCCCCCGCCACGGCCGCCCACCTGGCCCCCGCCACGGCCGCCCACCTGGCCCCCGCTCCCCTCGCTGTGGCCAGGTGGAAATCTCCCTTCCGAGGAGCTGGGGGAGTGGTCTGGGCTTGCCTTCATCGTCACCTTCTGAGAGCCCTGGAGGAGGCGTCCCAACCCACAGGGCTGAGCCGGGCACCCTGGGACCACCTGGCCCCCGCCACGGCCGCCCACTGGTCCATACATCCCCTCGCTGTGGCCAGGTGGAAATCTCCCTTCCGAGGAGCTGGGGGAGTGGTCTGGGCTTGCCTTCATCGTCACCTTCTGAGAGCCCTGGAGGAGGCGTCCCAACCCACAGGGCTGAGCCGGGCACCCTGGGACAGAGCCTGGAAGCACCCCGAGTCCCAGATGCCTCACCTCGCCCGACATCCGCACGCCTGCAGGGTTCCAGGTACCGGGCAGCCCTATCGATGACATTAGAGTGGGTGAGACTGGGCTTCCCTGTGGCTACAGGACTCCCAGTAATCCTTTACGCTTGTTTTCAAGGCATATGCTTTCAGGAGGTCCATAAGCAAAGCGTATCGTACAGCGTTATATCCTCGCTCACCAGGGTGGAAACAACCAAGTCAGTCCTCCTCCTACGGCTCATCGTGGGTGCCCATCCCCCGCCACGCATCAGCGCTCTCACGTAAGCCCTTCAAAGATCCTTTCAGGGTAGTTAATATCACCCCACGCCACAGATGAGGGAGGCGCTGCTCCGAGAGGCGGTGAGCTCGCAGAAGGTGACAGAGTTGCTGAGGGACCCATTTGGGGTTCAAACTTGGCCCCAGAGTTTGTGCTGAGACCACCCTGGCATGCTCCCTCTCCAGGCTCGGCCCACATGCTCTGCACAGGGAGTCGTTCTGAGGACCAGGAGGGACAGTTCCACCAGGCCGTGGGCTCTGGGGTCACCCCCTACCCCCAACCTCTCTCAGAGCACCTGGCGTTTCCGAATTTTGCTTTATGAAAAAGTTTCGAGCCGCACAGCCACTGAGCAAATAGAAGAGTGCCTTCGTTTTTACAGTGTATGGAGCTAGTTTTCCGTACTCTTGACAGCTTCAGATCATTCTCCTCCGGGAGTTGGGAGCGGGGACAGGCGGCCCTCATCCCACTACGCAGTGTTTGTGCTGGGCCACAGAGGTGGATAAACCCGGGACCCCGCCCTCAGCCCCCCGATGGCTGTTTGACAGCCATCACACAAAACTCTCAGGTCCTGTGTGGGTGCATATCAAGGTCTGCGGGCGCCCCAGGGGTGGGCCTGGGCCTTCCAGCCGCGCCCGGCTTCTCCGCCGCCCACAGCCCAGCGGCTGCTGCTCTTCTGCGGGACAATGAGGGTGACGGTACTGGGAAAGAGGAAGCAGAGCTCAGCTTCAGGGGGCTTCCAGTCCAGGTGGGCCGAGCGGCTGGGAGGGTGGGGGAGATGATGAAGAGTCTGGGGGGGCTCTTCGGACAAAGCTTTCTCAGGAAACACTGCACTTAATCTCCCCATTTAGAAGCGAGGAAAACTGAGGTCCGCTGGTCGCGGTGGCAGGTCCCGGGCCAAGCCAGGTGAGGGGCCTCCCCCTACACTCCCCCACTCCCGGCCCACCTGGGCCCTGGGAAACCTCAGCTCCCCCCTGCCCCCTGCCCTGCCCCGCCCACCGCCCTGCCTGATGAACCGAGCCAGGTTGTCAGGCTGCTGATCCATTCAGGTCAGAGCCGCCAGCCGGAGGCCAGGCAGAGAGGTCACTGCTAAGTGTATGCTAATGACAGCAGGGACCAATCTATCTCCCCCTTAATCAGGCAATCAGTGTGCGCTGCAGGTGTGTCCGATCCAGGCCTGCAACTGAGGGAGTAGGGAGGGGGAGGGAGGGGAGGGGGGGGGGAGAGGAGGCTGGGTAGCCGGGGAGCTCACTCCCAGCCCCATCCTCTCCTCCATCCCAGAGAGAGTCGGCTGCTAATTGAAATCACTTCTCAGGAAAGAACTGAGCGAGAAAGAGAAAGGGAATAAAAGATGGCATCTTTTTTTTTTTAACATCTTTATTGGAGTGTAATTGCTTTACAGTGGTGTGTTAGTTTCTGCTTTATAACAAAGTGCATCAGTTATACATATATACATGTCCCCATATCTCCTCCCTCTTGCGTCTCCCTCCCTCCCACCCTCCCTATCCCACCCCTCTAGGTGGTCACAAAGCACCGAGCTGATCTCCCTGTGCTATGCGGCTGCTTCCCACTAGCTATCTATTTTACAATCCTAAAGATGCCACCAGAAAACTACTAGAGCTCATCGATGAATTTGGTAAAGTTTCAGGATACAAAATTAACATATAGAAATCTGTTGCATTCCTATACACTAACAACAAAATATCAGAAAGAGAAATTAAGGAAACAATCTCATTTACCATCACATCAAAAAGAATAAAATACCTAGTTTTTTTCTTTAGTTCTTCCCAGAACTAAAAGAAAAAAAATTTAATTTGTATGGAAACACAAAAGACCCTGAATAACCAAAACAATCTTAAGAAAGAAGAACGGAGCTGGAGGAACCACACTCCTTGTCTTCAGACTATACTACAAAGCTGCCGTAGTCAAAACAGTATGGTACTGGCACAAAAACAGACATATAAATCAATGGAACAGGAAAGAAAGCCTATGCACCTATGGTCAATTAATCTATAACAAAGGAGGCAAGAATATACAATGGAGAAAAGATAGTCTCTCCAATAAGTGGTGCTGAGGAAAATTGGACAGCTGCATGTAAATGAGTGAAATTAAAACATTCTCTAACACCATACACAAAAAAAACCTCAAAATGGATTAAAGACCTAAATGTAAGACTGGATACTATAAAACTCCTAGTGGAAAACATAGGCAGAACATTCTTTGACACAAATTGCAGCAACATCTTTTTGAATCCATCTCCTAAACTAATGGAAATAGAAACAAAAATAAACAAATGGGACCTAATGAAACTTAAAAGCTTTTGCACAGCAAAGGAAACCATAAACAAGACCAAAAGACAACCCTCAGAATGGGAGAAAATATTTGCAAATGAAGCAACTGACAAAGGATTAGTCTCCAAAATTTACAAGCAGCTCATGCAGCTCAGTATCAAAAAAACAAACAACCCAATCCAAAAATGGGCAGAAGACCTCAAAGATGGCATCTTTTTAATCAAGGCTCAGAGCTGCAGTCGCTAATGAATTCAACGTTCTCGGGAACCCCAGGGCAAGTCAGGGTGGATAGAAGCCAAAACACTTCCTCCTTCCCCTCCCCTGCGTCCTCTTAACCGGGACGGGGCGGGGGCGGGGGGGGGGGGCGTGTTTAAACCTTCGACTGGAGGACCAGGAGGTTCCCCGTGTCCTCCTGCCTTTTAGAGTTGGAAGGGTCACCCAAGGTCACGGCCAGGCCCCTGCCGCCCAGGACTCCTCTGTCAGGGTCCCTCTCAGCCTTGCTTTAGGAGGGACTGTTCTTAGGAGAGGTGCCAACAGGCTGTTTCCTGGTTCTTTCTCTGAACAGCCCTCCTCTGCACCCGCTGGAGTTTTCAACATGTACCACTGATCGCCTACCTACTGTGCGCCGGCTTTAGATACAACAGCGCCCTGAGTTCTCACAACCCCCTCATGTATGTAACCTAGTTGCTAAGATTATCCCATTTTACAGATGAGAAAACCAAGGCTCAGTCAGGATCATGGAATCTGCCAACATTTCAGCCAAGGTGGGAGGGCGGGGACACAGCCCCTTGGCCTCCAAATTCTCTTCCCAGGAGCCCCACAGTCACTCCAGCTCCAAGATCCTAGTTAGGGTCATGGCACTCCCCACCCCCCATGCTCTGAGGTGCCCTGATGCTGCCCCCCAGCTCTGCAGCTCCTCAGTCCCCCATCACCTGCCTCAGCTTTTCCCCTTTTACAGATTAGCTTAGGATTCAGATCTAATTGTCTGTGGAATTCCTTCATTTCCCAAGTGTGAAGGTACCGAGTTCTGGCAGTTGGCACTTGGGCTGTGTTTGTTCCTTCCCGGCTGTGTGCTTATAAGCAAGTTGCTGGCTGTCTCTGGGCTCAGCAGGCAATGTGTGGCGTGACCCAGCTACCAGGCCCTGGCCCACTGTAAGGCCTTCCCTGTGCCTCACTTCCCCATCTCGACAGATGAGTCACCTGAGACCCAGAGAGGTTAACTAACTTGCCCAGGGTCACCCAGCAAACCCAGGCAGCACAGGCGCTGAGCACGTCTCTGTGCCCAGAAAACCTGAGAACCTTCCACTCCCACCTCTTCGCCGCCCCCAGAGCTGTCAGATGAAGGAGCAGGATGCAGAGCTGGCCGGAGAAGGAAAGGGGTAAATGATGCTGGTTAAGGAATTCGTGGCCTGGGAGACGCATTCCCAGGGCGGCTCACTTCCAAAGTTCTGTCGTTAAGGGCTCTCCGCAGGGAAACCGCGCAAAAACTGAGGTTCTGGGCCGCGCCCATGGAGGGGAGAAGGCGGGCCTCATCTGCCTCTCCATCAGGCCTGCCTGGCCTCTGACCTCCCTTCCCGGGTGGCATGCTCTCCCACCGTGCACAGACACTCACACGCACGCAGCTATAGCCTTGGGAGGCCCCGGCCCCCAGCCTGAGAAACGCCCCCCGGGGCAGCTTAACCGCGGCGGCAGGGGTTGCTCCTGGCCCCGCTACCCAGGAAAGACCTCGGCCTGGAGGAACGGCAGCGAGGCACTAGAGCTCTGCTGTCCGAGGTGACCGCCAGCTGCCACATTTGAATTAGAACTAATTTAACGAAGTAAACGTGAGCAGGGTTCACACTTCTCTCACGTAACTGAAGCTGTCCGTCGGCTCAGCTGCCCTTGTCACACCTCAGGTGGTCAGTAACCACACGTTACAACCGAGGCTGAGCCTGAGAGCCGCCGCCCGCCCCGCCGGCCGAGCAGACACAGCACATCAGAAGGTGCTACTGGACAGCCTGTCGCCTAGAGACGCGGGTTTTCCTCTTGCTGGGTCTGCTTCGCTCTCCTCTCTCGTTGGATATTCCTGTGTTTGCGCCTCTGGTACGTGGTCCAGCGTGACCGTCAGCAGCGCTTCGTCACACCCCCTCCGCTAACGCGTCACCCTGGGCCCTCCTAGGTCAGAACCCCAGGGGAGAAAGGGGGATGGCTCAGCCCCACCTGCAGATGAGCACGGGCTCCCCGGTGCAGGCAGCGGTGCCCAGGGTGTCGGGGCTGTGCCTGGGAACCCGGGGCTGTGGGCAGGGTACCCTCAGAAGGGCTAGGGCTCCAGGGGCCGAAGCACTGAGAATACGAGCGAGCGGGAAGGGACACCATATGTAAATGCCACTGGGGAGGGGGAGGGGGGACATGCCTCCCTGCCGAAGGTCCCATATTACCAGCAACTCTAGGAGAGAGGGCCTCTTGATCACGTTTTACAGATAAGAAAACTGAAGCTTGGGGAGGGAGAGTTAAGTAATTTGTCCAGCATCACAGCCAGTAATTGACAAACCCTCAAGGTCACGTTCCCTCAGATGATCGTCCTGAGAACAAGGCTGCCTCTCCAAGACCAACAGGCCGGCACCAGTACGGGCTTCCCATGGGCTTCCCTGTCCCCACACTCAGGTCTTCTTACTATTTTACCTCCCATGAGGAGAGAAGGGTCCCCACCACTCTGTAAAAGTAACCTCACCCAGACCACAGTTCAAGGTCACCAGGCCTAAGTGACTGTGGTCCTGCAGGAGCCCTGGCCTGGAGACAAGCCTCCTTACCAGGGTGTGCAGGACACAGGGTGAGAGGACGGACTGGCAGCCGTGTTTCTGCTGCTGCCAGAATCGGAGCTCCGGGCAGTGTGTATTCACGACCCCCAACCTCAGTAGCTCAACACAGTGAAGGTTTCTTTCTTGTTTGTGGCACATTCCAGTGAAGCTTATTGCAGGAGGGGAGGCTGTGCTCCATGCAGCCATCCAGGGACCCAGGCTTCTTCCACCTAGTGGCTCCACCATCCCCCAGAGCAGGAGCCAGCAAGCTTTTTCTGTAGACGGCTAGATAGCAAATATTTTAGGCTTTGCAGGCCATACAGTGGCAACTACTCAATTCTGCCATTGTGGTATGAAAGCAGACATAGACAGCACAGAAAGGAATGAGCATGACCATGTTCCAATAAAACTTTATTTACAAAAACAGAGGGAGGGTCCTAACTTTCCCACCACCGCCCTAGAGCCTTGCAGTCCCTCATTGGGCCCTCTGTATCTGATGAGGAGACCCAGAAAGAGAAAGCTATGGGAGATCATACAGGGGGCTTCGGGGGCCAGGCCTGGAAGTGGCATACATTACTTCCACCCACAGAAATAAGTGCTTATGTTTGCATGCCACTGGGGTTTGGGGGTTGTTTGTTATGCAGCATTATTGTAGCAATAAACGGTACACTCTTTTTTTTTTTTCTGTCTGCTTTGGGTCTTCGTGGTTGGGTCTTCGTTGCCGCACACGGGCTTTCCCTAGTTGTGGCGAGCGGGGGCTTCTCTTCGTTGCAGTGCGTGGGCTTTCTCATTGCGTTAGCTTCCCTTGTTTCGGAGCTCGGGCTGTAGGCGCACGGGCTTCAGTAGTTGTGGCTCGCGGGCTCCAGAGCACAGGCTCAGTAGTTGTGGCTCACGGGCTTAGCTGCTCCACGGCATGTGGGATCTTCCCGGACCAGGGCTCGAACCCGTGTCCCCTGCATTGGCAGGCGGATTCTTAACCACAGCGCCACCAGGGAAGTCCCGACGATACACTCTTGTTCTCTCCATTTTGAAGATGGAAAAAAGAGGGTTATTTGCTCAAGGTCTGACAGCTGGCAAATGGCAAAGCCACTCCAGGAGAGCCGAAGCTTTTGTCTAAAGATTCGACATCTGCTTGATCCCCTCAACTATACGGTGTCTAGCATACAGTCGGCGCTAATATTTGTGGAGTGATAGAATCCTGCTTTTGAGCGGTCGTGACTGAGAGGCCCTTCTCACTCTCAAGGACAGCATGGGGGCATTGACTTCCCTAGAGCAGGGAGAGGAGGAAGCCACTGAGCCAGCAGTCAAAACTCCCCCCGTCGACAGGAGCCTGAAATGAAGGCTGACACGAGGGACCCCTTCCGTTCCCACTCACTCACGCACTTTGTTCTCTAGCAGACCCGGGGGAAACGGGGGCAGAATCAAAGGATGAGGAGAGAAAGGCTTTTTTAAAAGCCCTGGGCTTCAGACATGATGACAGCCCCTTTGGGAAAGATACAGAGAAGAGTGTGCAAGGGGCAGGGGAGGCTCAGAGCAGGAAGGAACTGCCCAGAGGGCCACGTTGGAGGATCATGGAGGGAGAGAAGCTTGACCGGGCCCCTTCACAGGCATCTTACTGGCCCCTGTTCACCCCAACCTTGCAACTCCAAGAGCTGCCCAGGTAGCCCCTGCGCTGCTCAGCATCAGCTCTGAGAGCTGCGGAAGCAGTATTTTCTCATTGGCTGGATATTTTACACACACACACACACACACACACACACACACAGAAGCGATTTTCACTTATCTTATTTTCCCCATCATGCACCCATGCTCCAATAACCTTATGATTTCATCGTGTTCCTGCACCTGTTCCTTGTCAGGATCGGGGTACCTCTAATTGAAAAGAAATGCAGAAGCGCACAGGCATGCGTGTGCACCACTCACCACACCCACACACACACACACACACACACACACAGAAGCCCATCCTGATGGACGGGCTTGGCTCCCTGGCTGGTTTGATGTTATATCCAACAGCCTGACAAGGCAAAGCAGCCACCAGATAAGGCGTATCTATGGTCCACTGTCTCCTGAAAACTCCAGAGCCCCAGCCCCAGAGGTCCCTCTTGTCTCTCCAGGAGTCCGTGCAGTTTTCAGAACACTCCAAGGTCTTTCTGAAAGCAGAGAGGCTGGTGCCACCTATTGGCTGGGCCTCCAGCAGAGAGATGGGGCTGGGCCGCCGACTCCTCTCCTGATTCTCTAAAATCTTCCGTCACAGGTTGGCAGCGTCAGCGTGTGTTGTATTTATGACCATCTGACTCAGTACTCCTCATACTGCATAATGCATGGCATGCGGCGGGGACTCCATAAATGTTTGTAGAAATTAGTGCAACTCTCAGAGGCAGGGGAAGATCGCAGTGCTCTGCTCCATCCCGGTAAAAAACCGTACCATCTCTGATTCTCCTAGCATCGATCCTCTGGTGGGTAGAGTTTCACCGTAAGTAGAGAGCAGAGCTGAGCTGGTTTCAGTGTGTGTTTCAGTTATGGGTCGTTGCTGTGAATCTGATGGACTGGCGGTTAAGAGCTGGACTCTGAGGTCAGACAGACCTTCTCTTGAACCCTGGCTCTGGTGCATCTATGGCTTCGGGCAAGTTACTCAACCCCTCTGAGCCTCCCATTACAATGACGATAAGAACTGGACCTGCTTCAAAGAGTTATTCTGAGTTTTCAGTGAGATAAAGCGTGAAAAGTGCCGGCACGGCCACTGCACGGTGTTAGCGCTCATTCGTGGCGGCTGATGGTCTGCTGACGGTGATGATGACGAGGATGTTCTCGCACAGTCCAGGCTCGGCTCTTCTGGACAAGAATCAGGTCCTCTGAGAGCCCACGGCTGGGTGGTGAGAAGGAGAAAGCTCATGGGGAACAGCTAGAGAAGCACTGCTTGCTAAACTTGGCTCTAGGTTCAGTGGGAGGTCAGAAGAGCAAGAGGGCAGAGTAGGCTGAAGTGGTCAAGGGAGGCTTCCTGGAGGAGGCTACACTGCGGATGGCCCTGGAAGGATGTAAGGGGCGGATGGATGAGACAGGCCTGGGCTGAAAGGACAGAGTGAGTGCAACGGCCTGCAAAGAGCTGGTGGACAGGGGGAAGGGCTGTGAGCCCAGATCCTGGGCCTGGAGACGTGGGATGGGTTTGCTTTTCACCATAAAGGTGTTGTCAGATCACAGTGGGCAGGGGAGAAGTGCCCACGTTTCCCACAGTGGGGAGTTATTGCTTCGGGGTTGCAGTAACGCAAAAGGAAAAGTCCCACCCTCCAGTAGTCCGGCGTTGGCTGTGTCTGGCCAGCAGCCTTCGTCTGGTGTCACCTCTCACTCTCTATCTTCCCTCCGCCACCCCGCCACTTCTTGCCTCCCCTGGCTCGGAATTCCTGAAAGAAGGCGGAGAGGCTTCAGCTGAGCCAGGCAGAGGCGAGGCTGCTGGGCCCCTGGTCCAAGATGGTGGTTCAGCACCGCGGAGACTACCCAGGGGGCAGCCCCGCCTAGACGGTGGGCTCGAGATGCCAGTGATTTCCATGCCCCCATAAACGCCCCGTCTCCTCTGACTGCTGGTCACCGCTCTCCTACTGTGCCCGCTCCCGGCGTGTGTGTGTGTGTGCGCGCGTGTGCGTGCGTGTGTGTGTGTGTGTGTGTATATCATACTCACAAAGCCTAGTTCTCAGTCTTCCAAGAGGTCAACAAAAACACCTGCCCATCCATTCCGCAAGCATTTGCCGGGTATCCTATGTGTGTCAAGCAAGGTACTGATGCAACGCCTCGGCTTACCTGCCGATGGGAGCGGGCCACAGAGGACCTCTCTGGTATCAGCTAATGCGTATTTTCCCCAAAGTCTCTGGAAGCTCCGGGGTGCCTTTGCCAGAAAAGCAACTCTGAAGAAGCGAGCGCTGGGAAAGCTAGCAGGAGAACAGCCACACCCCACCGGTGCCCCTACGAGTTGCTAGTTAATGCTGAAACAGCTGCAGTTGACTGTGGCCTGGCTCTGCAGCGACCACCGGGGCAGGTAGTGAAGCCTGCGGGTGCGGGGAAGCTGCGTGCCCTCCCTGTGAGGCGGTGCCACGATTGCTTGTGTTCAAGAAGCAGGCGCAGAGCAACGAGGCCGAGCTCCCTACCGCCCAGCTGACCAGTACTAGAGCAGGACCGGACCTGGCTTCTGACTCCTTTCTCCTCCTCCTACACTCCCTCTCTAGAGGAGCAACTTAGATGGTCCTATTAGGTTGAAATGCCATTTTCCTGAGCCGACAAATGGCTGAATAACAGAAATATCATATGGCTCATCTCGATATCTTCTCCTTTGAGAACATCCCACCCCCTGCCAGGTATCTGCTTCCCTCCACAGATTCCAGGCCACTGGGTCTGGCCAGTAGTGACCTTCCAGTCACTCCCCACTCTCCCAGCAGGCTGGGGAGAGCTTCCCTCCAGGGGGACTGTCTGCTCAGAGATGGCCTCTCTGAACCAGCGAAACTGTGTGACCCTCGCAGCAGCTAAGGAACACAAGCCCCAGAGGAAAGCAGCTCTGTGAGATGATCCTTGATCTGGGAGGCTGCCTGGCTCAAGCAGGCGGCTTCATCAGAACGTTGCCGGAGGGGAACTGATCGTGAAACCCACGGGAGTCACCAGTGGTGGAGAGGGGTGAGGAAGGCGGCAGAGTTTGGGGTGGGGGGCTGTTCCATCTCAGAAATCAACACTAGAAAGGATTCTGTGACTATCAATTGTCCCAACGCAGTCTGGAGGCTGGTCGAGGATACCAGAAAGCAGGAAAAGCCAGTCGAGTGAGAAATAACCCATCATCCTCTGCAGCTGGAGAACAGAAGGGTTGCTGGCATTCATTTATTCATTCATTCAACTTCTAGTCAATTAAACAGTATTTATGGAGGTCCTTCACACGCTCGCTGGGTGCTGGCACAGTTACACGGGTGACTGGACAGGCACAGCCCGGCCTTCAAGACTGAATGGAAGAGCCATTTAGAATCCAGCTCGGAGGTTTTGAACCTATTCACAACGCCCTGAGTTGCCCCACGTCTCCCCTGACCTCTGATGTGTTTCATCCTCATCGTGTATGGAGCCCTTACCCTGTGCCAGGCCCAGTGTGGTGCCCTCGGTACATCCTGTCAGTGCGTTTTGGGAGGAGACACAATTATTCTGGTGTTACAGTTGGGAGAACAAGGCTCCGAGAGGCTAAAGAACTCACCCAAGTTCCCCGAGTTAGCAAGTGGCGATCTGGGTTTCAAACCCAGGCCAGTCTAGGTCCAGAGCCCACTCTCTTAGCCACGCTCACCTGCTGCCTCATGAAGGGAACAAAACGTTTTAATGCTGTGACCAGACTCTCCATTTCCCTCGGCCTCTGCATACCCACATCCTCACCTCTTCCAGCTCACAGCCCTGAGGTAAGTTTCTCTTGGCCCTCCTTAACCCTTTGTGTCCTCTCACGTACTGTTCACCTGGACGATAATTAAGCAAAATGAAAAGATTTAAAGGAAAACTGAAGTTCTTTGAAGACACGGAGAGGAAACTCCTGATGTCTAAGCGTGTGGGAGTGACTCTGGCCTGTGGTACCCTCTCCTTGGCACCCCGACCTGAGAGCCCCTCGGGGCCCCCCGCCTGTGCCCTCCCATCCTGTCCTGAGGACTTGCCGACAGCCAGCCAATCGGCAGGAACCCTTCTCGCTCTTACCATCTGTGGGACCTCCTGGACGCTCCTCACCCCGGGATCGGAAGATGCAGCGCCAGGCAGGGGTGGCCCTGGGTGTGCCCTTTCTCACCTCCTTGCCAAGAGCCTGCCAGCCTCAACATTCGTTCTGCAAACAGTCACAGTGTGCCTGCCCTGGCTGGACACGGCAGAGGCCGCCGGAGTAGCCCAATCCAGTCTCTGTTCTCATAGACCTGAAAGTCCAACAGGAAAGACAGGCATCCAACAGATAATTACACCAATAACGGATTATTTCCAATTGTGATGGATTTTCTACAGCCAGGGGATGAGTTGAACAGCGTCCTCCCCAAAACCATGTCCACCTGGAACCTCAGAATGTGACCTGATTTGGAATAAGGGCCTTTGCAGATGTAATAGGGTAAGGATCTTGGATTGAGATCACCCTGGATTAGGGTGGGCCCTAAAGCCAATGACAGTGTCCCTATAAGAGACTGAAAAGAAGACCCAGACCCACAGAGGAAAGGGTGATGTGAAGATGGGGGCAGAGACTGGAGTGATTCGGCCAAAAGCCAAGGAACGCCAGTGATTACCAGAAGCTGGGAGACAGGCGTGGAACGGGTTAAGTCAGAGCCTCCAGAGGGAACCAACCCTTTAGGGAGTCAGGGGCAGTCCCTTGAGGAGGTGACGTTTGAGCAGAGACCTGAGGCTGTATGGGAGCTAACTGCAGAGAGCATGCCAGGCAGAAGAAATAGCAGGTGCAAAGGCCCGGAGCCCGGAGGGAGGAGCTGAAGGAAGGACCCAGGAGGCCGGGGCCCTGGGGAGGGAGGAGGTCATGCCAGACGTGTCCGGAGAGGGGGCAGGGACAGCCCCCGAGGAGCGCGGGCTTCCTGCCGAGAGAAGCAGGATGGTGCTTCAAGCTGGGAGCCCGACAGATCTCGGCCCCGTGGGATCCGAGCCTTACTGGTCTCTGCCCTTTGCACACATGAGGTGCTGGATACATATTAGTTTGAGTGTTTCATCGTGTGTTTGAGTGTGTCTGCAGTGTGCATATGCCACGCCACCTCCCAGGACAGCAAGTCACACCTGCCCCCGAACCCTGGCTTCACCCTGTGGGCTGCAGCTTCATTCCACCCTTTCAAACACGTTTCCTGGAAGCCCCCTCCGGGTCCCTGCATCCATCCGGGGTCCTTTGTCCGTGTTAGACAAGTTCTGAGTTCCTGTCGCCGCCTCCAAATTCCTGTCCCCCAAGCTCATCATGTTAACAGGGGACTTTCTCTCCTTTGGTCATCCTCAGACTGAATTAAAATAGCGTCGCGGGCTTCCCTGGTGGCGCAGTGGTTGAGAGTCCGCCTGCCGATGCAGGGGACGCGGGTTCGTGCCCCGGTCCGGGAGGATCCCGCGTGCCGCGGAGCGGCTGGGCCCGTGAGCCACGGCCGCCGAGCCTGCGCGTCCGGAGCCTGTGCTCCGCAACGGGAGAGGCCGCGACAGTGAGAGGCCCGCGTACCGAAAAAAAAAAAAAAAAAAAGCGTCACCACGGAGCCGAGTCAGATGTGCCCAGGGAATTTCGAGTCTCCGGTGACTACATTAGCTCCAGTGCCTTGAGAAACTGAGCCACAGGGCTTTCTTGTCCCGGCCCCTCCCTCCTGTAGAGGGGGCCTCATTAGCTGGGAAAGATGAACCACTTAATAGTTCCATTAACTTGGAGCTTCCAACGCGTTTCATCTCTGCCTTTCTTCCCGCTCTGCCCTGTCACCTGTGGTTCTCTGCCTCTCTGCTCATTAGCCAGAGGTGCCCCCGAATGACGACTCCCCACTCACTCTCCCTGTCTCTCTTCCCCTTCCCCTCCTGATTCCCCATCCACTTCAAACCTGAACACTTGGACATCTTGAACCAGCACCTTCTCCTGTAGTGAATCTAAAATGCCCACTGGCTGGGGGGTTCAGAGTTTGGGATGTGGGGAGTGGGGTCTGGGTCAGAAAGGCCTCTGCTACCATTTTGTCTCTGCTGCTTCCAGGCTGTGTGACCCTGGGTAAGTTGCTTCAGCTCTCGGGGCCTCAGTTTTGTCATCTGTAAAGTGGGGGTAGCAACAACCCCGTGTAGTTGTAAGAATGAGTTGAGGTGGCTTGTTTAGGACCACCGCTCAGCACACAGCACCTCACGAAGGTCTGTTGCGGCCGCTGCCCTCACAAGGCCGTACGTGCACGTGGGAGTAGAAGCGTGGACGTGGACATGAAGGAGGGTAACGTTCTGACCGGCGCTTGAGCTGAGCCTAAGAGGACCCGGACGTTCCATTAGGTGAGAAGCATTTGTGTCCCGGGTCCACGGATCAGCCGAGGAGGGTCGGCGAGTCTGAGCGTGGCAGCTTGAGCATCCCTCCTCGGTGGCTCATTTACTGAGCTCCTGATTCGCGCGGGGACCAGCCCCACCAAGGGGCACAAGCCCAAGGGGCGCCGCGCCCGCACCGCCCGAGGTGATGGGCACCCCCTGGGGTTGTGCGACCCGGCAGCCCTGCACGGGCTGTGCTGGCTGGGCACTGAGGCCCCGGCGACGGGCAGAGCAGCTCCGACGCTCACGAGAGCCAAGGCTATGCGGGAAGGAGACGGGAGACCCCTGACATGGAGCCCCAGCCGTGACTCGGAGCTTCCCCACCATTTACCAGGTGTCGGGCCCCCAGCGTCCCCGCAGAGGTGGCTGTTCTTCCTGCGTTTCAGTTGCGTGGTCCCAGTGGGTCAGGAAAGTAGCAAGCAAGCTTGCCCTCCCCTCACTTAGCCCACGGCTCTGCGAAGCCAATTAAAGCGCATGCTAATCACCTACACAGGGAAGAGCAGACCTGGGTCAGTTGAAGCAAAAATATCCACATGCTTCATTGTGGGGAGGGGAGTTGTCACCCTAAATCCGGCTCTCACACCCGTGCCTTCTGGGCAGGTTTCCTTTGCAGGAACTCGGGCAGCTGAGCCTCGCAGGGGGTCTCTATGGTGCTGCAGGATGCAAACACCCACCCTCCCAGCCACCTATCCATCCACCCACCCACCCACCCACCCATCCACCCACCCACCCAGCCACCCATCCATCCATCCACCCACCCACCCATCCATCCATCCATCCATCCATCCATCCATCCATCCACCCATCCCCCTCCCCCGTCAGCATCTCTGTCTCGTCTTTGCTCCACTGTAATCGTGGCTCTGGCTGCTCAGAAGCCCCATCCTTCAGGGCGCCGCTGGTGGACACTGGTGGCGCTGCATCCTTTTCACCCGTGTGTCACCCCGAGCCCAGCATCACTCCTGCTGCCTCTGGGGGCTCAGTAGGCGTTTACTGAACAGACAGGTGAGGAAATGATTGCTGTGTCTTTATATTTATGGTTTAGCTACAGTCTAGATACATGTTTATGTCCATAATCTTCATTTCCTGTTTATAGCGATCTCTATTAAATCCATATAGAGCCATAAACTCAATTTCCAGGGCATCTGTGTCACTAACTCTCTCTGTGAACCTAACTAAGCTCCTGGGACAGGATAGGCACCAGTCAACCCACCAGGTCCTCAGGTCCCTGTGGGCTGACAGATCAGCAGCCTCTGCCAGCCCCTCCACCGAGGCTGGCCTGCTTCCAAAGACCCTCTGCCACCTCCCCCTTCTCGCCTTTCTTGTCCCTGGCAGTGTGGGCGTCTGCCCCCTGCCCTAACGTATTGCATAGAGCTCAGGGATTCTGCGGTCAGGCTCTGAGCTGAAGAGTGCTCGGTTTGACTTCTGGCTCTGCTGTGTGACCTTGAGCAAGTCACTTATTCTCCAGGCCTCAATTTACTCACCTGTGAAATAGGACAGTATCAGCACCAGCCTCGTAGGGATGTCAGGGGGACCAGGTGAGGTTTTGCTCGTAAAGCTCTGAGCTGGGTGCATGAGGGGAACTGGCCAGCCAGGCACACCCTGTGTGCCCCCCAGGGGTTGTGTGAGTTGAGAGGGGTCTCCAGATGCAGAGTGATGCCAGCCTTGCCCCACCCCTGCACCCGGGCAGCCTCCGGTGGCCTTCTCAGCACAAAGAGGGTTTTCAGCTCAGACCAAATAGCCCTAAGCTAATTTTAAAATAAGGCTCGCATGGTGGCTACAATTAATAATACTGTTGTATACTTGAAGGCTGCTACGAGAGTAGATCTTAAATGTTCTCACCACAAGAAAAGAGATGGCAGTTATGAGAGGTGATGGAGGGGTTAGCTAACGCTATGGTGATAATCATTCTGCAGTGTGTAAGTGTATCAAATCAACACATTGTATATCTTAAACCTATACAATGTCATATGTCAATTATATCTCAATAAAGCTGAGGAAAAACATTTTAGTACAAAAAATTAGAAGGACAAAGGTTTTTAATAAGTCTGTCATTTAAATTAAAAGAAAATTAACAAAATGATTTATATTTTTTTAAAAAATGGGGGGTACTTCCCTGGTGGCACAGTGGTTAAGAATCCGCCTGCCAGTGCAGGGGACACGGGTTCGAGCCCTGGTCCGGGAAGATCCCACGTGCTGCGGAGCAACTAAGCCCACGAGCTGCAACTACTGAAGCCCGTGCGCCTAGAGCCCGTGCTCAGCAACAAAGACAAGCCACCGCAGTGAGAAGCCCGCACACAGCAACAAAGACCCACCGCAGCCAAAGTAAAAAAATAAAAAAATAAAAAATAAATTGGGACTTCCCCGGCGGTCCAGTGGTTAAGACTCTGCGCTTCCACTGCAGGGGGCGCGGGTTGGGTTCAGTCCCTGGTCGGTGAGCTAAGCTCCTGTGGGCCGTAAGGCTCAGCCAAAAAAAAAAAAAAGAAGGCGGATTGGAGACCGCAGACCGCCCACCCCCACCCAGCTACAAGAGAAAAAGCAGAAATGAACATTTTGAAAAAATAGTGGCCAAATGCTGGTGTGAAACTCGGTTCTGGGCAGAAGGGGGGACCTGTCCTGAACGTGGCAAAGCTCATTTATCCTTCCTGGTGGAGGCAGCAACCAAAGGCCCTTTACCTGAGGAAGGACAGAGAGGCGGGGCCATGTAATCAGCCCACAAAGCTGGGACCTGGGCTGTTGCCCGGGCTCCACCCCTTCCTCAAAGCTGTGTGACCTCTAGTAAGTCACTGAACCTCTCTGAAGCATTTGTCTCTTTCGGTCCCAGGTCCCTCCACAGGGCTGGGCATAAGTGGGATGCTTGATACAGACTTGGTAGAGAATGAAGGACAGTCTGAGCTGGGGGGGAGACTGAGGCACGGAGGAGTTGCTTAGGGTGACTGCAGAGGAGCATGGAGATGCAGTGCCAGATGTCACCCCAGATGCTGAAGTCTAAGTCCCTGTGGGCGTGTGTCTTCCCTCTCCTGTGCACTCTCACAGCCCTGATAATCGCACAAGAAATATATGTCCAGGAGAAATTAGGAACTATAGGAAAATACAAAGAAAAAAATCGCCCAAATCCCGCCACCCCAAGCCAGGTAGAGGTGCGACTGCAATGCACCTTCTCGGCCCTTCCACGCACGTGTCCACATATGCCCTGGTGGGCACGATTTTATATACGTGGGATCAAGCTCCTCCGGCTTCAGGCCCCGTGTTGTTCACACAACGATAACTGTGCACATCTTTTTACATCCATAAAAACGCACCTCTGGCATCATTTTTACTGGCTGTGTGATACTCGGTTGTGTGGACAGATCCTAATTTAATCAGTAAATCCCCAGTTGGGGTAGAGATCCCTCAGTGGTGTTTGTTTGTTTTCAGATATAAACACTGGAAGTAGGTGCCCCTGGCAGGTGGACATCCTTCCCTGAATCAGCCCAGGTGACAGATGCTTGCTGTTCCCAAGGCAGCCTCATTCATTGTCAGGTGGCCCCAGGGCTGGGGAATCTCTCCTGAAGTGAACCCCAAATCTGTCTCCCAAGAAGTTCCACAAGCTGGTGTCAATTCTGCATTGGGGTGACTCGGACTGTCCACCCCTTGGCCTCGGCCTCGGCCTCCTCCTCCCCTGAAGACAGCCAACATTTCCCCAGCTCACCGCACACCCGCCCTTTTCTCTCACTCAGTTCCAGGGAAGGATGCCTTCCCCACAGGCTTTGGGAAGCCTCCCAGGTGGGTGTGAGGTTTGCGGGTTTAGAGGTCCCTGTCTTGAGAGCCAGGCAGAGCTGAATTCAAACCCAGCCCCACCACTTCCTGGCTCTGTGACCTGGGGAAGGCCCTTGACCTGCCTGAGCCTCACTTTCCTCGTCTGTAAAATGGGTTTAATAACAGTGCTGACCTCATGGGGCTGTTGCAAGGATTTCACAGTGCCATCCTCATAAACCACTTGGTTCTGGACCAGCTCCTGGTAAGGACTTAATAAACAGTGGATAATGATGCCCTAGACGGCGGTAGTTCCTGTCCGCGAGGATCCTGGGGGGGCGGGCTCAGCCGGGCTGTGGGGTGTCCCCGAGACACGCAGCACTGCCCCCTGCCCTCTGGCTGTCAAAGGCCAGTGATGAGCTCATCTCTCATATTGGGGAGGATCCCAGCGCGGCTCAGGGGCAGGGGAGGGCTGCAGACACGGAAAGCGATCGATACATTATTTAACAGCGAGAATGCAAATGAGGAGAAATTAATGAAGGCACTTCCTCCGCCCCCGCCCCCCCAGCCCCCACTCTTCCTCGACTCTGCGATTGCTGACAAATTCTCTAGAAAATATCAAAACAGCCTCCGGCTGGAGCCTGCCACAGCGATGCACCGTTATCTATTATTGATGTAAACCCTGACAAGTTCTGTTTTTGAGGAAGGGGAGCTGGGGAGAGAGCTGCTAATCCGTGTTTAAAGGGAGAGTCTCTCGTTTCCCCCTCCCCAGGGCCACAGGAGCAGCTGCAAACTGCAGCCTCCGCCATTTGCCCCCTCGTCCTAGCCAGGCAGGGAGGAGGAGAGGGTGGGGACCTGGAGAGAGCAACAGGTAGGGAGGGCTCTTGCCTCTCACCAACTTTCCCTTGGCTGTGCCTCAGTTTCCCTTTGTGGGCATTTGCCAAGGCCAGCAGTTAATGGCATGGCCTGGGGACAGGGGCGGGTGGGGGAGAGCTGCGGGGGTCCTGCGAGAAGCCGGACAGCTCTGACTCTCGCCTCTGGGCAGTGAAGGAGGGGCACGCCCGGGGCAGAGGACTGTCTGCGGTGCTCCAGCATCTCACTCTAAGGACCGAGGACCCTAAGGTCCATTCTGCAAAATGGAGTCCATCCAAAGCTGGTGATTTTTTAATGTTTAATATTAGAAATAACCTCAGTCATCCAGAAATCACTGGATGAACAACTCGAGTGGCCTGGAATATTGAAAAGAATCCAAAAGGGAAGCTGAAAAATCCTCCAAAGGGGCCATTTCCTGGTTGCAAAACCCAAGAATTCAAGTACGTGCCCTTGACCCACAAGTGAGTTCCTCGGGCCCCATCAGTCTTATTTCAGACTAGTTTCTAACAAGCATGGGATTTTCTTCTCGTTTCTTCTCGCGGGTGTGAAATGGCGATACTTGGAAAGGCAGAAGGGGGCCATTGTGGAGATCAGACGCTATAAGGGGCAGCTAGACCAGAAGGAGGGGAGAGGGTGTGTAACAGGTGGAGGTCAGAGGTGAAGAGGCAGGACCAGCCGGGGCCACTTACAGGGGCCAGTGCCCTTGCGGGACCTCTGGTTTCACAAAGCAGTTGGATATTAAGCAAGTCTGACTTGCTTGAATTTAAAGCAGTTCGAAAAAGGGCTCCAGAGACCTCACTGCTGTCTTATAGCACAGGGATGACAGGAGGCAAAGGTAGGGAATTTGACTCACAGACTCGAGTGCCTTTGTAGGAGCAGCCAGGTCATATAAGTGAAAGGGACAGGAGGGGTGTGGTCACAGGGAGCAGTGGTGACTGTCGCAAGCTGGGGACCACAGGCCTGGTCTCAAAAGGGCAGCTGGCCCTGAGCTCTGGTCACCCCCGCAGTGGAAGAACTGGGCCCATTTCTTCAAAAGAAGGTAGAAATAGAATTTTAAGATGCGATTCCCAATTTTCAAACCTGGACAACTCATTTTTATTTTCTAAACAGTGAGCAGGCTAAACAAAGCCCGTCTGTAGGCTGAGCCCAGCCTGAGAGCCGGGTCTGCAATGTCGCATCTTCACAGACAAGGAAAGTGAGGCCTGGAGAGGGTTGATGACATCTGTGGCCAGCTGCCCAGCCTGGTGCCCTTTAAACAGTTTGGTACCTTTTCCAAATTAAGCAAGAGGAGCTTGGGCCCGGAGCATCTCATGCTAACCTCAACGCGTCAGGCCTGTGCTGCGGCCCGTACACATCCTACCTTGTGAAACCTCCACAAGAGGCCTGTGGGGTGGGGGTTACTCTTCTCCTTTTATTGATGAGAAAAACAGGCCCAGAGGAGTCAAGCGGCTTCCTAAGGTCACATAGCTACGGGGTGTCACTTCACTGTAAAATGGAAATCAGGGACTTCCCTGGTGGTCCAGTGGTTAAGGCTCTGCACTCCCAATGCAGGGGGCCCAGGTTCGATCCCTCCTCAGGGAACTAGATCCCACATGCTGCAAGTAAAAGATTCCTCATGCTGCAACTAAAGATCCCGCATGCCGCAACTGAAGATCCCTCGCGCGGCAACAAAGATCCCGTGTGCTGCAGCTGAGACCGGGTGCAGCCAAATAAATAAATAAATATTAAAATGGAAATCAAGGGTGGGGGGGGCGCATACAAAATTGCATAGTTGTTATATATAGTAGTTGCCCAGAGCTGCTCTGACAAATTACCACAGCTGTGGTGGCTTGAAACAACACATTTGTTGCCCTCCAGTTCTGGAGGTCAGAAGTCCCCAAATCAAGGTGTCAGCAGGGCTGGTTCCTTCTGGAGACTCCAGAGAGGCTCTGTGCCTTGCCTTTTTCAGCTTCTAGAGGCTTCCTTGGCTCCCGGCCTCTTCCTCCACGTTCAAAGTCAATCTCTGTCTCTGACCTCTGCTTCTGTCATCACATTTTCTTTCTCTGACTCTGACCCTCCCGCCCCCCTCTTATCAGGACCTTTGTGATCACATCGGGCCTACCCACATGATCCAGGATAATTCTTACCTTAATGCCATCTGCAATGTCCCTTTGCCGTGTTAGGTAACATACTCACAGGTTCCAGGGACTAGGATGTGGCCTTCTTGGGGGGAGCACTGTTCTGTCCCCCACAACTGTCTTCCCTACAGAGTAGAGGTGGGGAAAGAGATCAATGGTGGAGGGTTCCTTTAGAAAGCTCGGGCTTCAATTCGAGGGCAGGCAGAGCCCCCTGAGAGGATGCGGGAAGCCCGTGCAGGGGGCCAGTCGCCGGTGACCCCAGGAGCAGCTCAGGGAAAGCTGGGGCAGAGGTGCTGCCACCTCCAGTCCTGCCAACCCCACACCCCAGGTTGGAGCGATAGTTACCCAGTGTCAGGCGAGGCCTTGATCACCTTTTAGCCCCTGTCAGCCCTGATGGGTCGTGCCCTGGGGAGAGGGGCTGGGGCCTGAATCCCACATTCTCTGTTCCAGTACGCGCCCTGGGCTCGAGGCCTCATCTGAGCCTGGCTTCGTGGTCCTGGGCAGCTCGGGAACTCCCTGGGTGGGCAGGGAGCGCCAGGTCATTTCACCCAGGGATGCGGCTGTAATCGAGGCAGATGGGGCCCAGGCCCACGTACAGCTGTCGGTTTGACAAGAGAGATGGGTATTAAGCATGCAGTCATTTAATTGCAGATATGAAAAGGTGGTTGGGGACATGGAATGTTTGCGAAGTGAGAGCCCTCATGTGCATTTTCTGGAGAGCTGGAGGTCCCTCCTTGAAGGAGTCATACAGGCAGCTGGAGAAGGAAGAGGAGAAGGAGAAGAGGAGAAATCTCTCTGAAATGCACCCCTCCCCTTCCCCCCCACACAGCTCCCGTCCCAGACAGTACAGCTGTCAGCACTGTGGTCTGGCCTTTAACCTCCGATTCACGCTTGTTCTGGGCTGGGAGGTGCTGACTCCCTTCTCTCGTTTTGGATGTCTCCGGTTTTTTGCTTCTACATCTCTTTCCTGACTGCTAACCCCACTTCTCCCAGGGGAAGGGGCCTGGCTTTTGCAGCGTCACCTCCACTGCTCTGCTGCTAGTGTCCAGGGGACCAGGGGGGGACCTGCGTGCGAGTCCCCCCGGCCGGGGTACACCAGGACCGAGCTTCTCCAGGAGCCCAGGGCCCTGGGACTCACGAAAGCCCCGTATCACTCACAGCCCGAGAGCCATGTCCCAAGTCTGCCTGGTGGTGGACAATGGCCCTCGGCAAGTCTCACCCCATCCCTGAGCCCCAGGGTCCCCATCTGAAAAGTGGGGGAAATGGATCAGCCGGTGCCCAGGGCCCCTTGCTGCTCGCCTTGTACAGCCCTTTCTTGTACCATAAAAGGGACCTCGTGGGTGTCAGGCTGTCTTCCTGGACTGGACTGCAGGCTCTTCGGGCACAGGATGGCCGCCCCACAGGAACGCTGGCGTGAACAGCCTGCGAGCTGCTGCGGGGAGCTCGGCCTCCCGACGTCCGATGATGCTCGCGGTAGGGGGGCACCGCCCCCGTGGCTTTGGCCCAAGGCTGCAGGCACCCCGCGGGGATGTGCCATCCTGCCACTCCATGGGGAACTGCAGACACTGTGTCCTTGTCTGTGGCAGGGAGAGAGCCGAGGCCAGCTTGGGAGTCCCAGGGCTGGCGCCTTCCCTGAATTCCTAAAGGGCTCCCAACCCGGCTGCACGTTCTCACCCCCTCCTGCCCAGAGGAGAGTGGTCTGGGTGGGTCAGCCTTCAAAGCTGGCACTTGGGAATCTAACAGCTCTGGGCTCAAGTCCTGCTCTCTCTCTCTCTCGCTAACAAGCAACCTTGGGCAAGTGGCATAACCTCCTACAGCCTCCGTTTTCTCATCTGCGAAAAGAGAGGTGAGAACCCCCTCTCAGGGTCCTTGTGGGGCTAAATGAGATAGTAAGGTGCGGTAGTGTGTTTAGCATGTAGTAAGTGCTCAGTAAGTAAACGGTGCCTAGTAAAATGATGAAGCTGATCAATCAGCCTACTGGTTTCAAGGCCAGGCTGCTACTGACTCACTCGGTGACCTTGGGGAAGTCCTTCCTCCTTGGGGAGTGGGAGGGGGCAGCGGTCCTAACAGCCTCTCCGTCCCTTTCAAGCTCACATTCGGTGACCTGTACCATCAGTTACTCCCCTGTCACTCCTCTCCAGCACTAGATTGTGGCCTTCGAAGGCCAGGACCGCCTTGCCCCTGGCTGCCCAGCAAACAGTCAGTGCCCAGTAAGGACTGGTGGGCAGAAGCGCCAGAGCCACTGGGGGAAGTGAGCGATGGCTTAGCCGGGGTGGTAGAGGCGGGCGAGGCCACCCACCGCCAAGGCGGGGCGGTGGGGGGGGGCGGGGGGGGGGCGGCAGGGGGCAGCCCCACAGCTCCTGAACAAAGGTCACCCTTCCCCCCATCAGAGGTCATCCGTCTCTAAATATCTGAGCCCAACTTTCAGATGAGCCAAAAAAGCTCCCTGGATTTAAGAGCTTATGGAGAGTTTAATTAAAGAACCTCGTTGTTACTTTTGAGAAAAAAAAACCCTGCCTGCATTGATCCTTTTTTTGAAAGGTATTTTCTCCAGCAGAGCATCAGGGGAAGCGGGGGGCGAGAGGAGGAAGGGGCCGCCCTTGACCTGCATGGGCAAGAGGCCCGGCTCCCTAGGCGCCCAGGCCCTGCCATCTGGGAGGGGTTTGCCTGCTGGAAAGATGACTCTGGGTTCAAAGAGGGCTGGAAACCTCCCCGCCCCGCCCCCAGGGCCCGGCTGGCCCGGTTGCCATTCTGTCTGTCCTCTCTCCCCTGGAGAGGCTGGGTGTGGCCGCAGTGACACAGCAAACGGTCTGGGCCCTGGGCACGGAGCTCGGGGGCAGCGAGCTCTCTCCAGCGGGGAGTCTCCTGAGACCTCACAGACGGCCCCAGCTCCCCTCCGCTCGGCCGGAGTCTGGCTCAGCGAGGCCCTGAGTTACTGCAGCCCCTGCCTGACCCCTCCTTTGGAGCCCCTTTCCCCGCGGCCACTGGGGCCCCCAAACCCTGGGGCTGGCCGTTAGACCTGTCCGTGTCTCAGGGGATGGAGTCATCTGTAAAATGTGGGCTTTCACAAACCGCGGCAAGAGGCAGCGAGGCGCCGGGGTACCGCGGAGGACTTCGCATGCAAAGAGCAGGAACCCTTGGGCACAGGGGGATGTTGGGAGTCACCGCGCGTCTCCGGGAAATCAGGAGCAAGAGGCTGCCAGGCCTGTGGACAGGGCAGAGCCTGACACCTGGAAACCAAGCCGCCCGCCCACTGGCTCCTTTCTTTGCTGAGCCTCCCTCTGGAGGGGCTGCTCTGTGCCCTCTTGTGTTCTTCAAACCACAGGGAGGAAAATGGCCGCTCACCAACCCCAAGTGGACCTAGTGCCCTTTCTTGGTCCCGCCTCCAAGCCCCTGGGAAAGCAAATTGGATTGGTCCTCCTTGGGTCACGTGCCCACCTGGCCCAATCAGCCACACACACAGGCTGTTTGCTCAGCTGAGAACCCAACCCTGAGATGAGGGAAGAGGGGTTCCCAGGGTCCCTCATCCTCCAGCAGGAAGTCGCTCCCAAGAGGTCCCTGACAAGTGGCCTGTGGCCATGGTCTGGGAGTCTGGAAGAGCTGGGGTGGGGGTCGGGGGGGAGTCTAGCGCAGTTCAGCACCTTGGGCAAGACACCCCAGTTTCTTACTTGGCAAAAGGGAGTGTGATACCACCTGACCTGCTGCCTTGCCTTCCTCACAGTGAGGCCAGCAAGGGGCCACTGAACGGCCAGAAGGAGACTCACATCATAATCTCCTTACCCAGGGCGTGGACAAGAGCAGACTGTCTATCCAAGATAGAGACTGATGCAGGCGTTCATGTGGGAACGTGTTCTAAAATGTAAGTTTTCTGTTTATTCAGGTGTGTTTAGGCCAACAGATCAGGAGACAACTGCCATTGAAAAGATGGTTTGTTATACTCACAGATGAGAAGAGGAAGGACATGCCACAACATGCAGGGCCACCCCAGGAAGCACCAGCGTTGCTCAGAAGGCAGAGGAGTGAGGGGAAAACATGGGCAAGGGTCTTTTTGTGGTTTCTATGGGAAGGAACAGGTGAGGCAGCATAAGCAGGCTTAGGATTGGATAGTTTGAATAATTTCAGTATGCTATGGCGCATGTGGGGCTATGTTAGCTGGCACCTGGCCCTGGGGAGATTAGGGCAGGTGGACAGAGGCCCAGAATATGAGAGCCCCATAAAGGAGGTTGAAGGTGTGGCTGCGTATGCTCACAGGTGAGTCCTTTACTGTCTCTAGGAATTGGCTAACCCTGGAAGGGGCAGTCCCTCCAGGGTCATCAAGGCCCCAAGATGTCAAAGCATCAAAAATACAGACAATAAAAAGACATGATTAATACAAAAGTGTGGATGTCTGGGCAGAGAAACCCCAGGGTCCAAACTCTTGAGCAGTGACTGGCCCCTCAGAGGTCCCCATCTGCCCAGCTGAGGAAAGACTGAGGTTCCCTGAGGAAGGGTGCTGGCGTGGGATGAGTCAGCCCCACTGTCCATCCCCCGGGCCCACGTTATCCTGCCTGACATGCTCTCATTCAACTCTCCACATCCAGCCCCGGTCTTCCTCATCAGAGTGGCCTGGTCCAGCAGCACCCAGTCCGGTGCTAGGTGGGGGCTGTCAGGGGTGGCTCTCTGGCTTGACTTCATATAGCCTGGCTGGCGAAAGCAAGGGTTCAGGAGTCAGACTGGGGGTAGAGACTAAGATGGGGAACCTAACCTCTTCAGACCTCAGTTTCCCATCGGCAAAATGGGACTAATGACATCTAATCACTGAGTACTAGGGCTGTGCTGTGGGTGAAATGAGATGGTGCTTGCAAAACTCTTAGCATAGGGCATGGCACAGAGCAAGCTCTCGTTAAGAGGTAGTTAGTAATAGGATTATTTTAAAGGCCCTTTATGGCCTGTCTGCCTCACCAGCCTCATCTCTCTTTGCTGCCCACTCACTCACCCCTCTGCTCACATGGACATCCTAGAGTTTCTTCATGTACTATGCTATCATTTGCCTCCCAACCTTTGCACATGCTGTCCTCTTTGCCCAGAATGCTCTTCCCTCCTCTGCTCCCGACTCCTTCCCTAGCTCACTCCTGCTCTAGCTCAGATATTCTCTTCTTCAGAATGTCTTCTCTGACCCCAATTCCTCACCGTGGGAGATACCCCTCCCACAGGAACCCAGAGCACTCTGTCCCCATCCCCTGACTCGGCACTGACCACGATGGATTGTAACCACATGCCCTCCTCCTAGACCAACTAGACTGAGAGCTCCCAAATTTGTATTAGTTTCCTGTGGCTGCCATAACAAATTACTCCAAACTGGGTAGCTTATGATAAGCCCACAGCTAACATCATTCTCAATAGTGAAAACCTGAAAGCATTTTCTCTAAGATCAGGAACAAGACAAGGATTCCCACTTTAGCCACTTTTATTCAACATAGTATTGGAAGTCCTAGCCACAGCAATCAGACAAGAAAAAGAAATAAAAGGAATGCATATTGGAAAGGAAGAAATCAAACTGTTACTGTTTCTAGATGATATGATACTATACATAGAAAATCCTAAAGATGCCACCAAAAAACTACTACAGCTTGTCAATGACTCTGGTAAATTTTCAGGATACAAAATTAATATATATAAGTCTGTTGCATTTCTATACACTAACCGCAAGGAATCAGAAAGAGAAATTAAGAAAACAGTCCCATCTACCATCGCATCAAAAGGGATAAAACACCTAGGAATAAACCTACCTAAGGAGGTAAAAGATCTGTACTCAGAAAACTATAAAACACTGATGAGAGAAATTGAAAATGGTGCAAATATATGGGAAGATATACCATGTTCATGGATTGGAAGAATTAATATTGTTTAAATGACCATACCATCCAAGGCGATCTACAGATTCAGTGCAATCATTATCAAAATATCAACAGCATTTTTCACAGAACTAGAACAAATAATTCTAAAATTTGTATGAAAACCCAGCCAAAACAATTTGAGAAAGAATAACAGAGCTGTAGATATCATTCTCTCTGACTTCAGACTATACTACAAAGCTACAGTAATTAAAACCATATGGTACTGGCACAAAAACAGACACAGATCAATGGAACAGAATAGAGAACCCAGAAGTAAATGCATGCACTTATAGTCAATTAATCTACAACAAAGGAGGGAAGAATATACAATGGAAAGAAGACAGTCTCTTCAATAAATGGTGCTGGGAAAACTGGACAGCTACATGTAAAAGAATGAAATTAGAATGCTTCCTAATGCCATACACAAAAATAAACTCAAAATGGATTAAAGCCCTAAATGTAAGGCCAGACACTGTAAAACTCTTCGAGGAAATCATAGGCAGAACACTCTATGACATAAATCACAGCAAGATCCTTTCTGACCCACTTCCTAGAGTAATGGAAATAAAAACAAAAATAAACAAATGGGACCTAATGAAACTTAAAAGCTTTTGCACCGCAAAGGAAACCAATAAGGAAGACGAAAAGACAACCCTCAGAATGGGAGAAAATATTTGCAAACAAATCAACCAACAAAGGATTAATCTTGCTTGTATATTTTATACAAGCAGCACATGCAGCTCAATATCAGAAAAACAAACAACCCAATCCAAAAATGGGCAGAAGACCTAAATAGACATTTCTCCAAAGAAGATATACAGATTGCCAAC
>NC_041226.1:86078428-86082610 GCF_002837175.3 Physeter macrocephalus
ATATTAACACATATATGTGGAACCTAGAAAAATGGTACAGATGAACCAGTTTGCAGGGCAGAAATAGAGGCACAGATGTAGAGAACAAGCGTATGGACACCAAGGGGGCAAAGTGGCGGGGCCGGGGGGGTGATGGTAGTGGGATGAATTGGGAGATTGGGATCAACATATATACACTAATATGTATAAAATAGATAACTAATAACCTGCTGTATAAAAAAATTAATAAAATAAAATTCAAAAAAAAAAAACCCAAAACACTAAAAATAGAACTACCATATGACCCAGCAATCCCACTACTGGGCATATACCTTGAGAAAACCATAATTCAAAAAGAGACATGGACCACAATGTTTATTGCAGCACTATTTATAATAGCTAGGACATGGAAGCAACCTAAGTGTCCATTGACAGATGAATGGATAAAGAAGATGTGGCACATATATACAATGGAATATTACTCAGCCATAAAAAGGAATGAAATTGAGTTACTTGTAATGAGGTGGATGGACCTAGTGTCTGTCATACAGAGTGAAGTAAGTCAGAAAGAGAAAAACAAATACCATATGCTAACACACATATGTGGAATCTAAAAAAACGGTACTGATGAACCTAGTGACATGGCAGGAATAAAGACACAGACGTAGAGAACGGACTTGAGGACACAGGCAGGGAGGGGAGGCTGGGACAAAGTGAGAGAGTAGCATTGGCATATATACACTACCAAATGTAAAATGGATGGCTAGTGGGAAGCTGCTGCATAGCACAGGGAGATCAGCTCGATGCTTTGTGATGACCTAGAGGGGTGGGATAGGAGGGTGGGAGGGAGGCTCAAGAGGGAGGGGATATGGGGATATATGTATACATATAACTGATTCACTTTGTCGTACAGCAGAAACTAACACAACATTGTAAAGCAATTATACTCCAATAAAGACATTAAAATTTTTTTTTAGTTTTAAAAATGAAAGCAAGTAAGTGTGCTGGGAAAACTGAACAGCTACATGTAAAAGAGTGAAATTAAAACTTTTTTTCACACCAGACGCAAAAATAAATTCAAAATGGATTAAAGACCTAAATGCATGCTCTTTAAATTTACAACTATAAAACTATAAAACTCCTTGAAGAAAACATAGGCAAAACACTCTTTGACATAAATCATAGCAATATTTTTTTTGGATCTGTCCCCTAAAGCAAAGGAAACAAAAGCAAAACTAAATAAATGGGACCTTCTTAAACTTAAAAGCTTTTGCACAGCAAAGGAAATCGTTGACAAAACAAAAAGACAACTTACTGGATGGGAAAATATATTTGTAAATGATATGACTGATAAGAGGTTAATATTATATATAAACAGCTCATACAACTCAATATCAATTAAAAACGGGGCAGAAGAACTGAATAGACATTTTTTCCAAAGAAGACATACCAAAGATGACCAACAGGCACATGAAAAGATGCTCAACATCACTAAACCTCAGAGAAAGGCAAATCAGAACCACAATGAGATATCACCTCACACCTGTCAGAATAGCTGTCATCAAAAAGACCACAAGTAACAAGTGTTGGCAAGGACGTAGAGAAAAGGGAGCCCTTGTACACTGCTGGTGGGAGTGTAAATTGGTGCAGCCCCTATGGAAAACAGTATGGAGGTTCCTAAAAAAACTGAAAATAGAACTATCATATGATCCAGCAATTCCACACTCCTGGGTATATATCCAAAGAAAATAAAAACACTAATTCAGAAAGATACATGCACCCCAATGTTCTCAGCATTATCTGCAATAGGAAAGACATGAAAGCAACCTAAGTGTCCATCAACAGGTGAATGGATAAAGATGTGGTATATGTATATGTTGGAATATTACTCAGCCATAAAAAAGAATGAAATTTTGCCATTTACAACAACATGGATAGCCCTGGAGGGTATTATGCTAAGTGAAATAAATCGGATAGAGAAAGACAAATACTGTATGTTATCACTTACATGTGGAATCTAAAAAGTAAAACAAACGAATAGAAACAAAAAAGGGAAAAAAAGGACACGTGATGCATTTAGGGCCCACCTAGAGAGTCCAGGATGATCTCCTCATTTCATGATCCTTAACTTAATCACATCTACAAAGACCCTTTTCCCCAAAAAAATAGCATTTGCTCTTTTGCCGTATCAGGCAATATTCACAGGTCCTGGAGACTGGGAAATGAAGATATCTGTGGGGACCATTTTTTTCACCTGACCACAGGGCCCATGTCTAGTTCACAGCTGGACTGCCAGTGCTTTCCGCAGTGCCTGGCACATTGTCGGTGCTCAGTAAACACCCATTGCTGGAACGAGTGGGGTCGATGGTAGGGTGGAAGAGGACCTTTTCCCCTTGGTCAGGCTGAACGGGGCAGGAATCATAGGCTCAAAGCTGGAAAGAGCGTTTGGTTCAACCTCTCCATTTTCCTCCTCTTTTGAAGCCCAGAGAAGTAGAGACAGGCCAAGGCTGCAGAGCCAATTTGTGCCCTAGGCACTGGGGAGCATGTTTCCAATGCCAGGGTCCCCATCATTGGCACCAGCCTCACAGTTTCGCCAGCCAAAAGTGACACAGGCCTCGTCCACCGGCCCCCAGGGGCACTGCTGGCTCCTGCCTACAGAGGAGGGATGGGCAGGGCTTTCCACCACCACTCATGCTGGCCCCCTGGCCGCCCTGCCTTCTGAACCCCATTTTTGTGGCTTGACTTTGGAATACGGACTGTACGCCTTGCTGGCTTTCCTATTTGTTAGTCAGGCTTTTGGTCGGACACATCCTCCTGGAAGCAGCCTGGGGTCACCTTCGCATCCCGCCCGCCCCCACCAGAGGGTCTCCTGGCCACAGAGAAAGACGGGGAAGAAAGGCAGGACCCTGGGGAGACCCCGATCGATGGGGGTGTTTCTTCTGGCGCAGCAGCGGCCCAGCAGTGCCCGGCTTCCAGGCTGCCTGTGTGCAGCTGTGGCTCTGCTGGCTGGAAGAGAAAAGCTGGACCCTGCAGAGGGACTGAGCCATTGTGGAGAGCCTGGGCGGAGCTCACGGTGCCACAGAAGTTCAGCACAGGCCAAGCTGGTGGGGGGAACAGGCCTGGGCCAGGGGTCCGAAGGCTGCGCGTGCGGCCTCCAAGGGGAGTACACTTGCTGCCCAGTGCCCTCTGGATAAAGCCAGGCCCCTGGGACACCAGGCTGCTCTGGAGTCAGGCCTGGGCTAAACCCTTGGGCAAGGTATTCCACCCCTGGTTCTCAGTTACCACACCTGTAAAATGGGGATAATAACAGTGCTTCCTTATAGGCTGCAGGAGGAAGGAATGAGATGAATACAACTGACTCATTGTAAGGGCCTGATTATCAGTCATTCCCATTACAATAACCACCCCCCCCAACCCAGCTTTCTTGCTACTCTCCCACTCCACACTCTAGCCAGACTGAACTGTTTTTTGCTTTTGGAAGCTTCCATGCTCTCTCTCCTCCAGGCTTGTGTATGTGGAATACTCTGCCAGCTCCTCTTACCCAGCTTCTAGGTCTCAATCTCCATGTCACCTCCTCCAGGAAGCCCCCTGTGTTAGGCACTCTTGCTGTGTGCCTGTGCCTTCTGCATATCCCAGCACTCCTCACCGTCCTGGTGGTGTCTCTGTTTGACTCTCTGCCTCCTCCTCTAGGCTGTGAGCCCGCTGGGGCTGGAAGCATCTGAACTGTGCGCCCCTGTGTCTCCAGCACCAGGTACCTGAGTGTAGTTACATGTTGCAAATGAACATGCTTAGCGCACCGGGGAGCTCCGTCTTTGGTGTCGGGGGTTGTTACGATCGAGTTGGGCTGACAGCTGATGAAGTAATGAGACTGAAAAGTTCCTGGTGTCTGGGAGGGGTGGAGGGAGTGATGCTACCTTATTTACTTGGAGTTTTCAGTGGAAGGGGAGATACTTCCTAGGAAATAGGGTCATTCCCCACGAGGCTCAAGAGACCGCCTCGCACATGGGAAAGATGTGGATTCCAATCCAGATCCCCCCTCTCCCACTTCCTCCTCCAAGGCCGACGGACTCCCCCCGCCTTTTTTTAACATCTTTATTGGAGTATAATTGCTTTACGATGGTGTGTTAGTTTCTGCTTTATAACAAAGAGAATCAGTTATACATATACACATGTCCCCATATCTCTTCCCTCTTGCGTCTCCCT
>NC_041226.1:86083196-86089817 GCF_002837175.3 Physeter macrocephalus
AATCCCACTACTGGGCATATACCCTGAGAAAACCATAATTCAAAAAGAGTCATGTACCACAATGTTCATTGCAGCTCTGTTTACAATAGCCAGGACATGGAAGCAACTTAAGTGTCCATCAACAGATGAACGGACTCCCCTTTGATAAAAAGCACACAGCACAGAGGACTTTCGAGAGAGTTAAATATGATGTTCGAGTACCTAGTGCAGAGTCTGGTGTGGAGCAGGTGATCAATTTTTTAAAAGCAACAAACGTCCATTTTTTAAAAGACACCATAAGTCAAAAACCTGTTTTACATCTTCTCCCTCTGACTTCTTTCCACCGATCCCCAATACGCAGTTCTTAATTCCTTCCCTATGACATTATCTTCAAGACGATGTTTTCAATATATAATTTATTGGGGTTTTTTTCCCCCTGAGACAGACATCTTCTAGTTTTGATCTAAAGAATACAATCAATGAAATTAATATTTAAATCTATAAAATTCTAAATTTAGTGACTCATCTCAGGGATTTGAATTAACAGGAAGATTTTTAGACCTTCCAGGCTCTGCACATTTTCTGTGATTCTCCTGGGCCAAGGAGGGCAGGAAAACTGCCCCCCTTCCACTGCCCCAACCTCACAGCCAGAAAGCTCAGCAAGGAAAGGGGCTGTTAGTGATTACACTGGGAAGACAGCCATGAGCCAGGACAGCTGTGGCAAACAGGGAGTCCTGGTACCCCTCCTGACAGCTGTCATCACTCAGGAGTCACAGCCTCCTCCCCACAGAGCCCCACCAGCCTCAGAATCCTCTCCGATCCCAGGCTGCCTGTCTCAATCCACCTTCCAGACCGCTAGACGGGACGCTCCATGCGGTCAGCAAGTACGTCCGTTTTGTTTGAAGTGTATCCCCAGTACGTGGTCTAGAATGGTGCCTGGGTGTGGTCTGTGCTCAGTAAATGCATGTGGAATAAATGAACAAGTCAGGGTTGGCACGCAGGATGAAGCCCTTTGCCGAGCCTGCAGCAAACAGGCTTCTGCTTTTAAATCATCATTACCTCCAATAAACTCTGTATTTCTTCACTTTGGGTCTTCCTACGCACACCTTTGAATTCATTAATGAAAACCGTTGTTTGAAAAAATCCTTAGCAACCAAGAGGCCCTTCAGTAGATGACTGGATGAACAAACTGTGGTACATCCATACAGTGGAGTATTACGCTGAGCTGTCCAGCCAGGAGAATTAAATGCATATCACTCAGTGAAAGAAGCCAATCTGAAAAGGCTACATATTATGTGATTCCAAATATATGACATTCTGGAAAAGACAAAACTATGCAGACAGTAAAAAGATCAGTGTTTGCCAGGTGTTGTGCAGAGAAAGGAATGAATAGGCAGACACAGGATTTTTAGGGCAGTGAAAATACTCTATATGTGTACACGTCATTATACCTTTGTCCAAACCCACAGACTGTACAACACCGGGAGTGAACCCTCACGTAAAGTGTGGACCCTGGGGGACAATGATGTGTCAATGTAGGTTCGGTGATTGTAACAAATGTACCATCTGGCAGGGATGTTGATGGTGGGGAGGAGGTATACGGGAAATCTCTGTACTTTCTGCTCAGTTTTACCGTGAACCTAAAACAGCTCTAAAAATATAAAGTCTATTTTTAAAGAAATAATTCAGTTCTTACGCTTGTTTTCTAGCCAAAATTGGAATGACTGTAAGAACACTTACCACATCAGAACTAATTACTGAAGTCTCCTGGCATTTAGAGAAACCTCTACTCCCCTGCCAGGATGCCCTGAGACTGGCCCCTCTCCCCCTTTTAAAGTGCTTCTTATCATTCAAAATATAGAGCAATATAAATGCAGAATCATTCTCCAATGTGTGTCTCCAGCTCTCCCAGGGGGGCTCCCCCATCCTGGCTTCTTTCCAGCTCTGTGCAGCGGGTCCTCACCACCCCTCCTGCCACCCTGCGGGCCCCCCCAACTCACGGCACATATCACCCCCCAAGTGTGACATATTTGTTTGCTTGTTTTTCTAACGGCTTCTCTGGAGGAGTAACTGACATACACATATTTAAAGTGTTCAATTTGATACTTTTTATGCCTGTGAAGTCATCACTACCATAAAGATAGTGACCATACTTGTTATGGGCTGAATTGTGTCCTTCTAAAAATTCATGTGTCGGTGTCCTAACCCTCAGGACCTCACAATGTGACCATATTTGGAGATGGCGTCTTTGTAGAGGAGATTACGTTAAAATGAGGGCACCAGGAAGGGTGCTAATCCAACATGACCGGTGTCCTTACAAGAAGAGGCGATTAGGACACAGACTGGCACAGAGGGGAGACCACGTGAGGACACAGGGAGAAGATGGTCGTCTGCAAGCCAAGGAGAGAGGCCTCAGAAGGAACCAACCCTGACGACGCCTTGATCTCAGACTTCTAGCCCCAGAGACAGAAAATAGACTTCTGCTGTTTCAGCCACCTGGCCTGTGGTGCTTTATTACAGCAGCCCAGCAAACTAATACACCACCCCTCACCCCCCAAAAGTTCTCTCGTGCCCCTGCGTGGCCCCTCCCAGCCCCCAGCGTCCCCGCACAACCACTGACCCACTTTCTTTCACCGTCAGTCTGCATTTTCTAGAATTGTATATTCCATTTGTTTGCTGAGCACTGGTCCAGTGAATTGATATGCCGTAGCTTTTAAATTCGTGACAGCCCAAAACTGGGGGGAGTCCAAATGTCCATTCACAGATGAGTGGACATGTACTTGGTTTAATCTCTTTCTCCACTTGGAGTGGACCCTCCAAGATGTCAAGGACTTGGTTTATGGCTATACCCATAGCACCCAGGAGCCCGTGCTGGCACATAGTAGGCCCTCAATAACTAGCAATTGCATTAATCATTTAAAGGCTCATTCCCGTGGAGAGGACACGCCCTCACCCCTAGCCCCCGCAGCCGGGCTGACTTCTCTCCCTGGACGACAGCCCCACTGGCACACGGGCCTGAGCCGTCTCTGGGCTGCCTTGCTCCGTCTCCTGCCCGTGTCCTCATGCCCCAGATGGCAGGTTCGTCTCATCCCCTGCCTGCCCACCGTCGCCCCCCACCCCCGGGGGCCTGGTCCTGGGCTAGGCACAGGGTGTAGCCCCCCGGGAAGCGTTCCTGTCAGCTCCTGCCCGCGAGGATGCCCCTTTCACTTGTGCTCTGCCCCTGTGGTCCAGCTGTTCAGTTAGCTCATCAGCTGATGTTCGCATTTATTCAACAAACAATCACTGGGCACCTGTTGTGAGCCCTGGGCTGGAGGCCGGGGCAGACAGACGCCGAAGTCACCGTCCTGTCTGGGAAGCCAAGATTGAACAAATAATACGTAATCACCCTCTTAGAGCTGCTGTCCTGTGCCACGAAGGGCGAGGGTCCTGAGAGGGGGTGATGGTAGTGGAGGAACTTAATTTCCTTTGGGGGTTCTCTGATGCGTGACGGTCAGGCCAGCGAGGGTTGAGGGGAGACTGGGGGCGTGGGGTCCACGTGGGCAGGGCTGGAGGGTACCAGAGGTTGGCCCATTGCCGTCGCTGAAGGAGGGTCCGTGTGGCCAGAGAACGGTGAACAGATGTGAGGGGGCCCCCAGGGAGGACGGGAGCTCAGGCATGGCCTTGAGGGTTGGGGCAAAGATGTGGCTTTTGTTCTGAACACCCCCTCTCTTAGCGTTCATGCTGCATTTCATGCTGTGCCCAAAGCCAAGGCCGTGTCCCTCTCAAGCCACAGTTCCGTCTCGCATGTCCAGACTCTCAGTGTTCTTACAGCTCCTAACACCACGAGGTCCACGTGAGGCAGACGATGTGCGCTTCTGGACTGATCAACGGCTGATGCGATTGATTATCTCATTCTCATGCTGGGGAAGGGGAGACTGTTGTGAAGGACGCTGTGTCCTTCAGAGGACGGTGATGTCGGTAGAAAGGGTGAGACTCTCCTTCAGAGCTGGGCTGTGGGTTAGGCTGGAAGAGAGTTTATTTACAGGTAAAGAGGGCTTTCTTACCGCGTTACTTTATTCCCCAGCAGGATAGGGGCCATTAAAATGCTCTCAGAAGTGCTAGGGTCAAAATGCACCCTCTTTCTCATATACCCTGAAAACTGCTTAAAATGCGGAATTTATTCAAGTAAAATGGATTCATCTCTGCATTCAAAAGAGAAGGTTGGAAGCATAGATCAGAAAATGATGATGAAAAAAAAACGTGCATGTATATGTGAGCCTCTTTGTCCTTTGTTTCTTTTTCCTTTTTCCTCTTTCCGGTCTCACTTGTTAATAGCAAATTCTCTTCCACCAGACCCTGGTGCCCCGTCCCTGGAACGCCACGTGGCCTTCTAGTAGCTGTTCTGTGAGAAATATCGCAGATTTGGGCTAGGAAAGGGCCAGATCGATTATGTTAAAGGGTGGTCTTGTGAAGAACCCCAGAGGGGAAGGTTAGGCTTCCAATCCAGAATGAGAAAACAGGAGGAATGCGGCTGGAGCCAGTGAGGTCATGAAAATAGAGCCAGAAACAGGGTAGAATAGAGACTTCACAGAAAAGCTGGAGCCTCCAAAACTGGATGTGCAGGTGGGGAGTGCCTGCAACGCGAGAAGGAAAATTTTAAGATTAAAAAAAACCAAAACAAGACAAAAAAAGAAGTCTGCACTCAGTAGGGAAAAGGTAAATTGAACTTACCAGCTAAAAATAGAAATAGGTTCAAGAAAGGCTTTCATAACATATTTAGAACTCAGAGGGACCTCAGGAATTACCTAGTCTAGTGGTTTTAAACATTTTGGGGGTTAATTTTAGCATCAGAACTCTTTTTCCAGAATAAAATATACAAAGCCTGTAAGAGCTGCTCTGGCAGGAAGTGGGGAGGAGGGCTCAACACCACGGGACTCCTAACCTACCCCGGATCCCTCTGACCTGCAGGACCTTTGGGGCACCTCCAAGGGGCATTGATTGAAAGGCACTGATTCTGGGCTTCCCTGGTGGCGCAGTGGTTAAGAATCCGCCTGCCAATGCGGGGGACATGGGTTCGAGCCCTGGTCCGGGAAGATCCCACATGCTGCGGAGCAACTAAGCCCATGCGCCACAACTACTGAGCCTGAGCTCTAGAGCCCGTGAGCCACAACTACTGAGCCCGCGTGCCACAACTACTGAAGCCCGGGCACCTAGAGCCCATGCACCACAACTACTGAGCCTGTGCTCTAGAGACCTCATGCCACAACTACTGAAGCCCGCGCGCCTAGAGCTCGTGCTCCGCAACAAGAGAAGCCACCGCAATGAGAAGCCCACGCACCACAGCGAAGACCACTCACTGCAACTAGAGAGAGCCTGCACGCAGCAGCAAAGACCCAACGCAGCCAAAAATAATACATAAATTAAATAAGTAAATTTATTTTTAAAAAGAAAAGAAAAGCACTGATTCTCCTCTAGCTCCTCACACTGCGGGGAGAGAAGCAAGGTTGGGGGTTGGGGGTGCAGTGAGCCCTGGGAAGCCAGCTCTGGGTTTGCAGCTGCCCTTTTGCTGCCCGACATCACGATAACAGTAGTACAGGTGCCACCTGGGGAGGTGACAGCCACGTATGCACACGATGCCTCAGGCCTCACAAACAACCCAGCGACTCTGATCAGGGGCTCTGCGGCCAGACTGCGTGGGTGGAGTCGGGGAACCCCAGCCTGGCTCCTACGACTCGGTGGGTCAGTTTGACCCTCCGTTTCCCCCTCTGTGCAGTGGCAATCGTTACAGCCCCCATCATGGGGGGCTGTGGGGTAAAGGAAGGAGCTGAGGGCATGTCCAGCAAGGCGCAGGACACCTAGCATGGGCTTGCGGGGGTGGGAGGGTGTATAGGTGCGGCTGCTGTCGTGGCTCCTCGCCCCCCTCCCCTCCCAGGTCCTCAGAGGGCAGAGGTGAGGATTCTAGGGGAGAATGCGTCAAAGCACCAGCCCCAAGTGCCGCACAGACTCCAGCTGAGAGTAAAAGCACCTGACAGATCATAGAAGTTACCAATAATTATCACTGGCACCAAGCCTCACAATAGACCCACAAAGTGAGCAAGACGTTATTATTGCCATTTTACAGGTGTGGAAACTGAGGCACAGAGGCGTTGAATGATCCTCCCACATCCCAAAGCTGGTGAGGGGCAGGAGCCAAGCGGGCCTTGGATCTCCTGCCCAGGGCCCAGCGCACCACCCCAGGGTGGGAGGCGGGGAGAAAGGAGGGTCCCTGAGGAGTGAGAAGCAAGGTCGGCCGCTGCCCGCCCAGCTCCTCTCTGTGTGCCCGGCCGACGCGTGGAGCCGGGCCGCACGGTCCTTCTGCGGGGCTGTGTCGCCCCCTAGTGTTTCCACACAGGACTCTGGCCACAGCCAGGCCGTCCAGAGGGACACTCGCCCTTGCCCTTCACACCCTAGAGCTGCAGAGACTTCTCGCGTTGCCCGGTCCTGTGCGGGCAGGACCACTCAGTGACCCCCATCCAGGACATAAGTCAGCCACCCCCGGAGCAGCCTGAAAGACCTCACCAGGCGCTGGGAAGAGTGTGTGACTACAAACTGGGCTGGATCAGGTGCCTTGGCTCGGGTGTGCGTGCGTGTGTGCGTGTGTGTGTGTGTGTGTGTGTGTGTGTG
>NC_041226.1:86090021-86101869 GCF_002837175.3 Physeter macrocephalus
GTGTGTGTGTGTGTGTGTGTGTGTGTGTGTGGACCACGTGGAGGCGGTGTACATAAGTGAGAAGGAAAACGGAAAGACAGAACTCCAGTGCATATGGTGTCCACTCTAGTGCATTTAAGATGTCACCTTAAATGGAGTTTAGGGAAATAGTGGGACTCCTTGCAGGTGTGTGTTTTGCGATTACCTACGTCATCACGGCACGTTCTAAGAGCCAAGAGACAGGCAGGAGTGTAAACTGACGCAACCACTTGGGGAAAATGTTTGGCAGTACCTACTGAAGCTAAGGATACATACACCCTAAGACCCAGCAAGGCCGTTCACTGGGTATGTACCTGGACTCAGGAAACACACACACTCTGTCCACCAAAAGACAGGTACAAGGTCCATGACTGCTTTAGGGGTAATGGCCCAAACCTGGAAACAACCCAAATATCCATCAGTGGTAAAGCAGATGCACAAATTGTGGTGTTGTGCACATTTCCTGTAATGGAATATTAGGCAGCAATGTAAAAGGGCTACATGCACAGCATACATGAATGTCATACTCATAATGTTAAGCCATGGAAAGACCCAAACTTCCCAATTATATGAAATTCAAAACCAGGCTAAGTGAATCTATGGTGCGAGAGGCCAAAGTAGTGGTTGCCTCCAGGAGGTTGGCGGGGGCCTGTATGTGCACTTAAATGTTGTAGATTTCATTCTGGATGACGCCTATACAGGTGTGCGCACATGTAAAAAATCATCAAGCTGTACACTTAAGATCATCCTGCTTTATTGTATGTGTGTTAAACCTTTAAAAACTCTAGCGATAAAATGAAAGCCAAGAGACACGGCGGGAAGGGGAGAGTGATAAGCACGTGGCAGCGCAGGGCAGTGGTGGGTAGGACTCTGAGGCCTGATGGACCTGAGGACTGCTCTGGGGCCCTTCTGGGACAATCCGTGTGAAGCAGGGACAAGTTCCCAGGGACGCTGGCTTTTGTTCACTGTTTTCAAAACCCCAAAGCATCCTGCTAGATGGCTTCCTTTCCTGAAACGTACTTAGTTGATTTCCTAGTTCAAAGCTATAGCATAGGGTTGTGGCTTTTTGCCCCTTTCTTTTGGCTTCTCTGTATTTTTACCTTTTTTTTTTTTTTTTTTTTTTTGTGGTATGCGGGCCTCCCTCTGCTGCGGCCTCTCCCGTTGCGGAGCACAGGCTCCGGACGCGCAGGCTCAGCGGCCATGGCTCACGGGCCCAGCCGCTCCGCGGCTCGTGGGATCCTCCTGGACCGGGGCGCGAACCCGGTTCCCCTGCATCGGCAGGCGGACGCGCAACCACTGCGCCACCAGGGAAGCCCTGTATTTTTACCTTTTTTCCCCCCTATGATGAAAGTGTTATCGCTTTTGCAATATGGAAAAAAAAAAGTCAATACAAGCTATTTTAATTAGAGGAAAAAAACTGTGAGCGCAGATTCGGGTTTGTGGGTTTCACACGAAGGCACATTTGGTAGCAGGGCCAGACTCTAAGAGCATTCAAGTCACGTGGGTTGGGAAAAGGGTGGGGGGTTTTGAGCCTTTTGGCCGAAGCTGCCTCTCCCTGCTTCATCTGTCTATGAGGTAGCAGGCTTTTTATGGACACAAATGCGAAAACATGGCATGCCTCCATGAATCGCCGTGCTATGTCGTTTCTTGAGCGCTTACTCAACTAAGTCACTTTTCCTCCCTTAGGTTTACAACAAGGTAGAGGGCTCAGAGTGGCTTTGCTGACAGTGGGCTTTGACGGCCATGGGTGGGGGTCAGGAGCGCTCTCTTCCAGTCCTGACCTCTCCCTTGACCAGTTGATATTCTGTGAATCACCTCCCTTCCTTGGACCTCCCTGTCTCCATCCTTCCTGTGAAGGCATCGAGCTATAGTATCACTCCCTGCCTTACAAGAATGGTCCCTATCATTATATCCATTTTACACTCAAGGACACAGATTTTAAAACATTTAAATGACTTGACCAAGACCTCCCAGTCCATAAGCGACTGCATAGGGAGTCACAGGTACTGAGGATTTCAAGAAGACTTTTCAGGTAAAGACTAAAGGAAATGTTATATCAAAGATAGCAAAGGTGGATTTTTTTTTAAACGTCTTTATTGGAATTTAATTGCTTTATATTGTTGTGTTAGTTGCTGCTGTATAACAAAGTGAATCATCTATATGTATACTTACATCTCCATATCCCCTCCCTCTTGTTTTCAAAATCTAGAGCATTGTCTTTTCATTTTAAAAAACAGTCTATGTGATGAGTTGGTGCATTTGCCTCGTAGGAATTTGTAAATAAGGAAGGTGTGCCTCTGTTTTTCATTCTGACACCCTGGGTTGTACGTAATATAGAAATAAAGTTTATCCAGGATTTTTAGTGGCTATGCCCTTTCTTAATTTAAAGTGTGGATTAGTGAGGAGAGAAAGGGATTGTTAGAGTCAGAGGATGAATCCGTCAAGTGAAAGTATAAATTGATACAGTCTTTCTAGAGGACAATATGGCAACATGTATCAAGGTTTCACATATGCATATTTCCTGACCCAGAAATGTCACTTCTAGCAAAGATATATATATACACAAGGATGCTCCTAATAACATGGCTTGTAATGGTAAAAATTAGGAACAATGTAACTCTAACAATATGGAATTTGTCCAATAAAATATGGCACATCCAGCCAGTGAGATACAGCACAACTTTTAGAAACAGAGGTGCAGAAACTGATCAGTGGGTGTTTCCTGGGGGCGGGGGGACCTACTTTTCATTGTCTAAATACGTTTGTGATTTTTTTTAATGCTTTATTTAGAGATAACTAGATTCACACGTAGTTGTAAGAAATAATACAGAGAGATCCCAGGTATCCTTTATCAAATGGTAAACATCTTGCAGAACTCTTATACGATAGCTCAACCACCATACTGACATCTACACAGCCAAGAGACCCGACATACCCATCACCACAACTATCCTACCTGCTTTCCTTTTATAGTTACACCCGCTTCCCTCCTGCTCCCACCCCCTCTTTAGCAGCTGGCAATCTCTAATCTGTTCTTCACCCTTATAATTATTTTATTCCGCAAACTTCATATACATGGACTCATACAATATATAGCTTTGCGGGACTGGCTTTTTTTAATTCAACGTAGTTCTCTGGAGATCTACCCAGCTGTTGTATCAAGAGTTGATTCCTTTTTATTGCTGAGTTGTGTTCGATGGTGTACAGGTTTTTGCGTGAACACAAGTTTTCATTTTTCTGGGATATATGCCCAGGGGTGTAACTGCTGGATATGACGCTTGCATGTTTAGTTTTCTAAGAAACTGCCCAACTGTTTTCTAGAGGGCTGTACCATGTTCCATTCCCACCAGCAATGTATGAGTGAGCCAGTTTCTCTGCATCCTCACCAGAATTTGGTGTTCTCACTTTTTTGATTTTCACCATTCTGATAGGCATGCCGTGATATCTCATTGTGGTTTTAATTTTCATTTCCCTAATTGCTAACGGTGTTGAACATCTTTTCATGTGCGTTCTTGTCATTTGGGTATCCTCTTCAGTGAAATGTGTTTTCATGTCTTTTGCCCATTTTCTAATTGGATTGTTCATTTTTTTAAATGTTTTTAAACTTTTAAAAAATTTTCTATTTATTTTTTGGCTGCGTTGGGTCTTCGCTGCTGCGCGTGGGCTTTCTCTAGTTGTGGCGAGCAGGGGCTACTCTTCATTGCGGTGCTTCTTGTTCCGTGGCTTCTCGTTGCGGAGCACGGGCTCTAGGCGCATGGGCTTCAGTAGTTGCAGCGCATAGGCTCAGTAGTTGTGGCTCGTGGGCTCTAGAGCGCAGGCTCAGTAGTTGTGGCGCACGGGCTTAGTTGCTCCGCGACATGTGGGATCTTCCCAGACCAGGGATTGAACCTGTGTCCCCTGCATTCGCAGGCGGATTCTTAACTACTGTGCCACCAGGGAAGTCCTGTTCATTTTTTTTTTTAATGTTGAGTTTAGAGAGTTGTGTATTCTGCATACTACTCCTTTATCAGATATGTAGTTTGCACATATTTTCTCTCAGTGTATAGCTTGTCTTTTCATTCTCTTAAAAGGGCCTTTAGATCCAAATGGTTTTCCCTTTTTTTTCTCTAAAAGTTGTCTAGTTTTACATTTTACATCTAAGTCTGAGATTCATTTTGAGCTAATTTTTGTACAAAGTATGAGACTTAAGGTGATGTTCATATTTTTGCATATGGATGGCCACCTGCTCCAGGACTATTTGTTTAAAAGGTTCTATTTCCTCCACTGAATTCCTTTTTTGCACCTTTGTCAAAAATCAGTTGGGCAGGGACTTCCCTGGTGGCGCAGGGGTTAAGAATCTGCCTGCCAAAGCAGGGGACACAGGTTCGAGCCCTGGTCCGGGAAGATCCCACATGCCGCGGAGCAACTAAGCCTGCGGGCCACAGCTACTGAGCCTGCGCACCTAGAGCCTGTGCTCTGCAGCAAGAGAAGCCACCGCGATGAGAAAGAAGCCCGCGCACCACAACGAAGAGTAGCCCCCACTTGCCGCAACTAGAGGAAGCCCATGTGCAGCAGCGAAGACTCAATGCAGCCAAAAATAAATAAATAAATTTATAAAAAACAAAAATCAGCTGGGCATACTTGTGGGATCTATTTCTGGGTTCTCAATTCATGTGCATTTATCATCTATTAAAATTTATTTTAAAACTGCATTGATGATATATCCTTATTAACATGGGAAAGTGTAAGATAAAATCTTACAAAAGGGCAATTTAGTATATTCTGATTTTTGTAAAGCTTTTTTTAAAGAGTGCTTTTATGCCTGTACCTGGGGTCAACTCATTAGAAAGACCCTGAAATAATGTTTTCCAATCTGGGTTCCTGGGGTTACTCTCAAGGGTTTTAAGAAAGCTGAATTCAGTGCCTTTACCTTGCTTATTAGCTGTGATGTTCCGTGAGTATAATGTAGCTCTTCCCAGGGACTTTTGACTATGGAATCCCTTTCTTTCCCTAAGAAGCTTTTCTCAGGGCTGTTGTTCAAAGGAACACACTTTCAGAAACAGGTCTGAAAGGTTCCCTGCCAAAATATTAATAGTGATTATCACAGAATTGTGGGATTTAGGGTGGTTTTTCCTTTTCCCTTTCTCCTTTCTAAATTCGGTTAGCTGAAAAAGAAATTACAACAAACGTGTTCATTTTATAAACCAGAAAGATAATAAAGATGTTTGGGGGTGGAGGGGGAGCAACTAGGTGCCAGAGGACTAGAAGGGAAGGCAGATATGACCTGGTTTGCAGAAGCAGGAAAGAAAGCCAGGCTGGCAAGAATCCCTGGTAGGATGGGAGAAGCAGAAAACACAGAGGGCACTGCCAGTTCACCTACAGGAGGGAGAGAGAGAGAGGGAGATGGGGGCTCAAATCCACACAGATCACAGCAGTGCTGTGTGGTGATGGAGAATGTTGTCATACACACACACTCCCAGCATGCCCTTGGGAAGACCTTGCAGGGGGCCGCTGGGAAGGGCTGGTCCTGACGCCACCTGCACGGGTGGGGGTGGCATGGGTATGAAGGTATGTGTGATGCTGGGGGCTGTTACATCTCTGACACTTCATAGCAGAGTATTTTGATTAAGTCAGCTTAAAATGAGACTCCTGCTAATTGTATCCACAGACCAGTGTTTTTTCAATTTCTCATTTATTTATACCCTGCCTTGTTCTGGGGAAAAAAACAATTAAGAATGGCTCACAGGGTCCTTAAAATAAGACTAAATAGTGTAAAATTAAAAGCAGATGGAAGGGACTTCTCTGGTGGCGCAGTGGTTGAGAGTCCGCCTGACGATGCAGGGGACACGGGTTCGTGCTCCGGTCCGGGAGGATCCCGCATGCCGCGGAGCGGCTGGGCCCGTGAGCCATGGCCGCTGAGCCTGCGCGTCCGGAGCCTGTGCTCCGCAACGGGAGAGGCCGCGACAGTGAGAGGCCCGCGCACCGCAAAAAAAAAAAAAAAAATGCAGATGGAAGAAGACAGGAGAACAAGGATGGGTGCCAAGAGGATCCAGCAAGGAGGCTTCTTCTTGGTCCTCTTCTCATGGTCCAGGTGAACAAGATGGCGCAGTGGAATTCCTTAGGGTGCAGGCAAGGGGACGGCCAACCTGAGCTGGGGTATCAGGTCCCACCATGGGGCCAGGCCCTGTCCGAGATATGCTCTCAATACATATCTATTGAATGAATACACACATTTGACATCAAAAAGTCAAAACTGCCTCAGGTTTCCATCGGTGACTCTCAGGTTGCGGAACCACTGTTGGGACAGAGCTGAGATTTCCCAGGATTAAGATTTGTGTGGCTTGGAGACCAGGGTTCTCTCAGGAGAAGACCTTGAAGAGGGAACAAACCAGCCCTCAGAAGTGAACTTTTCCCTCATACCCATTAGGATGGCCATTATGAAAAGAAAAAAGAAAAAAACAAAACAGAAAATAACAAGTGTTGGTGAGGATGTGGAGAAACCGGAACCCTTGTGCACTGTTGGTGGGAATGCCAAATGGTCCAGCCATGTGGAAAACAGTATAGAGGTTCCTCAAAAAATTAGAAATAGAATTACCATATGATCCAGCCATTCTACTTCTGGGCATACACCCAAAAGAGTTGAAAGCAGAGACTCTGAGAGATATTTGTACACCTGTGTTCACAGCAGCATTATTCACAATAGCCAAAAGGTGGAAGCATCCCAAGTGTCCATTGGTGGATGAATGGATAAACAACAAAGGAACAAAATATATATATATATATAAAATAATAATAATTATTATTATTCAACATCAAAAAGGAAGGAAATTCGTTAGATGCTACACATCCTATGACATGGATGAACCAACCTTGAGGACATTAAGCTAAGTGAAACAAGCCAGACACAAAAAGACAATATTCTATGATTCCACTTATATGAGATACCTAGAGTAGTCAAATTCAGAGAGACAGAAAGTAGAATGGTGTTTGCCAAGGGCTGGTGGTGGGGGCGGAGGGTGGAATGGGAAGTTAGTGTTTAATAGGTACAGAGTTTCGGTTTTGCACGATGAAAGAGTTCTGGAAATGGAATGTGGTGATGGTTGCGCAACAAGGTGAATGTACTTAATGCCCCTGAACTGTACACTTAAACGTGGTTAAGACGGTAAATTTTATACTGTGTGTATTTTACCACAAAAACAGTTAAAGAAAAAAAGCAGGTGATTTCCAAAAGGAGGCTGCGAGCCGGGAACTATGGGTCTACCAGCTGTCACATCTAGGGGGTGGGGGAGAGCAAGGGGTGCCAGAGAAGGCTAGGGACTTCCAAGAAGACAATTTTAGCAAGGCCCCTGCTCTCTTGGTTGGCTAGAGAGACTCAAGGTCTCCCTGATCAGCATAGCTCCTGGGATTTCCCTGGTGGCGCAGTGGATAAGACTGTGCTCCCAATGCAGGGGGCCCAGGTTCCATCCCTGGTCGGGGAACTAGATCCCACATGCGTGCCACAACTAAGAGTTTCCATGCCACAACTAAGGAGCCCTGGAGCCTCAACTAGGGAGCCCTGGAGCTGCAACTAAGACCTGGCTCAACCAAATAAATACATAAATAAATATTTTTTTAAAAAACAAACATAGCTCCTGCCCCAGAGAAACTACCTAAGGCCATAGTGTTTATTGATTTAGTCAACAGGTATTCTTGGGGCACCTACTATGTGCCAGGCATCATGACACAAACCCTGTCCTTGTGTATCTTGCACTCTTTTAGGGAGAGATGCCCCCAAAGCAAACAAGAAAGTATAAAATCGAGATAGGAACCAAAAGTACACACCAGTCTGATTCCATTAGATAGCATTCTAGAAAATGTAAAAGAATCTAGAGTGACAGGAAGCAGATCGGTGGTTGCCTGGGGCTGGTGGTGGATGAAGGGCTCAAGCGCCGAGGGCACGAGGAAAGCTTTGGGAGTGATGGAAATGTTCTGTGTCTTGATTGTTGATGGTGATTTCATGGGTGTGTACATCTGTCAAAACTCATCCCACTGTGCACTTTAAATGTATGCTGTTTACTGTGCATACATTCTATTTTGCTTGATAAAATATTGTTTTAGTTGAGTGATAAGCTACAAAGTAGTGGGTTTCTCAAAGGTCACATTTCAAGTGAGGCCTGAAGGAAGAGATGGGGCCATCTCGACAAGGATGGAGGGAGGGGAGGACGGGGGGAGGAGTGTCCTAGGTGAAGGGAACAGGATTTGCCAAGGTCCAGAGATGTCAGGAGAGCCCAGCACATCCGGAAAGCTCGAGTGGCTGCGGATGACCTGGGGTCCCGGTTGTGTCTGGTGGGCCTGGTGAAGGAGAGATGAGATTGAAGATGAGAGTGGATGGTTGTACTTTGTGCTGAGGGCGATGGGGCGTGGCTGAGGCTTTTTAATTTGGAGGTTGACACAATCAGGTTAGCATGGGGAAGATTTCTCTGGCCGCGGTGTAGAGAACAAATTGCCAGAAGGGCAAGAATGAAGGTTGGGGCCCATTAGGGCTCTGTTGGCATAACACAGGTGTGAGATGGAGGCCCAGATGAAGAGCAAGGAGAGTGGTGGTGGGGTCGGAGTGGAGAGGAAAGCCTCGGGGCATTTGTAATTGAGTAAATGGGGGTTGAAAGAAGGCAGAGGCAACATGGACACCCAGGCTTCTGAACTGGGCAACCCATGGAAGGAGGTGGCATTTCCTGAATAGGAAACCCTGGCGGAGAAGCAGGTTTAGGGGCTGAAAGGCTGGGTCCAGGTATGGACATTTGAGTCTGAGCTGCCTACAAGACACCCTGGGCAGGTGTTCAGCAGGCCGTGGACACTCAGGAGAAAGTCTGAGCTGGAGACTCCAGGAGGCATACATGGGTTGGAAGCAGGGGCCAGGGCAGATTAACCTCCCAAAGATGCTCACAACATCATCTTCCATCCCAGGTGGTCCTTTTTAGCGACCTTGGCAACCCCCACCAAGCAATGCAGTCCATTGTTCCACCCCCTTGAATCTGGGCGGATCCTGTGACTGCTTTGACCAATAGGACGTGGGGATGGAAGGTTTGACCAATGGGACATAGGGATGAAAAGTTTGACCAATAGGACATAGGGATGGAAGGCTTGACCAATAGAACACAGGGATGGAAGGCTTAACCAATAGAATGCAGGGATGGAAGGCTTGACCAATAGAACGCAGGGATGGAAGGCTTGACCAATAGAATGCAGGGATGGAAGGCATGCCCAGCCAGATCCAGGAGTGGCCCGTAACTGTCCTGGTAGCTTCTGCTTCCAGGCTCTCAGAGGCCAGCCACCATGTTCCAAGGGCATGTTTTTCAAGACCGCTGTTCTGTAAGAAACCCAAGGCATGTGGAGACAAAGAGAGTGGTCGAGGAGCACTGAGGCCCAGCACGTTCCTGAAGAAGCCACTTTGTAAGTGAATCATCCGAACCCTGACCCTGACTGATGCCACTGAGATCAGATGCAGGCTGTCTAGGCGAACTCTTGCTGGTACCCAAGAGCTGCATAGATTTAAGTTGATAAATCCGGAGATAGTTTGTTACTCAGCAAGGTAAATAATCGACCAAGACAATAGCAAATGGTCCACTGAGCGAGTCTCCCCAGACTCTCAGCATTGTTCCTCAACTCAGGGAGTCTGCCAGGCTCTGCCTGGGTCGCCCTTCCCTGCACTGCGGCCTGGAAACTCTCTCCAGGCATTCAGCTGGAACAGTCTTAAGGCTCACTTCATTTGTATCCATCCTTCAGGGGTCACTGTCCTTCCTTCCTTCCTTCCTTCATCATTGAACCTTGATCAGTTTATGAGGTAGGTACTCATATCCCCATTTTATTTTCCCCATTTTACAGATACACCGATATGAGGCAGGCACCAGCATTACCCTCATTTCACAGATGAGTAAACTGAGGCTTAGAGAGGTTAAGTGACTTGTACAAGGTTGCTTAGCAAGGAGCAGGACCAGAACTTGGACCTGGTTCTTTCTTTCTTCCAGGATCTGAAACACCACACTCTACTACCTCTCCAAATGCATGCCATAACCAAATGTAACTATTCCAGGTCATTCTCCACTGCCCAGGTTGTTGTATTTCTGTGTCCTTATCTAAAACAATAGGGAATAAGAACCTGCCCTGCAGAAATAATAACATGAATGAGCAAGATACACTGACCTTGATATTTATTGCAATTTTGTTTATAATTTTAAAAAATTGGAAACAACATGTACCCATCAAGAAGAGGATGCTTCGGGACTTCCCTGGTGGTCCAGTGGTTAAGACTCCACACTTCCAATGCAAGGGGCGTGGGTTAGATCCCTGGTCAGGGAACTAAGATCCCACATGCCCTGCGGTGCTGCAAAAAAAAAAAAAAAAAAAGAAGAGGATGCTTAAATACATTCTGATACATCCATACAATGGAGTGCTGCACAGCTGTTAAAAAGTATCAGGAAGATTTATATGTATTGGCATTAAAGATGTTCAATCTCTCTCTATATATATATACACACATACATATATATGTAAAATGATAGTACGTTGCTTTTTTTAAAAAAATCTATCGATCGATCGATATCTCCAGTCCCATGCAGGTCCATGAGCAGGAGCATTTCTCTGCTCCAGGCAGCCATTCAGGGACCCAGACTCCTTCCATCTTCCATCCTTCATCACAGCAGAAGGAGAAGAGAGAGAGTAGAGGATCAGGTGTGGGAGATTTTTATGGGGTGGGCATGGAAGTGACAATCATTACTTCAACCATATTCCATTGTCCACCCTTGAGCATATGGCCACTCCTCACCACAGGGGAGGCTGGGAGATGTCGTCGAGCTGTATGCCAGTAGGTGGGCTTGGTGAGCATCTAGCCAGCCTCGGTTGCACCAACTGATATGTACCTTTTAAACCGATTCATATAAAAAAAAAAGTATGTGCATGGATATATTTTTAATATGGAAAAGTCTGGAAGGATGTATTAAGCCGTTCCCTCTCATGAGTGAAAGGGAGACTTTCACTTTATATGTCTGTATGTTATTTTTCAAAATGATGGCACGTATTTTCTGTGATTAACACTTAAAGATTTGTATGGGACTTCCCTGGTGGTCTAGTAAGACTTTGTGCCCCCAGTGGAGGGGGCCAGGGTTCTATTCTTGATCGGGGAACTAGATCCCACGTGCATGCCGCAACTAAGAGTCTGCATGCCGCAACTAAAGATCCTGCATGCCACAACTAAGACCAAGCGCAGCCTAAATAAATAAATAAATAAATATTTTTTAAAAAAACCACACTTAAAGATTTGTAAAATGATATTACATTGCTTTTCTTAAAAATGGCTTTGAGCTACAGTAATCAAGACAGCATGGTACTGGCACAAAAACAGAAATATAGATCAATGGAACAAGATAGAAAACCCAGAGATAAACCCACGCACAAATGGTCACCTTATCTTTGATAAAGGAGGCAAGAATATACAATGGAGAAAAGACAGCCTCATCAATAAGTGGTGCTGGGAAAACTGGACAGCTACATGTAAAAGAATGAAATTAGAACACTCCCTAACACCATACACAAAAATAAACTCAAAATGGATTAAAGACCTAAATGTAAGACCGGACACTATAAAACTCTTAGAGGAAAACATAGGCAGAACACTCCATGACGTAAATCACAGCAAGATCCTTTTTGACCCACCTCGTTGAGAAATGGAAATAAAAAAAATAAACAAATGGGAGCTAATGAAACGTAAAAGCTTTTGCACAGCAAAGGAAACTACAAGCAAGACGAAAAGACAACCCTCAGAATGGGAGAAAATATTTGCAAATGAAGCAACTGACAAAGGATTAATCTCCAAAAT
>NC_041226.1:86102616-86108346 GCF_002837175.3 Physeter macrocephalus
AACCTAAGTGTCCATCAACAGATGAATGGATAAAGAAGATGTGGCACATATATACAATGGAATATTACTCAGCCATAAAAAGGAACAAAACTGAGTTATTTGTAGTGAGGTGGATGGACCTAGAGACTGTCATACAGAGTGAAGTAAGTCAGAAAGAGAAAAACAAATACCGTATGCCGTATGCTAACACATATATATGGAATCGAAAAAAAAAAAGGTTCTAAAGAACCTATGGGTAGGGCAGGAATAAAGATGCAGACATAAAGAATGGACTTGAGGACACAGGGAGGGAGATGTTTTTAAGAAAATGGCTTTGAGCCAACTGAGTTTAGAATTTTAAATGTTCACTAGGGGGCAGGAGAGATGTGTGTTTTGTGTGCTTCTGCTATTTGCTAATCGCCATTTACTACATTTCTTGCATAATTTCCTCCTTCAGCAGGCCATCTGTAACGTTTGCTGAACTGTTTAAGAAAATGACAGCACGGCTTCCCTGGTGGCGCAGTGGTTAAGAATCCGCCTGCCAATGCAGGGGACAAGGGTTCAAGCCCTGGTCCGGGAAGATCCCACATGCTGCGGAGCAACTAAGCCCGTGCGCCACAACTACTGAGCCTGCGCTCTAGAGCCCATGAACCACGACTACTGAGCCTGCGTGCCACAACTACTGAAGCCCGTGCATGTAGACCCCATGCTCCACAACAAGAGAAGCCACCGCAATGAGAAGCCTGTGCACCGCAAAGAAGAGTAGCCCCCACTCGCCGCAACTAGAGAAAGCCTGTGTGCAGCAACGAAGACCCAACACAGCCAAAAATAAATAAAATAAATATTTTTTAAAAAAAGAAAGAAAATGACAGCACCCAGGCCTCGCACACTGGCGGGCTTCAGCTATGGGCTCAACCATCCCATTTTAATCGGATCCTCAAGGCTGTGGTTACCTTATGTGTCAGGATTGAAAATGCGTGTGTTTCATACCAGCTTTCGAGCACCCAGTGCAAGAAGTCTGCTAACTTGCCCGAGAAAAGGCCAAAGTACTGTGAAGCCAATGTACTGCCTGCTGTGCTGGGATCAATCTGGGAGATGCCACATTTAGATCATGGAGTGATGACCCAGACATCTGTCCCCACCTTTCTGAGGATGTATGTGGCCACTTCCCCAGTCTCCTGAGCACGGCAGCCAGATCGGGGATTAAACCATTCGGGGGCCTGGGGGAGTGTGGGGGAACTCATGCTCACAGGAGTGAATAATGAGCAAAATCTCAGTGAAAACAAAATCACTAATGTCATCTAAAGTCACTGAAACATTTGTCTCCTCTCTTTGGACTTTCCTGATGCTCCGAATCGGGATGAATACTCTCACACCCAGACAACGTGGTGGGCACCCCCCGCCGGAATGTTCATCGTAGCCAGTCTCATAGAAGAGTTTGTCGGGGACTGAGAGTTCCACCCCCAATTCCCGTGGAGCTCCTGGAGACCAGGAACCAGGTCTTGTTTGTCTTTGTTTTTCTCATGAGGCTAGTACGCTGAGGACACACGCAATCTATGTGAATGGAACGGAACGGAACTGAACAAATACGGAGCATCATGTAAAATACTGTGGGGTACCTAAAGAGAAGTCTGGGTTAGGGAAGTTGTAGCACAGTGGTTAAAACATGAGCCTGGGGGGAATAAAGTTAAAAAAAAAAAAAGAGCGTGAAGCAGACTGACTACTTACTAGAAGTGTGTCTCTGTGTAACCCACTCAGCCAAGGGAGTGGAGAAGATGGACGTGGCTGCCCTCCTTCACCAGACCAGGAGGGTTAGACCCTAGCAGCTGTTTGGACTGTGTAACCCAATCCACCTGGCCAGCCCCGATTGGACCGGGGGTGAGCCTCTGACTGGAGCTGGGCCAATCAGATCATCTCTCTTGGAACTCAGGTTTAGGAATGAGCATCCTTCATGGGTCTGGTCTGTTAGCTGAGGAGGGAGAGGAAGGGACCTGGGGGGGTGTGGATAAGGGGCCATGTGGGCAGTTCAGGTGCCGGTGAGGTATTGCACTTCCTGCCCTTCGGTTCTACCTGTGAGACACCCGCGTGCCTTCTAATAAATTCTTCTTTTTGCCGAGCCATTATTAAATTGGTATCTGTAACATGTGACCAAACAAATACTCCCTGATCTAGATCCCACCCTCCCAGGATTACTGTGAGGGTTGAAGCAGTGACCAGCCGCAAGCAGCCCTCATTACCATTGCTGCTATTATTAATGGACTCCACCTCCCCTTCTGATCTGCAATAATGATATAGTGAAGAGATCATCTCTGTCCTCAGGGAACTGACGATGTGGTTGGGGAGTTCAGGCAGGTACGTGTGAAGTGATTGTCAACAGTCCAATTTGAGATGAGCCCTGGAGCCACCAGTCTCCTTTGGCTGTTTTTATGTATTTATTTATTTTTGGCTGTGTTGGGTCTTCATTGCTGCACGCGGGCTTTCTCTAGTTGTGGCGAGCGGGGGCTACTCTTGGTTGCGGTGCGCGGGCTTCTCATTGTCGCGCCTTCTCTTGTTGCGCAGCACGGGCTCTAGGCACGCGGGCTTCAGTAGTTGTGGCACATGGGCTCAGTAGTTGTGGCTCGCGGGCTCTAGAGTGCAGGCTCAGTAGTTGTGGCGCACAGGCTTAGTTGCTCCGCGGCATGTGGGAGCTTCCTGGGCCAGGGATCAAACCAGTGTCCCCTGCATTGGCAGGGGGATTCTTAACCACTGTGCCACCAGGGAAGCCCCAAAAACCCCGTCTTAAAAAGGCTCTCTTAGCAGGCTCCTGGCCACCTTGCTGTCCCTTCCACCGTGGATTCTGCAGAGCTGTGTAGTGGTCATCTGGTTCATCCTTCCCTGGACTGTTGGAAGAGGGCCCAGAAGCACCCTTGCAGGTACTGATTGAGTTCCTTCCCTGTGTTGCTGCCACGTACATAAACCAGACATGGTCCTAGTACTAATAATGTTTTTCATTTTCTGTATCTTATGATGTGTTTTTTTTTTTACATTGAAATTTTATTTTTATATTTATTTATTTATTTTTAATTGAAGTATAGGTGATTTACAATGTTGTGTTAGTTTCAGATGTGCAGCAAAGTGATTCAGCTATGCGCACACACACACACAACTATATTGAGTATAGTTCCCTGGGCTATACAGTAGGTCCTTGTTGGTTATTTATTTTATATATAGTAGTGTATATATGTTAATCCAAAACTCCTAATTTATCCCTCCCTCTCCCTGTCCCCTTTGGTAACCATAAGTTTGTTTTCCATGTCTGTCTCATGAAGTTTTGACATCTTAAAAGTCTTGCTGGCTTGGGAGAGTCTAGCCAATTCTTAGAGACAGGAGAGGGAGCACACCTTTCATATGCAAACCGACCCATCCCTGGTCACCTTATGAGAGGACATGCCTGCCTTCATATGGCTCTCTAATTTCTTGTATCTGTTATGTAACTCTCACACACCACACCAATATTTCCTCTGCCCTAAGTTATCCCAGGGCCAGGCAACTAGAGTGCACCCCTTTGTCCAGAGCCCACTGGAATTATTCACACTAGTCAATCCTACACTGTTTACCCTGCCCTGCCTTGCCTTTCCTGAAAAAAAACCCAGTAAAGACTCTGTCCTAAGCTTCCCTCTCACTCCCGCTTCTGCCTCCTGACCGCCCTGGCGCTCCCCATGTGGCCCTGCATGGTATGGTGTGCCCCCTTCTCTCAGGAAATGTAAGTAGTCAATTCTCCTCTCAACGGCATCGGCCTCTCCTCGTTGTCACTCAGTCACCTCCATAAATTAAAATCCCATGGGTACAAATGAGACAGTCCCTGCTTGCAGGAGCTCACAGTGTCCTGAAGGGGACAGACATTAAACAGATACAAGAAATTGAAGAACTGTATGGAGGTGTGTGCTATCAAGGAGACATATAGGATTCTGCAAGGCTCTTAACCCTCCAAGATGCCGAGATGAATGTCCATGGATTTTGCCTCATCAGCATCTCTTCCCCAGATATTGCTTTGAGCGTCACCTGTCCCCACTCCCCGTTGCTGGTTCTGTGGCATCCACTCCTCAGCTTTCTTGCATTTGGTGCAATTCCCAGGCCTGGCCGATTTATGCACCCTACTCCCCCACCCCCCGCCTGCAGTCATTGGCTCAGGGACAGGCATGTGACTCAAACTAGGCTAAGGAGAGTCAGCTGGTACCCAACTCAGCCACTGCACAGAGAGAGATCAGTTGGGAATAGAGCCAACCCAGAGGAGTAATGTCGTAGTTTCAGAGCCTAGAGGTAGCTGTTGGTCCTGGCTGTAACCCTGGTTTGCTAGTTATGATGTCCAACAAACTCCCTTTTTGCCCTAACCAAGCTGAACTGGGTTTCTGACAGTGAAATCAAGCATCCTGACCAGTACAGGGAACTGGCCCTAATGGGGAGGGGTGTGTGTGTCAGGGAAGGGTTTCCCGTAGAAGTGGCAGTTAAACTGAGAAGTGAAAGATGACTAGGAATTAGCCAAGTAGAGAGGAGGGAGAGAGCATTTTCTAGACAAAAAGAGCAGCATGAGAGAAGGCTGTAAGGTAGGAAGAACAAAGCTGTAGAAATTTGTTTGCTTTCATTACCTTGCATGTGTTCTATTATAGCTATAAGCACCTTTGATGAATAACCTTTATTAAATAAGCTCCATGACCCTTATTAACAGCAATGTCCATTTATAAAGTACTTTTTAAAAAATTATTATTATTATTTACTTTATTTATTTATTTGGTTGTGCTGGGTCTTAGCTGCGGCAGGCAGGCTCCTTAGCTGCGGCTCACCAGCTTCTTAAGTTGTGGCACGTGTGCTCCTTAGCTGCGACTCACTGGCTCCTTCGTTGTGGCATGCGTGTGGGATCTAGTTCCCTGACCAGGGATCAAGCCTGTGTCCCCTGCATTGGAAGGTGGATTCTTAACCACTGCGCCACCAGGGAAGTCCCTATAAAGTACTTTATTGTTTGAAAGTGTCTCGTCATTTGATATGTCATGATTTATTGAATATATTTGGTTCCACTCTCACGAACCCCTGACTGGGCCTACTATTCAGACTGATTTTCTGCTTTGCACCCAGACTTTTGGACCTAAAAGACTGACTCAGAAGCCTAGAAGGATTGGGGATGGCTTTGGGAGTGGGGGGGAGGTGGTCTGGGGCCAAGGGCCAGTTTTGCCTGACGATGCAGCTGCCACAAGAGCTGAGCAGTGCGGCTCTGGCTCAGAGCAGCCATTCATCAGCTCGAAAAGAGAGACAAATTTGTCAATCTTTGGCTTTGCCTTTGACCCCTAGAGAGCTGGAACTGAGGACTCTGGAAATTTGGCCGCCACCCAGGGCCAGCTCTCAGTTACAGAACAGCGAGCCCTCCAGAGTGTGCCGGCAGATGCGAACAGGAATCTCTGCAACGTCAATTACCTTTCCTTCTCCCTCCACCTCTTCCAAACCCTGTTCCCATCACTGGATTATTTATCTGAGGGAAACAGGAGGGAAAACTGAGTTCGTTTTGTGTTACTTCTTTGTACTCCATCTTGGGCCAAGAATAGCGAGCAGGGGGCAGGATGTGAACATCCCTTGTGTTACTAAAATTTGTTGTTATTTATACTTGCATTATATGATTTAACTTTGACTCCCTAAGTTACAAACTCTTTGGAGGGAAGAATCAATCGTGCACATTTTTGTAGGACCCATAGCAGCTCACACAGTGCCTATAGCTCTAAGTAG
>NC_041226.1:86108846-86129024 GCF_002837175.3 Physeter macrocephalus
CCGCCCCCCACCCCCGGGCCTGGCACTAGGCGACAAGGACTCCCAGAGCGGGGGCACTCGGCTTCTCCCACGGAGCAGGGCGAGCTGGAGGCCTCTGGGGCCGCTCCTCCACCCGCCCTGGAGAGGAGCTTCGGAGACCGACTACACCCTGCCCCCTCTGCACACGCACCCCAGCCCCCAGGACGGATGGCCGCTGGCCTCTGCTGAGGCTCCTCCCACCTGTCAGTCATAGCTCTTCGGAGCCGGGAGGGATCAGCGCCCGTTCCAGTTACAGAAGCGGAGACGCAGGCCCAGGGACGGCAAGGGGCTGGTCCGGGCCACGCAGCGCCAGGGCCAGAGAGGGGAAGGGGCTTAGTGGATGTGAGAAAATGAAAACTGTCCCCTCGAGATCTGGACGCCCCAGGCGTCCCCACCCCGCCGTCCAGCGGCGGGTGAGGAGATCGAGATCCGGCTGGGAGGGTTGCCGGGGCCGGGCGGGGTGGGCCCGTGCGGACGGCGCCCACACGTCTCCCCTGATCGCTCGCCGTGCGCGTGTCCGTCCAGAGTGTAACTGCAACCAGATCGGCTCCGTGCACGACCGGTGCAACGAGACCGGCTTCTGCGAGTGCCGCGAGGGCGCGGCGGGGCCCAAGTGCGACGACTGCCTCCCCACGCACTACTGGCGCCAGGGCTGCTACCGTGAGTGCGCGCCGCCCCCCTGCGCGGGGCCGCGTGCTGTGGGGCCCGGGGCGGGGCCTCGAGGCCGCGCAGGTCGGGTCCGGGTCAGCGGGTGGGTCCCAGGGGCGGGACCTGGCGCTTCCGGGGCGGGGCCCGGTAGGTGGGCGGGGCCTGGTGTTGCCCAAGGCAGGGTCCGGGTGGTGGGCGGGGCCTGATGCAAGCCGGTGTAGAGTCGGTAGCGGAAAGGGGCTTGGAGGCCAAAGGGGAGCCGGGGCTTGGCTGCAGTTGGCTGGAGGCGGGCGGATTTGCGGGGAGGGAGGGAGGGAGGCAGTCCGAGGAAGTGAGGGGCTGGCGGAGACCCGACGTTAGCCAGGGGAAGAGGGTGGAAGGGCGCCCCAGGCACGTGGAGCAGCGCGTGCTAATAAGCTGTGGACGGGAGAGCAGGTGCGTCTGAAGAACCGCACCAAGGCCAGTGCCGGGGCCGGGGCGGGGAGAGCCGGGCAGCGGCGGGAGGGAGGCAAGGGCTCGGTCTCGCGCGGCCCTTGGTACCATCCCCGCCGGGACGCTTTGCACCAAGTGCGCCCTGAGTCTCCAACACCCCCTGGTCCAGGCCGCGCCCCCAGTGTCGCACGTCCCAGGGGCTGAAGCTCCAGCGCGGGGCGCGGGGAGGGAGGGCTGGACCGGGCCGCCACCCGAGTTAACCGCCCCTCCGCCCCGCAGCCAACGTGTGCGACGACGACCAGCTGCTGTGCCAGAACGGCGGCACCTGCGTGCAGAACCAGCGCTGCGCCTGCCCGCGCGGCTACACCGGCGTGCGCTGCGAGCAGCCCCGCTGCGACCCCGCGGCCGCCGACGGCGGCCTGGACTGCGACCGCGCGCCCGGGGCCGCCCCGTGCCCCACCACGCTGCTCGGCTGCCTGCTGCTGCTGCGGCTGGCCACCTGCCTGGACTGCTGAGACCCGCGGAGGACCCCCGGCCGGGGGGCGGGGCGGTCCGTGCGCCCCGCCGCGCCCTGCGCCCCCCACCCGGAGAGCCGGGAGCCCGGGGGCCGGCGTCGGAGGCCCGGCGGCCAGAAGGGTGCGGCCCGAGCTGCTCCCAGGTGCTACTCAGCAGAGTCCTCCCGCCCCGTCCCCCCCGAAGTGGCACCTGCCCCCCGCCCCGGCGCTGCAGCAGGGGATGCTGTGTGGTCGGTCGCGGCCCCAGCGGCCCGCGATTTCGGTCTTAGCTTTTCTTTTATATTACCCACCTACCCTTTCCTTTTTTTTTTTTTTTTTTTTTTTTGCGGGCGGTGAGACAGGGGGGTGGGAGAAGCGCTGCTTATCCCAACAGCCCCAGCTCCTGCCTCCTGCCTCCCTCTCCCCGCCCCACCCCACACACGACTGTTGCAGACACCCCCTGCGCCTGTCCCTGGCTCACCATCAGCCAGCGGACCCGAAAATCCAGTTGCAGACACCTCTAGTCGCTGACCTGATTCTCTTTTCTATTCTTTGTTTTCCCTTACAACCCACCAGACCCCAGGCCTTTCCAGAGGCCTGGTGACCAAGGAGCTCGCTGTCTGGGGGAAGGGAGTTAGGAAGGAGGGTTGGGAGGGCTGGAAACTTCCTTTTGTAGAGAACTATTTTTGTTTGTATTAACCGCCCCTATAAGGAGGGACAAGAGCGGGTACGCTGGACCCCACGGGGGTGGTTGATGGTGTATAATCTGACAGTAAAGAATCTGCTCACTGCTGCCTCCAGGGCCTGTTTTCTTTCTGTTCTTTTTTACCCAGCAAGTGGGAGTTAAAGGGGAGCCCACAAAATAGCCCTAAAGAAGCAATTTCACGCTCAAGGCCGTCCCTTCCCCAGGCCCTTCTGTGAACGACAAGCAGGCGTAGCCGCCGGAGCTCTCTCACCATGTGGCCAGGCCTGGCCCCGCGGAGACCTACAATGTTCCCCAAAATTGGGAGGTTATCTCCCTCCTTCCCCCCCCCCCCAGAAAAACTCCAGAGCTTATTGGCACTTTGCCTTGGTTGTCCTCAAATTTAAAAGCATGTGGTGGACACTGATACCCTTGCTGAAAAGTGCAAGGCAAGCGACTGGCAGAGCCATCTAACAGGGCTCGACTCTGATGCTCCTGTTTCTAAATCAGGATGGGGGGGTCCTATCAGGCCTGCTGGACCCCAGCCTCAGGCCCAGTGTCTGCTGCTGCCACCGCCTTCCAGAGCCCCCTGATGGTCACATGCCAGGGTGGGCACAGGCTGGTGGAGGCGGCAACGCAAAGACCCACAGCCGACCCCCCTCTCCTCTCTCCTTCCTCTTTCCCTCCAGAGCATCAGGAAGGCGATGGCCGAGGGGACCAGGGGCAGTGTGGGAATTGTGAAAGGGAGCTCCAAAGAAAGGGGTGCATCAGCCTAGCCCTGTGCTTCTGGGGTGCCCGTGGGTCTCTCTGGCCCTTGGGAGTTGGATTTCCCTGCTGTCTCTCAAGAAGATCCAGATTTCCCTGCCCACCTGCTTACTTCCCAGCAGCCCCGGAAGATTCCCAGCCCACGGTCAGGTTCTGGTCCCTTGTTGCTCCTACAGCCGTCCCCTCCCCCGCCCCCCGCCCCCCGCTCCCCACCCCCTGAAATTACCCTCTGGCTGCAGCCGCTCTTTCCAGGCTGGGAAGTTTAAACCTGCGTTCCTCCTGCAAGTCCCCAAAGCAAGGCTCAGTTTAACAAAAGTTGAGGATGACAAGAGATTACAACATGGCTACAGGTGGATATAAAATATGCTTAGAGCCTCTCGGGGTCAAACACTGACCCTCCTGGCCTCCAGATCTCCCTCTGCTCCTAACCCCAAGAAAGTGCCTTCTTTCAGCTCCGCCCCTGCCCCCGCCCCGTGGCCTCAGTGGCTAAAAGAAAACATCCCTGGGGTCCTCGTGGAAGGGAGGGGCCATGTGACACAGCTCTGGCCAATGGGCTATAAGCAGGAGTGATGGGCGGGTCCCCCAGAAAGCTCCGTAGAAGCCTCTCCTCCCCTCACTCCCCACCCAGCCTCAGCTGGCCAAGTTTGGGGCCCCGGCGTTTCTCTTCCCCCCTCTCCCCATGCTCTGGCGGCATGGGGTCGGGGAGCCACCCCCTCAGGATGGTGGAGCCGAGAGGGTGGAATTTGGTTTTCTGAGGACCTAGCAGAGCAGGGGACGCCAGCCCTAGTTGCTGACCTCCACACTTCTTAATGTGTGAGAAAAAATAAACGTTTATGTGATTAAAACACTGGTCTTTGGGTTTTCTGTTACATGCAGACTTACCAATTCCTAAGTTATTGGCCCTTCGCACCCAGCAGCTTGGTCTCTGGGTCCACTGATGCAGAGACACTAAAACGTTACCCCTGCTTAGCCACAGCCTCTGTGTCATAACACTGCCCACAACGAAGACAACAGATGGCAGTGGCTTTAGGCCCAGGAGTTCAGGCCTGTCAAGCCGCCTCTTTCCAGAACAGGACCTGCCTCCGCCTTCAAAGGCGCACAGGGCAGGCTGACCAAAATCCACCTGTAGATAAAACACCAACTGCAGGCTGCAATTTGTAAGCATGGTCGCCTTCCTCCTAATCATCATGATATTAACATATAAAGGAACCATGATCATTCACCCCCAAATACACACACTCTCACCACACACACACACACGCACACGCACACGCACACACGCACACACACACACACACACACACAGTCTTAGGTCTGGGTCCCTTATTAGCAGAGCTTGAGACGGGTTCAGTGCGTGGATTTGCGGAGGGTGTGCTATCAAGACATGTGAAAGGGAGTGAGAGAATTAGGATGGGGCGGGGAAGCCCAGTGAGGACACCCAGCTTCAGCCTGGTCCACCTACCGGGGCTCTGGGCATCAATCACGTCTTGAGGCAAGGGGGCATCTCATGCCGTTGGCTTCATGCTGGATTTGGGGGCACCCCCAGTACAGAAGATGGGCGGCTATGAGCTGTAACAGGCATCACAGCAGTGGAGGGGGGTTCCGATAGACGGGCTCTGGGTCGGGCACCAGCAGCTTCCACTGAACATACACGCACACATACCCCTTGGTGTCACCCTGGGTGTGTCCCTGGAAGGCCCTGAGGGGTCTGGGAGGAGGGGTCCTCAGTGGGCAGCACCCTGTCCTCCCTGACCTCTCTTGCCAGACCAGCAGCGCTATGTCAGCTTCCCTGGGACTAGTCTCTGTGCAAGCAAGGGCCGGGGAGGTGGAGTGCATTGTAAATCAGAGCGGCAGCCCAGGTCCCCGAGGACTCGGCTCGGGCCCTGACCTCAGCCGGAGGAGGGAGGGAAAGCTGCCAGTGGCCATTTGGAAAACTCTGACATCTTTCAGGCAGTGGGGAAAAGGAGAAAACAAGGTTGGCAGAGCCCAGAGTCACAGCCCGGCCTCTTTTCAATGGTGCGCCCTGGTCCCAGACCTCATGTTTTGACATCTGGTTCTGAGAGGTAAAGAGGAGAAAGCTCCCCTTTCACAGCATGAACGGTAACACAGTAACAGCCACTGTCGCAGGCATGGTGCATGCATGATTACGCTTAACCTTCACCTTCGCCCTAGGACAGGTTTCTCACCCTCAGTGCCACTGACATTTGGGGCTGGATAATTCTTTCGGGGTGGGGTGGGGAGTGGCTGTCCTATGTGTGGTAGGACGTGTAGCAGCACCCCTGGCCTCGAGCCTCTAGGTGCCGGTAGCCCTCCCTCCGGGCACTGCAAAGTGGGGGCAAAATTGCCCCAGGCTGAGAATGCTCTCAGCGGAAGGGATTGTCTACCCAGTTAACAGAGAGGGAAGTCGAGGCTCAGAGATGGGAGGTAACTTGCCTGAAGTCACGCTTGCTAAGAAGCAGGGGCAGGAGGTGACTCAGGACAGCGTGAGTGTGAACCCAGGCCTTGCAGCCTCGGCAGCCCAGGCAAGAGGGTGTCCACCCGCTGGGGCCTGCAGCTCCTGCCCGCACCCCTCCTCCGCCCCTGCAGCGGCTCCAGGGCAGAGCGAGGGGCCCTGGGGAGCCGGGCGTCATCCGAATGGCTTTGCTGTCAGGGGAGATGCCTCGCCCCCTGCCCTCACCTGCCCCCTCTAAATAAGCAGGCCTGCTGCGTCGGCGTTTTTACAGTTATGAGGCATTTATGGGCACCTGGGGAGCAGCTGTCGGCGTCTCCCCACAGGCCTGGGCAGGGGGCTCCCACCATGCCCGCACCCCTGCCCTGGCCCTGCTCCTCCAGCTGCGCCAGTCTCCCCGAGTCCCCGAGAGATCCCTGCACATCTCAGGCCAGGGTAAAAGCCTGAGGTTAAGGGTAAAAGCCCAGGGAAGAAAAAGCTTTACTTGTTTTTATTTTCCCCTTTATAAAACACAAATCATGACTGCAGGGGAGTTAGAAAAAAAACAGAAATGCAAAATAATAATAATTTTTAACTTAAGATCACCCACAGTCCTCCGTCCAAAGCTAATAACTGTTAATATTTTCTGAAGTACATTTCCAGTGCTTTTCCAGAAAACAAACCTATATACAGAGAGTTTGCCCAGCATTTGTTAAGAGCGTGCTAAGCATTGTGCTGAGGTTGAATATATCTTCTTTCAAGGATCCCCGAGATGAAGCTGAGAAGTGAGCTCTGGTAATAGAGCCATTTTACAGCTGAGAACACTGAGGCTCTAAAAGTGTCCTGGTCGGAGATCTTGGGCACAGCACCAAAAGACAACTCTGGGTGATTAAAGCAGAAAAGAGTATTTGAAAGATCATAGGACCCACAGACACATGCCAGATGCACGGGGTGAGGGGTGGTGGTGCCGTGAAGCCAGGAGCGCCACCCAGTATCCTGGCCAGAGAGGCATCGCTGCTGTCCCTGTGAGGCTGCCATTGGCACCACCCTGGCCCAGGCCTTCCTCCTGCTGGCGTCCCCGGCAGGCCACACACAGTGTGCCCACACCCTTCTGTCCAGCTTTTCCCACTCCCTCAAGGGAGGTGGGCTGTCTTTCCCCATCCAGAGGAGGTGCACAAAGAAACAATGACTATCCAGCACAGAGAGGGTGGGCAAGTTGCCCAGGGTCACACAGCCAGGAAGAGGCTGAGTCCAGGTTGCAAGTGCAGTCTCTCTGGTGCAGAAGCCCAAGCTTATAACACTGAGCCGCAAAGCTGCCACCTTTTCCTTCTATTTTATTTATGTTAGCAATGATAGCCTCATCTTATACACACCCTTCTTTAGCCTGCTTTACAAACTTTAGCAATACATCCTGACTATCAAAGGAGATCGTTTAATTTTAAAAGGACATGAAAAACTTCACCCTTTTCCTTTTTGCCCCCACCAGTGGCCCTCTTCCCCGCCCACTGCCCCACCCATGCACCTCTCCCACGTGACAGGGTCTGGCCAGGCCCCCAGGACCCCTGTGGCCGGGCTCCCAGAGGCACAGAAGACCTTTCAGTCCAGCAAGGGGGTGCTGAGGCTGGAGGCCAGGTGGGTGAACCGGCGGCTGCCGTGTTACAGATGGCTTCCGGCCAGAGGACGCCTACTTTACTGACCGAGCAAGTGGTCCTGGGGACCCGGCCAGGAGCGGCTTGAATGGGTCCCAGAGTCCCGGGAGCTCCCGGAGCTGTGCCCTGCAGCTGACACTAAAGGCACTGGGGCCTGTCCTGCGCTGTACAGCTCACAGCTGACCCAGTGCCCACATTTCTCCCCTCGAGCAGCATGGGGGGGGGGCGGTTAGCGGGGTGGGGGGTAGCGAGTTTCTCGGCCAGGAGCGGCTTGAATGGGTCCCAGAGTCCCGGGAGCTCCCGGAGCTGTGCCCTGCAGCTGACACTAAAGGCACTGGGGCCTGTCCTGCGCTGTACAGCTCACAGCTGACCCAGTGCCCACATTTCTCCCCTCGAGCAGCATGGGGGGGGGGGCGGTTAGCGGGGTGGGGGGTAGCGAGTTTCTAAAGGCAGAAGGGATGGCATTGAGGGGCTCTCAATCCCACCACCTGGGTTCGAAGCTGTTCTCCACCACCTGGATGACCTTGGGCAAGTTACTCCATCTCTCTGTGCCTCAGTCTCCTTATCTGTGAAATGGGGTTGTGAAAACCAGCACCTACATCATGGGGCTATCGTGAGGATTAAAGAAGTTAATACGTGCAGTGCTGCCCCAAAGCAAGTGACCAGTGTCAGCCGTTGTTATCCATTTCCTCCCCGCGACCAAACCCTGCCAAGGGGGGCCCGTATCGCTCGGTCTCTCCTTCCTTCCTTCCTTCCTTCCTTCCCTCCCTCCTTCCCTGCCTCACCCAGCACATACCCTAGACCTCCACGTGCTGGGTCCCAGGGCACAAGGAGCCAGGCAGACACTGCTTGCCTCCCCTGATGCCCAACACCAGCCCTGGCACAGTGAGCGCCTTCCCCTCCCTAGGCGTCACAGCCCCTCCTCATCCTCCACCGGGAGGAAGAGATTAGGGAGGGGATCACATTCTGGGCATCTTCACTCCCATCACCCTCACCGAGACATAGGAGGCAGGCCTTGGGGAGGCCCTGATCTGCTGGGCCAGCGGCGACCCTGCTCCTCCCAGGACTTCAGCTCTGGAAAGAGCTTCCAGCAGAGGAGCCAATACTGGTGGTCTGTGAAGGGTGGAAACCTGGAGCCCAGATCTTGGTTTCTAAACATGCTCCGCCCCTAAGAGGAACCAGCGTTCCTCGGAGTGAAGTCCGATTCCACGGGTGGACAGAGACAGTCTGGGTGAGCCCGGGACGCCTCGTATCACAAGGTCAGGAGGTGCCCAGCTGGTGGGTTCAATCACAACCCAGCTGCAGGCGCGCCTGGCACTGTGGGGCCCTCGGGTCCGCAGGGCCAGGGCCAGAGGGCCCAGGTGGGTGTCCTGGGCACGGCGTCCAAGCGGGATGGACCCTTCATAGGGAAGGTGGCTCGAGGTCTCCTCCCAGCGCAGCTGTCCCTCTAGCCATTCATTCAATAGCCCCTTTCCTAAGCCCCCACCATGTCCCCTGGCTCTGGGGGTACAGGATGGGAAGGCCAGGAGGCCGTGTGAGGGCAGGGGGCCCTCCATGAGGAAGAGGAGGTTACACTGAGCCCCAGAGATGGTGGGCAGCCGTGGAAGGCTCGTGGCGATCCCACACTGCTGGACATTCCACGGCCCACCTCGGAAACCAGAGCGTCACAGGACATGACGAAGGTTTGTTAACACGGCTTTTTCCACAGACTCTGGGGCAACACCTTTTCAAAAAGAGAAAACGATGGGAATTCCCTGGCGGTCCAGTGGTTAGGATTCCGTGCCTCCACTGCTGGGGGCCGGGGTTCAATCTCTGGTCAGGGAACTAAGATCCCACAAGCTGCGCGGTGGCCAGAAAACCACACACACAAAAAAACAAACAAAAAGAGAAAATGACTGAAGAACTGGTGTGTCTTCTTTAAAATAAAGTTATTGTAAAAGTAGCTCATGCACAGTGTACAACAAATGGAAAAATGAAAAAATGTATGCAGAATATAATATTTACATTTACCCCCTAGAATAGGCGGAACACAGAGGATTTTCAGGGCACTGAAAATACTCTGTATGATACTCATGGTGGGTACAAGTCATTGCACGTTTGTCAAAAGCCATGGAATGTACAGCCCCAAGAGTGAGCCCTCATGTAAGCTGTGGGCTCTGGGTGATCGTGACGTGTCGGTGTAGCTTCATCGATTGTAACAAATGTACCATCTGGTGGGGGTGTTGCTGGGGGGACGTGGGGTGTATGGGAAATTTCTGTACCTTCTGCTCCATATTGCTACACACCTAAAACTGCTCTAAAAAAATAGTCTACAAAAAAAAAAAACTACCTAACCTCTATCAGCATTTTGGTGAATGTCCTTTTTCCTATAGAAACATCTATTTTGTGTTTGCCTGTCTATATACAGACACATATACGAACATACGCACACACATACACACATATATACACGTATATAAAACAAAACTATAACCCCCACCTAACCATAACATTGTGGACATTTTCCAGCTACCGGGATCTATTTACATCTGGCGCTGTCACTGCCCCAGAGAGGTGGATGTAAGTCCCACGTCGCTAGGACCACAGGATGTGTCTCTAGGCCCCATAACTACCTGAGAGTAGATTGCTAGGTAAGGGGTATTCCAATCAAGGCATTTATGTTGCAAAGAATGGAACCCACAAAGTCTGGCTCCTGTGATCAAGGGGGTTACTGGTGGGATAAGGGGATTATGATGCAAAGGGCAGGGCTCCAATCAGGCCCCACCTGGCATGCTGTCCTCATGGCTTGCTTCCTGGGGAAGGGAGCACCTGACCGTGCGGTCGTCTGGAGCTCTGATGTCACAGCCTCAAGCCCAGAAGCATCCACGTCCAGGTGCTCTGGAGTGCCTTCCTGCCCTGTGTCCCTACGTGACAAAGGTCTGAGCACTGCCTGGGAAAACTCTTCTACGTGGGTACCAGAGGAATGCGACAGGAAAAGCAGTAACAACCCCAAAGTCCATCAGAGTAGAACGGGCAGACTGGGGCCTGTTCCTAAAATGGAATACTACCCTCCACCCCAAAAGAGTGGATAACGGCTAGTCTCAGAAATGTAAGGATGAGGGGGAGAAAAGTCAGCCCCAGAATACCCACTGTATATAACACATAAACTTCAAAATTAAGTAAATTTAACTTGGGGGTGTGCAGTGAAACTTTTACAAACTACAGAATTCAGAATTCGGGTTACAACTAGGTGGAAGGGGATGGTGGGGTGGAGCGTCCGGAAGAAACATGGAGTGACCTTTCCAGGCGTCAGCAGTGCCATTTCTTATGATGGGGTGGGGGGCACACGGGTGTCTATTTTATTATGACTTTCCTTTTACGTCGGTCTTATATACACTCTGATGTATATGATTTATTTCACAAAAGTTTTAAGAGCCAGGTCTGTGCCAATCAGTGGTTTGAGAATCACTGTGGACATACACTGTCCCCAGGTCACCTATTTTTTAACTTGCTTGGGATGCCAACCTTAATTCATGCAGGAAGATAAAAACTTCCCTTACTGGCTGCTTTCTAACTTTGTGAAGACTGAAAATTAAACCTGAGATGATGTAGTAAATTAAAACGATAGTGATGCTTTTACATCAAATTATATGTGTTACTTAAAGGGTATTTGATGGCTCAAGTGTTTTTAACATTTAAGAGAATTTGGCATATTCACGTGAGATTAGTTTTGTTATTTCAATTAGAAACCTACTAAATAACTCAGTTTAGGATTAAATGGGAAAAGTTTAAGAACATTGTATTAAATGGTATTGTTTTATTATTATTTTTTGATATGAGGAAAAGAAACCTCAGGTTTTGTTTTTTATATTTTGAATTTTATTTTTTTATACAGCAGGTTATTAGTTATCCATTTTATACATATAAGTGTATGTATGTAAATGGTATTTTTTAAAAGAACTGGAGACTCACCGTGTTTATGAGTTTATCAGATTCACTAGATCAGTTTAAATACTAGAAGAGGTGGCAATTAAAGGGCTTAAAAAGAAAATTAGGGAACAGTTCTCAGAGCCTTCTGAGATGCTCTTCCTGGGTTATAATCCTCAAATTTGGCTCAAATAAAATTTTCCAATTTTTTCTTTAAAAAAGCTTAATTAAAAAAAATAAAAATAGATTTAATTTATAAATGCACTTTAAAAAGAAGAGTGATGCCCTTATGCCTTCCTTTTTATAGCAGTAGACTATAAGAAAGATCAGAATTAACTATTTCAGGTACTTGCAATGACCAGGGGGGTATTTGGTAAAGGAAGCAGCAGCAATGTTTTGCAGTTTTCTGGAGGACCAGGAAAAGAGGCCCCTACGAGCGGGGACTGTGGGAAAAGCCTCATAGAAAACCCATCCCTCTGAGCGGAGGAACCAAGATAAGATGTCCCTGTGACCTGAATGGTGGCAGCGTGGTTTTTGTTTTGTGTTTTTTTAAAATTTTACAGGAGTATAGTTGATTTAAAATGTTGTGTTAGTTTCTGCTGTACAGCAAAACAAATCAGGTATACATACACATATATCCATTCTTTTTTAGATTCTTCTCCCATATAGGCCGTTACAGACTAATGAGGAGTTCCCTGTGCTATACAGTAGGTCCTTATTAGTTATCTATTTTATACATAGTAGTGTGTACATGTCAATCCCAACCTCCCAATTTATCCCTCCCCCTCTCCTTTCCCCGCCAGTAACCATAAGTTTGTTTTCTACATCTGTGACTCTATTTCTGTTTTGTAAATAAGTTCATTTGTACCACTTCTTTAGAGTCCACATATAAGCGACATCATATGTTATTTGTCTCTGACCTACTTCACTCAGTTTGATCATCTCTAAGTCCATGCATGTTGCTGCAAATGGCATTATTTCGTCCTTTTTTATGGCCGAGCAATGTTGCACTGTATATATACGTGCCACATCTTCTTTATCCATTCCTCTGGGGATGGACATCTAGGTTGCTTCCATGTCTTGGCTATCGTGAATAGCGCTGCAATGAACATTGGGGTGCACGTATCTTTTTGAATTATGGTTTTCTCTGGATATACTCCCAGACCTCCTTCCCCAGCCCCGCTCTGCAGCCCTTGGGAATCTCCTTCTGAACAAAGGCAGAGATGGCCAGATGGCTTTTGGTGGTGGGCCTCGCCCCACTCAGGGCCCCTGCGGGGGGGGACCATTACTGCAGAGGGCAGACGTGACCCCGATGGGCCCCAAGGCTGCTCCCCTTTCCTCCTGAACCCTTAGGAGCCAGGCCGCAAGGCTGGCCACTCAACGGAAACACCTGAGAGTGAGTTTAAGCTTAAGTTTAAAAAAGAAAACGGTGACAAGTACTTGCCCCCAGACCCATGAAATCAGGAATTCTAGAGTAGGGCCCGGGAGTGGGAATTTTTCAGAAGTTCCCCCAGGTGACTCCAAAGTGCACCTCCCAGGCTGAAATCTACTAACAATTCGATTTGCAGCAATGCTGCTTAGACCAAAGGCAACAGGGTCCACCAGCAGGGCTGGGCCCAAGCTCCAACGAAGAGAGCACAAAGGCAGCTCCTGTGGTTCCGAGCACTGTCTAACTGCAGACACCATTTACGCCATTTGACTTGGCAAATGCCTTCTGTACAGCAGGACGGGGTGACGATAACTCAGGTCCTTTAAGAGTTATGGAGGGATCCCATGTACAGAACCCGCCTTCACGGTGCTGCACGACATTGGAAATTCTATTTAAGCTGAAGCTAAATTTTAGTTTCCTCCCTGAATTATTTGTTCCTCAAAACAATAAATGGCGAAACCCAGGTGGTGGTGACAGCGCGTGTGTTGGTCAGGAGGGACTTTAAAAATCACTGCTACAGCTGCCGCAGTAACCAATCCCACAAATAAAACGGCCATCGCAGAGCGCTCACCTCTCACCAGGTCACTTGGCAAGCTCATCTCGGCCCAGAACACATGCGTCTCTTTACCCTCGTGGGTGGTTGGTGCCTCCACCCGGAATGAGCGGGAGGCCCAGTGAAGCTGGCGGTGCCCAAGTCCTGGCGGAGCACAGCACATCTGACTGCGCCCCCGAAGCCACTGCTTTTATAAAACGAGTTGTGCTTTTGTAACCATCAGTGGTGACCCCCAACTTGGCCATCTATTCCCTGCGCCCTCGTCAGTGCCCTGGGAGCTCCTTTCGTGGGTCACTGTTCATCCGTCCCTCCTCTCTCACCCGCTCCCCAATCTTTGCCTGGAGGTGAGCGTGCGTTTCTAGACCAAACGTCAACCTGTAACTGACACCACAACTAGCCACGGTGCACCCTGCAACCTTACGGGTAAGATTCCAAGAAGAGGTGAGAAGCAAGGAGAGCTGGGGGTGCGGACTGGATGAGAAACCTGAATAAAACAAATCCCCACCAGATAATTTCGGCATAAAATAAATCTAATGGCAGACTAAATGGAATATCTGGGAAGTACCTTGAACCTTCATTCAAAAACACATAACTCCTAACCCACGTCAGTTTTCTTGTTTCCACTTTTAATTCTGCCATTTTCTCTTAATATTCAGGTTTTAACGAAGACAACAGTGCTATTGCTTGCCAAATCCCAGCTAGGAATTCAGAGCATAGAAAGAATCAAAACAACAGCAAAAAAATTATCCATCTGCACAACTAACTTTAGAAAATAGTTTAGTACAATTATTATAAAACTCATTTACAGGAGGTTATTCACATGTACTTGTCAAATTTGCTCCTGATAATGCATGAAAACACAGAACTAAATAAACGGTGCACAGTAAATCCAAGGCAAATTATATACAAAGAAGCAAAACAAATTTTTAAGTAGACTATATTCATGTTGAAAGAACTGAGATTGAAAGCAGACAAGGCCACCTTCTTATAACGCCATGGCAAGCATGAAACTAACGGCCGTTATTTTTCACCCGCAATGAGGTTAACCACCAACCAACACCACTGCTGTGACGGCCACATCAAGAAAGGCCACGCCGCACGTATGAGATGCTTAATGCAAATACAGGCACCAACTGGAACCACAAATCGACTCCAATGCAATGTCAGGTATGACTGCTTCCCGCTGGGAGAGGCTGTCAGGACACAGGCGTGCTCATTACAAGGGATGATGCACTACTTCTCGCGTTACCAGCCTAGGTGGAAGGTGAACCCAAAGTGAACACAACGCGTGAGACCAGGCACCAAACATAACTGGAAATAACACGGTTTGGGTGGGGCAGCAGAGTACGTGCGGTGGGGGGCACTTTACTTCCTTCACGTGGCGTGTGGGCGGAGTGGCAGCAGCTCCTGACCCCAGCGTTTCCCAGCACGCCTCTTCTGTAAGCTTTCAGGTTTTAGATTCTCGAAATTGTCACTACAAGTGTCTGCTAAATGAAGCATTTTACCAAGATAGCAGGAAAGTAAACTTAAAGAAACAATGAGCTTTCTTGCAAAAGGCCAGGCAGGAAGCTTACGAAGTCCCTGACCCAGAGTGGGGCTCAGCCCGCCTCCATGAACAGGGAGCAGGGGTCGACTGTGGGGACAGAGCACGTGCTCCCTGAGTGACAGCAGTGTTCAATCCCATCAGCAGAGGTCTGGACACCAGAGGGAGGGACAAGGGTAACAATGAAGTAGCATGTTTAAACCTTTGGCAACCAAACATTTTTTTTAAAGCTCTTAATAACCTGCTTCAGTAGAATTCCTGATGAACACAGAGCCCTTTTTGCTTAAAAAGCAGATGCCCGAAAAAGTTTCAAATGGTGCACATTCATCTTCAGGAATGCGTGCTCTCTCCCCCAGATTAGCTAGGGCTGCACAGCATTCACTACAAACCGCTAGTTCAAACAATGGTCAACTGTCACTAACAGATTCTCAGTCTGTGATACCTCAACACCAGTGTGTGTGCACTTGGAAAACTGGACTTTGAAATTAGGCAGCCCTGCCCTCATCCAAGTCTCTCAAATCTCCACCCACCGTGGCCACTTCCTTTCACAGAAGCACAACCCCTCTAACCAGATCTTCCACTACAGCGGTGTATCTGCATCACTTACGATGGTTTCCAAAGATCATAGGAAATTTGTCAACTCTCTTCCTGTTCTCAACTCCCAAGTATTTGCACTCCTCTCGCATCCTTCTCTTTTTAGAGGATGCTTCTCTCCTGCCTAAAATATCGTATCTGGTCTGCCCTACCTGGTTCCCAAGCTGCCTGGTGACCAGAATCCCTTGGGAAGATGCTAAACATCCAGCTTTTCATGAGTTGGATTCTCTTGGCGATCTACAGGCTTCCACAAGCCACCCCAGCACTGATCTAATACTTGGCAACCACTGGATTTGTAACCCACCAGCTGCAGGAAATTCACGATATGCTGGGGGCATCTGAATGACATTTCAAGAATTATCCTTTCATTTCACATTCTTCTATCTCACGAAGAATGAGAATTTTAGCCAGAGAACTATGTGCTCACTACCATAGGCGGATGAACTCGTCACAGAAATGTAACAGCCTGTGTGCCAAGGCGCCTCGTCTACAGAGGTGCATGAGCGGAACTGCACCTAACAGAGCTCTGCTTCCCAGGGTCTTGCCCAGGGCGCTCCAGTTGGTTTAACAGGACTAGAGGCAGCTGACCCAACGCACTGACTCGCTTCTCTCGGGCCCCCTGGGCTGTTAAAGACGTCTGTTTGCTACAACAATCTTTGAAGGGACCTGCCCTCCTCCCACCTTTTTTTTAAAAAAAATATAAGGTTTGTTCCTTTGAAAATGACTAACATTTTAAGCAGAGGAAAGAAAAGCTGTCTTCCAGATTAAATTTTGGAAGGATTCTGTTATTTGCTATACAAATATACATCCCAACTTTTACAGCATCCTCTCCAGTCTGACCTTTTCTACAGAAGAACAAGAGATCAACATTTTAAGTCTTCGACTTCGAGGACATTATTACTGACACACACATGCCTTCTGAAAGCTTTTGCAACTGACAAAAAGTACTGAAGACGACCAAGAGGCCCATGTGTTAGGATACATTTTCTGTTTTCCAACAGCACACAATCTCCTTTAAGGAAAAAAGTAATCTTATCTGGACAGTCCTACTAGCTGGTCACCTGAAGTTTGCAGTAATGCTTGTGGCTGACAGTCTCATTTGGCTCCACTACAAAACCTTCTTCTTCTTCAAGCTACTGTCCTCCTTCTCCAGCCCGCTCTCGCCCCAGCCCGAGCTCCTCTTTGGGTGGTGGCTCAGAGCGCCGCGCCTCTCCTGAGCGCCCTCAGTGAAGGCCCAGGTCTCCGACATGTGGCTGAGCGCTCCCCCTTCCTGGGCACATTTTCTCTTACTCGTGGCAGCAACGGTACCAGCAGCTGGGGCGTTGCGCTGTGCGTGAGGTCTGTGGTTGTTCACGGCAGCTCCCTGGGCGGGGGGCTGCTGCCCGATACTGGTCGGATCCTGGTGACTTCTGGGGGAGCCTGGCTCTCCCGAGGGAGGCGTTGCCCCGGGATCATGGGGGCTCGAGGGCTGCAGCTCACCGAGGCATTTCCCTTTGGCCTCACAGCCCAAGCCCATCCTCCTAAGCAGTCGTGGGTCCCGAAGCCAGTCCTGAATAGGTGGCCTTTCAGGGTCCTTTGCAGTAACAGTGACAGTGGCTTCTTTGGAGTCAGAGGGTGAGGGGTACAGGGAAGAAGCAAAAGACATCTTGGCAAATTCACTCTCTAGCTTGTTGCTGGGCACTCCGCCCTGGGGTCTGGACCCCTCTGGGGCGACAGCAGGAGGGTGAGTCAGACTTCTCTGCAGTACGGGCTTCAGTTTCAGAATCTTCATTGCATCGTGTCTATAGTTTTTGTCGCAAGTCTTAATAATGGCACCACGCTTCTGCGCGTCCTGAATCAGGTGATTCCAATGCTGGTTTTCCTTGAAACAAAGAGAAGGAAGAAAATTACATCCCAAAAGAAACACTCATATGCTTGGGGAGCAGAGGTTCCAGCTTTCACTTCTGAACAAATAGTAAGTATACTTTCGTGAACAGATTCTCAAGAATCCACTACTTGTTAGACAAGGCTGAAAGGAAAAATAAGGTGGAATACAGAATGATAAAGCCACGCTGCTAGAAAAGAACACTGGGCACCACGCCTAAGAAAAAACTTCCACCATTTTACCACTGTTGCTCAGGCCACCTGGTCAATTGGCTGTCATGCAAATCTGTACCAACTGCCGTAGCCTCATGTAGCTATTTAAACGTCAATTAAATAAAATTTACAATTCGTTTCCTCAGTTGCACCAGCCACACTTCAAGCGCTCAGCAGCCACACGTGACTAGGGTTAGTATCCTGGACGACACAGACACAGAAGGGCTCCGTCATCCCACCAAGTTCCTTTGACACTGCTGATCCTAGAGTCAGTCTTGCCTGCCTCCGGCCAAGGCTAACATTCTGGAAAAGGAAGGCTTGGTTTCAGAAAGCTCTAACTTTTGAGTGCATGCTGACTGTTCTAGAAAGAGGTCCATAGCTTTCATCAAATTCCCAAAGGCTTCCCAAACTCCAAAGGGCTAAACCATCTTAATCCGCTGAGATAACTATTCCAAAGATATTGTCCCACTTTTGTCTCTTTTCTAGACGAGCTTAAGTTATGAAAAGCACATCTTAAGGGAAAAACAAAACAAAACAAAAACCCAACTCACGCATCTCTCCTCTCTTCCTTTTCGAGTTTCCTTAGCAATAAATTGCTTCTTTACAACCATCAGAACTTGGGCCTCTTTAGACAGAAGAGAGAGTATGAGGGAGGAAAAAAGACGGAGACTGAAGGAAAGAGAAGAAAAGGATAGCTCCCCTCATGGGGTCTCCTGCACTATTCATGAAGGTGGGTAAGGGTATAGCAGTGAAGCTGCATACATAGTACTGACCTGCTGTGTGACCTTGGTCAAGTCACTTGACCTCTCTGAGCCTGTTTCCTCACTGTAAGTATGAATAGTATTTTATTTAAATGACTCTAAGATGCGCTTTGAAAAAAAATAAAATAAATAAAATGCGCTTTATTTTCACATTTTACCATTTCTGACTTTGGGGTGCCTCTTGGCCAGGCAGCAGTTTCCATGTATGTAATCCTGGAGGAATTCGTGGCTGGGCGACTACAACCTCTTGACTTTTAGTCAATAAACCAGTTTTAAAAAGAATGAGTCCTAGCTCTTGCCTGAAAAATCTTTCCACAGACATCTTCTGATAAGACAAGAAAGTACCAGCACTACAACTTGGAGAATGGAGATCAGAAGTTGGAAAAAACCCCAGGGACCACAGTGGGGCCCTCTCATGAGACACCTCTGACGGCACAGGGAACGGTTTGAGCGTGAGCAAGGGTACATGGGATGGTGAATGGGGACGACCAGAGTGTTAGGCTGAAAGTGAGATGCTTTCAGGGGTATCTTAGTCTATCTATTTTGCTGTATTTCCTATGTATGAACAAGAGTGGTATGACACTGGGTTGGCCAAAAAGTTCATTCAGATGTTACAGAAAAACCCAGATGAACCTTCTGGCCAACCCAATAAAAATCTGTCTAAAGTCTAAAAGAGTTCTTTCAGTAACTATAAAACAAAAATTCTAAGTGAAAATAAAGTGTCACAGTTCGATAGTAGAACATAAAATAATGATGCACATTATACATCTAATGGCTTCTTGGATTTGATAAACTATGGTGGCAATGAAGATCTCACAGAGTCTTTTAAAGTTAAGTCGTGTAAATCAAGTGCACGGTACAGTGACCGCATGCACCAGGAAGGTGCATGTAAGCAGTACCAGGCTCAGATCTCCCTGACTCAGGAGAGCTCTTGAGAGTCCTACCCTGTGGCTGGAACGCAGATGTAAAGCAGATGGCCTTGCTGCTATTTCTGCCAATTCTACTGCACCTAAACTTGCTGCTTAATCCAATCCCTAGATCACAAAAACAGTTCTGAGAAGGGGCTTTTAGTCTTGATTTCTCAGAGGAAACCAAGTGCCTTAATCACTGATTCCATCTCCATAAGGGAAACTGGGCTGAAGAACCAAAATAAAAAGAGGCTGCGGCGGGGGGAAGCCCAAGGACAAATACGTAAGTTGGATTGCAAAGTCCAAATGATAAACTGGAAGTTTTTCTTCTCTGTTCTGTCGGTCTCTTTTTGTCACACTGGCTTCCCAGAGTGAAGATAATAACGTCTATACCGCAGCTAGACGTCAGTGGTCTTCAAATCTGCGTGATGGTGACTCTGGGGCTCACAGAGACTTCCTCGGGGGGATGTGAGCACGTTTTCTGGGAATCTATTTCCAAACCTCAGCTTCCAAACCCCAGTTCCCTATGTCCTCCTGGGGCTTTTCTGCCCTTCCACTCCATCCTTCACAACCTCCACAACTCTCACCTGTCCCGAATCTGACCACAGGGCGCACGGCTAGGGGAGGTAAACACGCCTGGTGTCAAATAGAGGGGGTGGTAAACAGAGGAGTGTCCATGAAGGCTCCTGCAATCAGGGAATCTAAGAGACACAGCTCTATAAACATTTTACTCTTCGGGTTTGAACATTATCAAAATTCAACTGTGTGAAAATAATAACTGTTAATGCGTTACTCAACTGACAAGATATCGTTCGCTAATACTCAGATCCTTATGGTCACAGGAAAAATAATTTTTTAAAAAACTCTTTGAGGTAACTATAGATTCATAGGAAGTTACTAAAACAGTACAGAGGTTCCATGCACCCTTCACACAGTTTTCCCAAATAGTTATGAAAACCAATTCTTTAAACTTTCAAATTTACATGTAAATTTTTTGTGGCAGAAAAGCCTAATAGTCATATTAACAGAAAGGCTTTTAATTATAAAAATATATAAACTACCCCCACTGAATTTTATCCTAAACAGTATAAATGGCAATTCAATTTTTTTTTTTTTTTTGGCAATTCAATTTTAAAGAGCAGAAAGAATAACATTGCTCTCTATTCCACTGGATATATTTAAGAGTGGCATAATGGATTTATTTTTAATAGCTTTATTTTATTTTATTTATTTTTTTTTTTTTTGCGGTACGCGGGCCTCTCACTGTTGTGGCCTCTCTCATTGCGGAGCAC
>NC_041226.1:86129051-86147513 GCF_002837175.3 Physeter macrocephalus
GGGCCCAGCCGCTCCGCGGCATGTGGGATCTTCCCGGACCGGGGCACGAACCCGTGTCCCCTGAAATCGGCAGGCAGACTCTCAACCACTGCGCCACCAGGGAAGCCCTAGCTTTATTTTAAAATGTCAAATATTTACAATACTTCAGAAACAAAATCTTTATCAACACTTAACGATGAAAAATTTTCAATATAAACTTAAAAACAGAGGATACACAGCTTTTAAACATTCTTTCAAGGGGGTACACAAACAGCAAAGGTTGAAGACCACAGATCTAGGTTAAGAGCTGAATGAGAAAGATTGTATTTGAGCGCCCTCTGGTGGAACTAACCAAAACAGAGGAAAAACCTACTGAGTTGGCACCTCTCCTAAGATAATGCAATGACTCTGTTAAATACAGAAATTAGAGAAACTGAGTTATTACACCTAATGAGACAGGCAGCAAATATATGCTTTATCTAGCTGTGATTCACCAAATTAGGCTGTACTATTTGTCGACTACAGATGTAAACTTGCCCCTCCTTCTAGAGGAGTATCTGCAGATGGACGAGCTCTGATGCCACTCACCCCCTCAAGGGAAACAGCAAGCAGTGCTGCTCTAAGTGCCAAGACAGAAATGAAGATCCAAGCACTTTCCTGCAAACTTCCCCTCTCTCTGGCATTAAGCTAGGCTAATAGCCACATTTACTGAGTGTTTGCTAAGTGCTAACCAACCTTCTAGCACTTTACATATATGGGTTTACATGTCTTCTTAACAATTCTACGATGTAGATACATTTTTTTTAAAGGTCACCTTGAGAGTAAACTACGGATACCTGGGTCTTGGGCTAAGAAAGGGTGAGCGGTTTAGGCGTTATAAAAGCTCCCAGGAAGAAGCTGCTGGAGGACATAACAACCAGGGGGAAGAGGCTCATTATTGTTTGTAGCCTCGAAATCATTTCCACTTTGATGAAAAATAAGAACAAAACCTCAACCCAGTATCAGTCATGATGAGCAAACTCTGGAGTTCTCTGGTCCTCCAGAATGTACCTACCATCAGGGTCCTCAAATGTCCCAGGATGAAGAGGCTGTACTTGGCTCGTGTGATGGTGACATTCAATCTCTGCAAACTTGCCAGAAACCTAAGAAATAGAAGGAAAAAAAAAAGTTACTTCTTTCTTCAGAATGACTCGGCATGTCAGTTAGGTGAGACACAGGCGTTTCAGACAGCTTTTCTTGGGCTCCTGCTTTAAGGTCATGGTACAGGACCTGGCACAGAAGCAATTCCCATTAAGGACAGCAAACAAACAAGATGCCCAGTGCTTTCCTTCAAAGTGATGCATCTGTCTGTCGATTTCCTATTTTGACTTGGATGAGATATTGGACATTTTAATGGTATGATTTTTAAGCCTTAAAAGATCCTAAAAATATGATAGTAGATCAATTATGACACATACCATGGAGAGGAACATGCCCCTGCAAAATATACTGGATTCAATAATCTGTTTCACTCTTATCAAGTGAAAAAACAGATTCACACTGTGACATGGGTTAATACACAAGGTACCAAGAGAAGCAGACCTAACAGTGGATCAACTTCACAACTTAAAAAAGAAACCTTTACGATATTACTCAATTTTTTATATAAGAAAATAGAGCAAATGATGGATTCTCTAACAGTGATTAAAAAGATCTAACTCTGGATCATAAACAAGCAAACAATCAATAATGACAGTTACCCACCCAATTGAGCCTTGCATGGCATTTGCTCTGACACATGTAACAATAACACAATCTTTCTGACGACCCTGGAAGGCATCCACGGTATCTACTTCTGCTGGCCTATTTACAAAGAGAGAAACATATTTACTGAAAAACGATAATTATTAAATATACATATTTATACAGTAGTATTTCTTACTTTTTTAATGCTATCTTTTTAAACTGGAATAAAATTCACCTAACACAAAATTCACCATTTTAACGTACACCATTTGGGCTTCCCTGGTGGCGCAGTGGTTGAGGGTCCGCCTGCCGATGCAGGGGACGTGGGTTCGTGCCCTGGTCCGGGAAGATCCCACGTGCCGCAGAGCGGCTGGGCCCGTGAGCCATGGCCGCTGAGCCTGCGCGTCCGGAGCCTGTGCTCCGCAACGGGAGAGGCCACAGCAGTGAGAGGCCCGCGTACCACAAAAAAATAAAAAATAAAGTACACCATTTGGTGGTGTTGAGTTCATTCACTACGGTGTGCAGCCATCACCGCTATCTAATTTCATAGCATGTCCATCACCCAGGAGAGAAGCCCTGTGCCTATCAGCCATCAGTCTCTATCTCCCCCTCCCCAGGCCCTGGCAACCACTAATCTACTGTCTGTCTCTATGGACTTTTCTATATGGGAAATTTAATATAAATGGAATCATAAAATATGAGACCTTTTGTGTTGGGCTTCCTTCACCTAGCATAATGTTTTCAAGGTTCATCCATGTCACAGACTGTTAATAGTACTTCATTCCTTCTACGACTGACTATTCGCTTGTACAGATACACTATTTTTTACCTATGTACAATTTTTGGACATTTGGGTTTCCACTTTTTGACTATCATGAATTATGCTGCTATGAACATTCATGTACAAGCTTTTGTGTGAACCCTTTCTCAGTTCTTTCAGGTATGTACCTAGGAGTGGAATTGCTGGGTCATGTGGTAATTCTATGTTCAACTTTAGGAGGAACTGCCAAACTGTTTTCTACAGTTTCTCACCAGCAATGTATAAGTATTCCAATTTCTCCACATCCTTGCCAAAACTTGTTTTTTTTTTTTTTTTTTATAATGATAGTCATCTTGGTGGGTGTGAAATGATATCTCCTCATTGTGGGTTTTATTTGCATTTCCCTAATGACAAATGATGTGGAATAGCTTTTCATGTGCCAGCTGGATTTTTGTTTATCTTCTTTTGAGAAATGCTATTCATATCCTTTGCCCATTTAAAAAGTTAGATTATAATTTTATTAAGTTGTATGAATTCTTTATATATTCTGGATATGACTTGTCAGATAAATATTTTGCAAGTATTTTCTCCCACTCTTGTGTGTTGTCTTTTCACTCTTTTGATAGTGTGTCCTTTGAAACACGTAGATTTTTAATTTTTATGAAGGCCAATTTACTTCTCCTTTGGTTACTTGTGCTTGGGTATCATATCTAAGAATCTGTTGCCTAATCTGAGGTCATATAAATTTACCTTTGTTTCCTTATAAGTTTTATAATTTTGTCTCTTAGACTCAGGGCTCTAATTCATTTTGAGTTTATTATTGTATACAGTGTGAGACAGGTGTCTAAATTCATTCTTTTGCATGTGGATGTCCAGTTATTCCAGCACCATTTGTTGAAAAACTATTCTTTCCCCAATGAATAGGCTTGGCACCCTTGTTGAAAATCAACTGGCCATCAATGTGTGGATTTATTTCTGGAATCTCACTTCTACTCTATTGGTCTATATGTCTACCCTTATGACAGTACCAGTGTTGATAGCTTTGTAGTAAATTTTGAAAGAGGGAAGCGTGAGCCCTCCAACATTGTTCTCTGTCAAGCTATTTAGGGTCTCTTGCACTTCCAAGTGAATTTTAGAATAAGCTTGTCCATTTCTGTAAAAAAAGGTAGTTGGAATTTTGACAGAGATAACAATGAATCTGTAGATCAACCTGGGGAATGGTGCCATCTTAACAATATTAAGTCTTCCGATCCATGAACATGAAATGTCTTTACATTTATCTAGTTCTTTAAATTCTTTCAACAACGTTTTGTCCTTCTGTGTATGAGCTCACACTTCTTTGGTTACATTTAGTCCTAAGTATTTTGTTCTTTATGATGCTATTGTAAATGGAATTTTTTTTTTTTTTTTTTTTTTGCAGTATGCGGGCCTCTCACTGCTGTGGTCTCTCCCGTTGCGGAGCATAGGCTCCGGACACGCAGGTTCAGCAGCCATGGCTCACAGGCTCAGTCATTCCACGGCATGTGGGATCTTCCCAGACCGGGGCACGAACCCGTGTCCCCCGCATTGGCAGGTGGACTCTCAACCGCCGCGCCACCAGGGAAGCCCATAAATGGAATTTAAAAAAATTTTCCTTTTCAGATTTCTCCATAGTGTACAGAAATACAACTGATTTTTGTATACTGATCTTGTACAACTCTGTGGAACTTGTTTATAAGGACCAGTAGTTTGCATAGATTTTTTTTTAGGGTTTTCTATATGTAAGAGTATGCCATTTGTTTTTTTTGTTGGTTTTGTTTTTTTGGTTTTTGGATTTTTTTTTGGCCACGCGGCGTGCAGGATCTTAGTTCCCTGACCAGGGATCAAACCCATGCCTCCTGCGGTGGAAGCATGGAGTCTTAACCACTGGACCACCAGGCAAGTCCCAGATTATGCCATTTGTGAAGAGACACTTTTACTTCTTTTCCAATATGGATGCCATTTATTTCCTTTTCTTGCTTAATTGCTCTGCACAGAACTTCTAATACAGTGCTGCACAGAAGTAGTGAGAGTAGGCATCCTTCCTGATCATAGGGGGAAAGCTTTCAATCTTAGCATCAAGTATGATGTTTTAGCTGTGGGTTTTTCATAGATGCTCTTTATTAGGTTGAGGAAGTTCCCTTCTATTCCTAGTTTGTTGAGTATCTTTATCATGAAAGGTTGCTGCATTCAGTCAAATGTCTTTTCCACATTTATTCAGATGATCACCATCATGTGGGGTTTCCCCCTTTAATATGGTATATCACACTGACTGATTTTCGTATGTTGAACCAACTCTGCATTCCTGAGATAAATTCCACTTGATTGTGGTAAATAATCCTTTTAATATGCTGTTGAGTTCAGTTGCCATTGTTTTGTTGAGAATTTCTGCATCCATATTCATAAAGGATATTGGTCCATAGTTTTCTTTTCTGGTGATGTCTCCATGGCTTTGGTATCAGGGTAATATTGGCCCCATAAAATCAGTTAGAGAGTCTTCCCTTCTAATTTTTGGAAGCATTTGCAAAGGACTGGTGTTAATTCTTAATGTTTGACAGAATTCACCAGTGAAGCCTGGTCCTGTGTTTTTCTCTGTTGGAAAGTGATTACTAACTCAATCTCTTTACATTTAATAGGTCTATCCAAAGTTTCCGGTTTTTTCTAGAGTCAATTTTGGTAGTTTGTGTGTTTCTAGGTGTAGAAACTTTTGAGTTAATGGATTTCCAATATTTAATTTTACTGTTGAGGTATAAAGGAGACAAAAACATGATCTTCACCCTATACACGAAGGCATTAAAAGGGTTAAATAATTTATTCTAAGTGAAAATGTGAATACATGATTCTCAGTAGAGTTAGAATTCAGATAACAAGTCATCCAACTAAAGGGAAAGGCCTGAAGAATTTCTCAGTCATTTCCATTGTCAAGTTTAACGGTGATGACATTTGAACTGGCAGGAGGCACTCCTTCTACAGGGGCTACAAGTGTAACCGCACTCCCTTCCCAGCACAAGTCTATGGAGCCAGGGTCCTAGTCTCCTTGTTCTATACCACCAGGGTCTAAGACCACTCCCTAGAGTTAAGTTTCCTTTTCTTCCTTCCTTCTATCCCCTTTCTTTTTTTTTTTTTTTTTTTTTTGTGGTACGCGGGCCTCCCTCTGCTGTGGCCTCTCCCGTTGCGGAGCACAGGCTCCGGACGCGCAGGCTCAGCGGCCATGGCTCACGGGCCCAGCCGCTCCGCGGCATGCGGGATCCTCCCAGACCGGGGCGCGAACCCGGTTCCCCTGCATCGGCAGGCGGACGCGCAACCACTGCGCCACCAGGGAAGCCCCTTCTCTTTCTTCTTTTTAATTCAACAGAAAAACTGGAAATATCTGTAAAAATAGAGATGCCTCACCCTTTTCTATCAAACTCTTTGTCCAAATTCTTCTGAATCATCGTCTTCTGAGCCTTGTAATGGGTTATTATGCCAATGTTTCGGAAAGTAACTTCCCTTCTTTTGTCTTTCACAAGTTTAATTATTTCCATTACCAGTTTTATTTCTTGAACATTTACATATGAGCTAAATAAGACAAAAACAAAAAAAATACAACACATCAAAACTAATAGCAGTCCAATTGCTAAGTTAAGTTCCACTTTGTTTTCCACTACAGTAAAGAGTACATATGTAGGTTTCATCTTTATTCAGTCAGCAGTGATTCAAAGAGGCTGTTATAATGACCATTAATATTGTACATATGAATAAATATAAAAATAACTGCCCAGTGAAACACGAAGTTGTATGAGAGAAAAGAGGTTGGAGTCAAGTGATGTTAAGGCACCGGTTTCGCCACACTGAGAACGAAAGTATTCATAATAATAATGAAGATATGACTAATGAATAGCTAACATTAAGGATTTACTATCTTCCCAACACTGAGAAAAGTGCTTCAGATGTACTACCTTCCTGCATTCCCCACCACAGGCCATGCAGATCATGTACCACATGACTGAGAGGATGGCAGCCACACAGACTAAATGTGACCCAGCTCCCAGAGATGAACAAACACGGGGCCCTACAGCAGGATCACATCCTCTTTCCTCGCTGGCCTCATCCTGCACTCCCAACTCATCTCCCGAACTACAACGCGTTCCCTCATCACCGTACCAAATGCAACACGTGTGCACACTGGGGGATGCCCTGCAGTCGCACCTTTATTCCCGAGACTACCTTATCTGTCTCACTTTAAAGCCTTAAATACGCACTATTCTAATTTCAAGACTTACTAAACAGACAACCCAGTCAGCTAGCTTTCTTTTCCATACCTGAAATCTTTATTTGGTCACCTCTCAGGCCAACGCTCTTCTCATGACCATCCATCTCCATAATACTTATGTGGTAAACTCTCAGTCCTCTGCTCCATTCCAACAGACCCCACTACAACCTCCACAATCCCTCTGGAATAGCAACCCCCCAGCCAACTGCTCCGTATTTCTAACTTCTTCACTGAGTGACCCCTCCCTCCACCACTATTAACTAACATCTTATTCTCACGGAGGACACCACTTGTTCTGCAGCTCTCTCCTGACGCAGAGGTGGAATTTCTATTTCTTCATACGTCGTGATACAGGGGTAGCATTTCTATCTGTGCTAACAAATGCAGCCTCCGGGCTCCTCCTCCTTTATTCTCTCACAAGAAGCCCTGGCTCCTCTGAGGTTGCTTCCTAATTAGCAACCACTGCTCCTTTTTGCTGTCATTCACAAACCACCTGATTCACAATCCACCATGCTGAAAGTATTGTCCACCCTCTGCCTCACACCTTGATTCAACTGTATCTGTACTTATCCTTCACAATACTTAACCCAACCGGAATCATTAATCACCACGGTGATGGCCTGGTTAATGTCTGTCTCCCCTGTTAGACCACAGCAGCCTTGCACTGGGGCCACGTCTCTTTTACTCACAGCTGTGATCTCAGCATGGATCTACTGAAGTGCTGACTGCATGTTAGGTAACATAACCCCCATTACCCAATTAAGAAAAAAAAAATCAAGACTGAAATATCTAAAGACATCAGTAATTTATGATTGAAAAGGTGAAGTTATCAACCCGGCTAAAAGAAAATGATTGTGCACTGGCACTAGGCAGAGAGATTTATATGGAAAATATTTTGCATTTAAATATGAACAGAAACAATATAAAAATTCTGGGACCATCAGTGGGGACTGAAGAAAAAGGAGAACGTACTCATTATCCCGCTTTTCTGAACCATCTCCAACATCAAACACGAGGTAGGGTTGAAATGGCCAGTCAGATGAACACCGAATGGTCTCTGTCATTCTACAAAAGAGCAGCCACCATTTAGAATGCAAGTCAAATCATAAGAGAAAACGTTTTAGAATTATTATTACCATTTGTTCTTTCTGGGGAAGAGAGAGAGGGAAAGTTAGAGAACAAGAAGGACCTTCTTTTTTTTTTTTTTGCAGTACGCGGGCCTCTCACTGTTGTGGCCTCTCCCGTTGCGGAGCACAGGCTCCGGACGCGCAGGCTCAGTGGCCATGGTTCACGGGTCCAGCCGCTCCGCGGCATGTGGGATCTTCCCGGACCGGGGCACGAACCCACGTCCCCTGCATCGGCAGGCGGACCCTCAACCACTGCGCCACCAGGGAAGCCCAGGACCTTCTTTTTAAATAAAATTAAATACTTTAAAATAACATATTTTAGTGAAAGGTAGCAAGTGAATTTCATTTCTATTCTAGTACTAGGGAGAATGACCCATGTAATTAAAATATAACAATCATGATTGGAAATTTACTCATAATACAGTAAGTGAAAAAAGCAAGCTACAAAATACTATGTAGAGCATGGTGTGCTTTTTTTTTTTTCCCCCAAAAAGAGAAAAAGTAAAAAAAGATGTGCATAATATAAGGACTGGAAGTAGATATAACAAAATGTTACCAGTGATTACTTCTGGGTAGTATAAATAGGGGTTGGGTTTTTCCCTTTCTTTTCATTTATCTGCATTTGCTACAGTCAATAGGACTTTTATCATTAAAATTATTAAACCTTTATGTTTTTAATAACAAGACCTAAAAGCACAACAAAAGGGCTATTCTTCCTAAGCAGCCAAACCTACAAATAAAACAGGTGAACATGCAATGAACAGAACTCACCTATTTGTTTTCAAGTTTCTGTTATAAACGTAATTAGAAGGGAAGAGACATATGTCTGGGTGCATCCTGTACTGAATGGTGAGCTGTAAGATAGGCAGCCTGCCAATCACGTTGTGCTCCACGTTCTCTTCCAGAAGTTTGTAGAAGCGGGCCATCATCGACTGGTCATAGCCATACTCCTGGGCCTTCTGAAAGGACGAAAACAAAGCAATAATCTCCAAGAATTCATTTGTACTTTTCCCACTATTAAAAAAACAATCACTGAGCTCTAAAATGTACAAGGTATTACCAACAACCAAAGATTCAGAGAAAGAAGATGTTTCCGACTCCAGCCCTAGAAAAGTCATGTAGCTTGACTACAAAAGATAAAGTATCTTCTCCTTATTTAGAAAACCCACATACTGCTTGTGAATGAGATGTGATCTTGTGAATGACCACAACTGTCGCTACTTTGGTGCTAACAGGGGTCACCTGAAAGAATCGATGATAAAAGCAGCAAAGAACTGTAACACAGATTTTAACAATTATTTCTGGGCTATGCTCTCACAACTAGAAATAATGAATGTCATTGTAAGTAAGTCTCTGAAAGACCAATTTCTTCATCCATCCATCACATACCGAGCAGCTAAAATTTGGGGTGCTGAAGAGTCTACAGTGAATAAGATCAAGTGTCACAGAACTTACATTCTAGTGGAGGAGACAGGCAACTAAGTTGATTTCATAAATCCAAGAAAGGGTTACAAACCTGTGATCTGAAACACAGTGACTTAATTGACAAACGAAGAAAACTGTCTTAATGTTATCACGGTCGTGCCTTGGGATATACTTTTCAATGGTAGCATCATATCAAGATTCAAAATGTATTATATCTTAAATAATCTAGGAGCAAAAAGTGTGCTCTGGAAAACCCACTAAGATGATGCAATCTTTATGAGTTATGTTGACAATATGAGCATTGAAAATGTATGTGCAAAGTTTTAATAAACCTGTTTCACAAACTATCAGAGTGGAGAAAACAGGCATTACTTCTTATTTATATTATTTACATATGTTATTATTTATATATGTGATATTAAATAGGTTTGTATAATTAAAGAGAATATTTTTAGTAGACATTTGGCAATTTCATCTATACCCCCCAAAGTTTATCTATTCAAGTTAGCTAAAAAACCTCATTTACTTCACTCTGCGGAAAAAGAAAATGGTTTATATGAGGTTAACACATCTACTTCCAGAAAAAAAACTGAGTCCATCCTACAAAATGATGGAGATTTTTATGTTTTGACATGAACATATATTCCTGATCTATTTACTGACTGGAAAAAAAGTAATTTGGTACAGACTGATTCTGCCACCTTTAAACAAGGTCAAAACCTACATACATATACACAAATTTATACATTCCCTATAACCATCTGACATTCTGAATTTAGTAACTTATTTACTGTCTGTTACCCACTAGAATGTCAGCTTCATGAGGGCAAGGATTTTTGTCTGTTTTCATCACTGTCATGACGCCAGAACTTAAAAACAGTGCCTGAATTAGCCTGGCACTCAATGAACACAGACTGAAAAAAAAGTCAACACACATATGCCCACAAACTGTTCAAATACTTACTAAACTGTTCATAGTAATTATCCCTAGGGTTAGAAAGGCATGTTGAGAAAATTAACTTTGTAATTATTTTCTGAAATTTTCTCAATAAGCCTCTATTATTTTTACAACAGTAAGAAAAGCCTAAATGGATTTTTCTCATTTCTGCTGTTTTTAATCAATCACCAAAGTAGACAGTAAAGTTGAGGCCTATCAACAAGCCTTTTCACTAACTACACACTGAGGCCCTTCAGGAAGTTAAATCAGTAAATTTCTGAAATACTGCATTATTCAAAGAATGCAGGACAGAGCTGGCTGCTCCTAGTTCTCCACAAGCAGAGCCCCCTGCAGCAGCTCTTCCCTACGGACAAGGTTCTCACTCAGGGACGCGGGTGCTCCTAGGCTACTCCCTTGAACAGTCACGCACGAGTGTTCAGACGTCAAAGAACTGCACTATCACTCTGATGATTCCAAAGTCAAAAGACAATAATAACAAAAACAACTTGCTCTCTTTCCATAACGTTAACAGAAATGCTGTGAAAATGGTCTGTTCTCTGGGACTGTTTATGCAGCCACTACGCTCAAATTTCATTAAATTTCAAAACCGTCATCTAGACCTATGAAAATTACCCAACATCTGAATCCTGATTCTGCTGTGCGTTTCTAGGAGCCCTCTTTAGTGAGATTTAAGAAACAAAGTGAAGGGGACCACAACTTTGGTGCTCCTCTTCCCACAAGCACAGCCCACAATCTCTCTCCTTTCACCACCTTCCCTTTCAGAGAATGTGAGGGACGCCGGCATTTTCCTGCGCTATAGGATACAGAATCCTAAAATTGAAAACGTTACTGTAAGAATAATTTCTCTTTATACTGTTTTCCTCAAATTTGCACATATTTAAATATAAATCAGGAGGTTGGATTCTTTTCCTTGCTTTTAAAGTTTTTCTTTTATTATTGTTTTGGTGTTTATGTTACTAAAATAAATCAGATACAGCCCTTAGAACAGCTGCACGCTGCCTTTCCCAAAGGAACAGCCCCCTGCACGTGGGACATCCTCCTCCTAAACTTCTGGTGTGACACTCCTGTCACACACACATAAGCACATTATGAACAAAGGAACATTTCCGGAGACTTTTATTCTGAAGGCTCTTAACAGTGGTTCTCTTTTCTCAGCCATTCCCCGTTTTTCCCTGCAAATAAGAGATGATGATCCAAGAAAGACCGCCCCACCCAAAACAAAAAAAACCCAAACAAGCCCTTTCCACTTTAAAGCAACACGAATGTGAAGAAACGTACCATAGAAATGACGGTAGGAGGGAGCTGCTTAGGATCCCCTACGAGGATGAGCTTGTTGCAGCGATGGATGAGCGGAGTAAGAGTTTCAACTTCACAGGACTGTCCGGCCTTGTAAGAGAGTACAGAATGGAGACATAATCAGAATTATCTCTATTATTTATTTATCCATATACAGTCTATCCAATTCATAAGAGTCCTAACCATTCAGAAACATACACTTTCTCCTTCTGCACCAAAGATCAAAAATAAGAACTTTCTTTGGTTAGAAAACAAAACAACAAAAACATTCTAAACGTCGAGGGCGGGGTGAGAAACCCCACACACGTTTTGAAGTCAGCCACCACTCAGGTGCCACTACCACTTGGGAAGCAGCCATAAGCTAGAAGGGCCATATCACGTCCCCGGTTTGTCTTCTTTGTCCATGCTGGGCACATGCCTGAGGGGGTTGCGTGTCTGTGTGTCCCACCCCCATCCCACTCTCCTCCTTGTTCCTCAGTGGGCCGCTTCAGTTGCAAGACTCAAGCTTCTTTTCAATTCAATGGCATTTCCTTCAATTATTTCATCGCTTCCATCTTTTCCATTCCTTCGTTTTGGTGAATACTGGATCTTGGATCTCCTGGATGGGCTGGCTCTCTGTACCTCATTTTCCATCTCTTTTGTCTTCTGGCTCTACATTCTGGCAAACAGTAGGTACCCAATAAATGTTTGCTCAATGAATGAAGTAGGAATAAAGATGTTAGCTGAAAATATGGTGGCTCAGAGCTGTCCAGAGTTATATTAAAAATGCTTCAAAAGGTAACCAGAGATATCACAAGCAGGAGCTAGAATAATCCTTGGGAGGGATTTTATGAAGAACAATCAGGAATCCCTAAGACTACAAGTCCCAATACTGAAAAAGCAACTGTCATCGTGGTGCGTCACTAGCAGCACATTTCAACGTAAGAGAATACACATGTAATGGCAGGTCAAAATCAGATGCAAAAAGACCACTTTGTCAACATCTCGGCAGCCACTCTTCATCTAAGACTTACTCCTTACTCCTAGGCAAAGCTGTATGGCCGACTGCTTACTGACCTCATCAACAATGACGCAACTAAAGGGGACACCCCCTTGCCCACGGAAAGCAGCCTCGAGCAGCAGACCACCACTCGTGCTCAGTGTGCAGCAGATGATGTGGGACTCTAAGATGATGATGTTCTGTGTCTTTTGTGGGCGTCCTTGAACCTAAGAGAATAAAAGTTAATCAACATTCAGTTGTATATAAATTCCTAACTACACTTATTATGTGGCAGAATAATGTCTAGTAAATGTTAGGTAGGAACCTCAAACCTAGAAAACAGCAGAAACATTCAAGATAATGAGAAGCCACCGGAAAGAACACTTTGCAGTGCAGTCTAATCTCAGAACATGATTTAATAAGCACATTAAGAAAAATTTATTCAGGGTTTAATTTGGTCGAAGTGGATTACAATTCTTACATTACAGCCTGATGTATGAGGGAAGGTATCAGAATAAGCAAAGATTAAGTAATTCTACTGAGTTGTGAAGCAATTATCTGAGTAAAACCAGGATCAGAACTAAGCCTGAACATACCCTTTTCTGTTAGTTTTTAAGTACGTAATATTGTTCTCTCCTTTATAAGGGCTAGTACCAACAAAAACGCCCGTGAAACTAACAAGCATTCTACTTCCACAGTAGAATCCAACAACCTTGGTCCAGACTATAATGGAATAAACTGTGATGGAGACTGACAGTATGAATGACACCTCACAACGCATATCATTCAGTGTTCAAATTAATAAACTAGTACTCTCATCAGAGATTCAGTTAGCCTATTTCCCCTCCTGAAAAAGCTGTGGTGAATCATCCCTGAACATGTGATAGATTCAACCATGGATGCCAAGGCGTGTACATGAGAAGAGGGTGGCAACGGTGGCCTTCTGGCGCTCACATGTTAACTGTCACATACCTCTCCTCTCAGCCATCTAATGAGTAAAACTGCCAAGTACAATTAATTTAATGGCCCACAGAACAATGTGATCAGTGGCAAAAACCATAACACTGGTAAACGTGGACTTCATCCTTAAACGTGGGGAGATTAATTTGGGGCTCAGCTTAAAAGTTTTAATAAAAAGCTTTCCACATGATTTTTAATTTAAATAAACAAACTGCTAGTAGAAATATGCATTAAGTTCAATTATATTTATTTAGCCACACAGAGAAGGTCAATAATACAATCAAGAGAAAAACCTCAGCTCAAAAATACAAATACCATTACCAGCTGAGTATTACCCTCTCTTTCCCTGACCCCCAATTCATTTCATTAAGGGCTGCATTCTGGTGACGGGGTACACACCTGGCTCACCCTAGCTTTGACCAATCTAAATGTTAGCTGATATTTTTATATCCAAAGAATACTGGGAAAAGTTATACATGTTACAGAAGGAATTTTGTGATCAAAAACACCTAAAAAGAGTGTGTGCTTTCAGCCAAAAACTGAGAAAAAAGGTGCTTGTATTTCTTGGGCCACGTCCCAGCCACTGTCACTCTACCTGAATTCAGACACATGTAAGTTTTTTTCCTGTATTTTCAAGTAGTTATTTATTTATTTATTTGGCTACGCTGGGTCTTAGTTGTGGCATGTGGGATCTTCCCTGCAGCGTGTGGGATCTTTAGTTGCGGCATGAGCGATCTTTTAGTTGTGGCATGCGGGCTCTTAGTTGCAGCACACGAGATCTAGTTCCCTGACCAGGGATCACACCCACAGCCCCTGCAATGGAAGCACAGAGTCCTAACCACTGGACAGCCAGGGAATTCCCCCAAATTTTTAAATGTAATTGAGAAAAGACCATAGGTTGTCTGAACTATTTCATAACTTAAAAAAAGAAAAAGTAATACCAGGAAAATGCTACAGGTGAACTACTTACCTCTTTAATTTTAGAAGCAAGCTCCTGCCTTTCTTCTGAAACTTTGGCAATTTCTTCATCTAATTCTTGCCTCTGGAAAAAATCAGAATGCCATCATTAAAATTAAATTAAGCATTTTAAAATGCTTTCCAATGGACTGCCTCACATTTCAAGAGGGTGAGCCAGTACTTTACCAATGAAAACCGGATTCACCCAGTGTGTTTTCTCTATACCAGTCTTCCTGTATTGCTGTGTGTCAGAGTTTAGCTAAGCTACTCCATGCTACTGCTGCCCTGGCATCCATTTTGTTTGGCCAAGCAGCCTGCAGAGACCCCAAACTAACATTAGGCCCCTTCACACACACGCACGTCCTAGGCAGCAGCCCGTGGAGTCACCAGCCCAGCAGCCAACATAAGCTCTTGTGATCAACAGTCTCCCCTGCCATCCAGTGCCTTCCCCTTATATGCCCTTTAGATAAGACCCTCCAAGCAACTTACCAAAACCCTGCTCTTTCGGTTAAAATTGGCCAATCCAGCCCTAGCCTGAGAACCCCAAAGTACTCTGATAATGACATGTGCGCCAGGGCCTGCCTCTCTCTCTCTGCACTCTCCCTTGACCTGCCTGTCATGCCCAACAAGGCATGCCTTATACCTTCTTCAAGACGTGTGAAAATAAACTTCTCTATTTCGATTTCTCCTGTGGTCTGTTTTTAAACATCAGCTCATTATCCAGCAACCCAACAACCAGCACCCCATGTTTCAATTAGTAGGTGTTAATTTGATAAATTCTTCTTTTTTTTTTTTTTTTTGTGGCCACACTGTGCAGCATGAGGGATCCCTAGTTCCCTGAGCAGGGATCGAACCTGAGCCCCCTTCAGTGTAAGTGCAGAGTCTTAACCATTGGACCACCAGGGAAGTCCAATAAATTCTTAATACTGTGTATGATTCAGTTCTGTTCAGGGTACTGCAGGTATGCTCTTTCTGCTTAAGCAGGCCAACCCCTTGGGGCATCACTTACGTGTTATCTACTCTGCCTTCATGCTATTAACAGTGGCGTTCAGTGGCTAAAACAGACTCCACATGGCCTGCAAAGTCTAAAATATTTACTATCTTGTTCTTTTAAAGAAAGTTTAACCCCTAATGTAACGCATACCATTTCTGTGTACATTTTTTTTTTTTTTTTTTTTTTGTTTGCAGTACGCGGCCCTCTCACTGCTGTGGCCTCTCCCGCTGCGGAGCACAGGCTCCGGACACGCAGGCTCAGCGGCCGTGGCTCACGGGCCCAGCCGCTCCGCGGCACGTGGGATCTTCCCGGACCGGGGCACGAACCCGTGTCTCCTGCATCGGCAGGCGGACTCTCAACCACTGCGCCACCAGGGAAGCCCCTGTGTACATTTTTATACACAAATTATGCTATTCCACAATGAAAGAATGGCATCAAATACTCACCAACTAGTTTATCTACGAGCTATTAAAAAACACTGATCAAGAAATGTTTAGATACCTGTAGTTCCCTTCCACCTCGGCATAAAGCACGCTGGCGGGAAAGTTCATCTAGTTGATGATCTAGAAATTCCTTTCTTCTATGCATCTCCTGAATATGAGAAGGTAAGTCTTTTTCTTTAAAAAAAAAAAAAAAAAAGATTAAAAACTGCTAATTCTAACAAATACACACATATGCATACACAATGAGAAGAAAAACTAGCTTTCAAAACTAGACTACTTCTAGGGTCTCCAAATTACCTTTAATGCCCACGCCATTTTCTACCATACCAAAAGAAACAGAAATCAATTAATATATACCTTTATTCAGTACTTACTCATTCTGTGGTTAACTTGGCTGTCCAAACTGAATTTTAGGACCTCAGTATTAATAGACTTTTCTGGACCTAGACGTACTAAATTTATATCTCCACAGTTTCCTGTTGATAGAAGTCACACTTAGAGATTAATAAGAACACTGGCAATCTCTGTACATAATAACTATTTCTAAGCAAATATACTGACAATCAGAGAAAGGAGCTACATGAACTATTAATCAACCCAATACCTGGAACTGCGCTGGAGGCTCCACACACATTCTTTTAGATATGCTTCATAAGAACCCTATAAGGCAAGGACTTATTTCCAGCTAATAAAAGCTACTGAGGTTGCATCAACAGTACACTGCAGAGTTGAGATTCTATTACACTAATGCTTCTCAAACTATGTTCTATACATCACTCCATGGTAAAATGTATTTGGGAAATGGCGAGTGAAAAATAAAACAAATTTCTTGACCACAGGATATTTCGAAAATGAAGAATTTTATCTATTAATACATGTCTGAATTCCCCAAACAGAATCTCACGCGACCATCAAATGCTTTTCTGCAGGATACTGAGAACCAAGGTTTTGAAACTCTGCTCCACATCACAATGCCACTCCAGGATCTAAGGGACATAAGATGCTTTCCAGTCTGGAATACGGTAATTCTAAAAACTGTCAGCATCATTTAACTGGTTTATTAACCACATTTTAATTTTAGGTTAGCACATTTCAGATATTATTTAATCTAAAAATCTCCCACTGTTTCACTGAACTAAACTATTGCAATCATGCAGCGTTTATTAACACTTATCCCAATCTGACACATCACATACTTGTTTGGTATCTCCTTCCACTGAATCCAAGTCCCATAAGAACCAGGTTTTGTTTTGGTCACTGCCTAGAACAGCAGCTGGCACATAAGTACAATAAACATATGCTGAATGAATAAATGAACTCATTATACAGCTGTCTACACATATTTTTGTTCCTAGTTCTGCTCATTCTTCTAAAATTTGAAGCCATCGTCTCTGACCAACATTTACTTGAAGGTTTCAAAATTGCTAACTTGTGTTTCTACCAGAAAGGTGGATGAGATTTATACCCACTATAAGCACCTAAAAATGCTCCAGAAATTAAAACAGACATCCTTTAAATTGCAGGGTGAGCTCAGAAGGATGTAAGAAATTCCTAAGGGCCAAAAACAAAGAGAAAGGTGAAAACCAGAGGTGAAAGCCCTTGAGCTGCTGTGGCTTCCCTGGAGGGAACAGGGTGAGGGCTGGTCACTCTCTAGGTGCTTAGGTATTAGTTTTTTAACTCACATACAATAAAATGCAGAGATTTAAAAATCCTTAGTTCTACGGAGTTTGACAAATATCTACATCAACAAAACTACCATTCCAATCAACATATAGAAATTTTATAATGGGGGCTTGGATTTTAAAGCCCACTAGAAAGCAAGAGGGCATGGAAGAGGTGGAGGGATGAAAAAGACATGAATCTATCTTGGCCTGGGCTTAGCTGGGAAAAAAAGAAACTCTCTTCTAGGACTTTCCAACTATAGGCCCATGCCACATGTGGACTTAGAGTCTAAATACATAATACAGAGAATAACAAAGGTGACCCAACCAAAATACAATTGAGATTTTAAAAATGAGAATACAGTGAACAATGTTATACCAATATATTTGAAAACCTAAGGTGAAGTGGAAATTTTTCTTGAATAATATGAATTAGCAAAACTCACTCAAATGTAGAAAACGTGAATAAACCAACAATGAAAGACATTCAGCAGACAGAAACTTATCCATCTGTCAAAAAACAGACAAAAAACAAACAAACAAAGAAGTCCCCCCAAAAAACAACACTAAAAACAAATTAACCTTCAAGTAACAGGTAATTCTCTGTCTTATACGAAACATTCTAAATAAATGTCTGTATAACTTCATTTTTAAAGTCTGTATAACTTCAATACTAAAACCAAAGATATGACAAAGAAAAATTACAGGCTGGCCTCATTTAAAAAAATCAATAGCAATCCAGCAATGTGTTAAAAAATAACAGTACACAACCAAGTTGACCTTATTCTAGGAATCAAAGATATTTTCACATTAGAAAAGCATTGTAGGGAATTCCCTGGCAGTCCAGTGGTTAGGACTTGGCATTTTCACTTCCATGGGCCTGGGTTCAAACCCTGGTCGGAGAACTAAGATCCCTTAAGCCAGGGCA
>NC_041226.1:86147569-86163220 GCF_002837175.3 Physeter macrocephalus
ACAGAAACAAACACGCCTAGAGCGGGGGGGGGGGGGGGGGGGGGGGAAGGAGGGAGGGAGGGAGGGAGGAAAGAAAGAAAAGCGGGAATTCCCTGGTTAGGACTCTGTGCTTCCACTGCCGTGCGGGGGGGGGAGGGGGGTATGAATGAAAAAAAATTGCATGCAATAAAATTCAACACCCATTCATTAAAAAAACTCTAATTAGAAGGGGACTTTTTTAACCTGATAAAAGGGTATATACCAAACCCCAGAAACAAACATCACACTTAATGGTGAGATAGCCAAGGTACTTCCTTAAAGGACACCCAGGACCACTGGACATAGTGAAAAGAAGCAAAAATGAAAGTACTGAAAAAGAAGAAAAAAGCTGTCTTTACTGACAAGAGATGTCATTTTCTCTCTAACAAAAAAATTAAAAAATCCAACCTAGACACGACACTTGTGCCACCTTCGTCCCAGCCTTCTCGTGTTGTCAACCCACACCTGAAAAAGTGCTTATTACCCTCCCTCAGGGAAAGGAAAGTGAAAACAGCGTGGGAACTGTTCTCGGTTGTATAATTTGATACACCCACTTTGGAGCAGAACCGGGCACTATCTAGAAGCTGCACAAATCCTTCAACCCAGCATTTTCATTTCTAGGTATATATACACTAGACCAGTGTTTTTATAAACTCTTTTGACCGTGATCTATAGTATGAGGTACACTTCACATTGAAAGCCAGTACACTCATACCTCACCAATAAAACAGGTTTCACAAAACAATACTTACCCCTCACTACCTACACTCTAATCTTTTCTGTTCTCTTCTGTGCTATCTTATCTTGTTTAAGTATGCTGGTTCTGATCTCCCTAAACTGATTTCACAATCCACTAACTGGTCACAAGCCACAGTGTGAAAGCACTGCCCTAGCAGGCTGTATGAATACTCAGGAGACGTGAGTAAGGACACAGTACGCCAGTGTGTTCCCTTCAGCTGCTGTACAGTACAACACAATACAACTCAGTCACTGCAGTAAACGTTTTCATCCTGCGCTGGAGAAATAGGCACAAGTACAGGAATAAAGTTTGAAATAACAACAACAACAAAAAAATGGAAAAGAACTTACATTTCTATCAATGGATAACCAATAAACTGTGCACTCATACGACGAAATACCCTACAGCAGTTAACATGAATGACCGTATCCATATAGAGCGATACATAAAGTCAGAGTTCTCACAAACATAATGGTGAGTAGAAAAGTTGCAGTTGACAATGCATTTTAAGTTTTAACAACAAATGAATTCTACATGTAGCTAACACATATGCAATAAAAGGAAAAACGTGTGTGATCCCTCCGAATAAAGATGACACATCCCAGCTGCTCTTGCACCTGGTGTGGCCACAAGACTAAGTTCTGGCCAAAAGGAAATAAGCAGAGGTGCTACCGGCAGCATCTCAGAACTTCCCTTAAAGCACGGCTAAGTACATCCGTCCCCTTTTCCTTGCACTTGCTAGATGTGACTACTGGTGCTGGAGCAGCCATTTCTGACCATGATGTGCACGAAGGAGTTGGGGGTCACACGTAGTGGAGCAACAAGGTAGAAAGACCCTAGGTCTCTGAAGACTCGGAAGCACAGTCATCACGCCAGTATCATCGCATCCCTCAACTGCCCATCTCTGGGCTTCTGAGTAAGAAGGAAATAAACTTCTATCATAGTTAAGCCACTGTATTTGGAGTGTCTATTATTTGCAGCCCAGTTGAATCTTAACTGATTTAGGTCACCGCCAGGTAACCTCAAGGAAAATAAAATTTGGTTAGGGAAGACAAGATACACGTGCTTATAAGAGCAGCCCGACCCAGAGCCATAACCACGCCACTCAGGATGGCTGGTGTGAGAGTAGGTGTTAAGGTTAAGTGCACAGAAATGACTTTACACATTCGCTCAAGGATCCCGAATCCTCGGTGGCAATGCTCTTCGATCTGTCAACTGTACTGAAAAGACTTATCCCTGTGGTATACTTTACATCTCAACTCTTCAGCTTCTCCGCCTATAAAATGTAGATAGTCAGGTTATTTATTGCGTGGCTCAGAGGATTACTCTGAGAGTACTGACACATAGCGAGCACTCGGTAACCATAAGTGATGACTGCTCTAGCTTTTGCGTCACTAAACATCTACTAAGTCCCAACTGAGTGCCAGGCACTGTTCCAGGCACTGGGGTTACTACAGTGAACACATTTTAAAAAGCCCTTGCCTTGGTGGAGCTCGTTATATTCTAGCTATACTGAACCATCCAAGGTTCTCTGGCTTCTGGTCCTTTTTATTTACAGTAAGTTCCACGAGAGTCCTCTCCCCACTCCACTTCCTCATTGCTCTTCCAAGTTTCATCTTAGATATCATTTCCTCTAAAAGTCCTCCCTAACCCTTACACAACTGTACCAAGGGCTGCTCTAAGGTGTTTCAAACTGCCCACATTTTACTCCTATTATAGAGCTTCTACCTTTACAGTATAACTGCCCACTGATCCATCCACTTCCTGTCTCTTTGAGGGTTTCACTGTTGAAACCTCAGTACGTAGCACAGGGCCTGGCACAGAATAAATGCTCCAAAATAGTCATTAAACAAACCAGTAAGTACACATGGGCCACAGCCTCAAGTAGAAAAAATTACCAGAACTGGCTTGCTCTTTGTCGTTCAAAGTTACCCACACTAAACACTGAAAACAAAAACAAATTAAAAGCCCACATAAGTATCATACCCAAAGGATTCTTCTTGTCTTTACACTTCTCTTTGAATTCAAGGATAATTTTTTTCATAAGTTCATCAACAGCTGCATTGGAAGGCGCACACACAAGGACACGGTTTTGTTTGATTTTGGCATTGGAGTTCTCATATGAATGCCCCCTCCTCTGGTTCGACAATTTGCACCAAACAAACAAACAAACAAACAAAAAATACTGATGAGCTCTATTATGCAGTGTTATAGTTCTTCTCTACTGCCACATATATTTGAAAGTTCCCCTAATAAATAGTTAAAAGTAAATAAAAGCACCTACATCTTACATTGATGTTAAAAAATTACTCTGGCAGGGAATTCCCTGGCAAACGAGTGGTTAGGATGCGGTGCTCTTACTGCCAAGGGCCCCCCCCCACCAAAATTACTCTGGCATAAAATTTTATCGTAACTTCTCTGAGCCTTACCTTACTATCCACTTATTTTATTCAATGTTCAATCCAAAATGTAGCCCAGGAATACATTCAAGATGGTCTCCTGGGATTAGCTGTGACCTATAATAAAGCCCGAAGACCACCATTCTAGCCCTTAGCATTAGTTTCACACAAGATAACATTTTCTGTTCCTTTTATTTCTTATAACCTTCTCTACCTCTGCTACCGCTTTATCTGATATAGTTCCACACAGTATCAAAAAGATACACAAAAGTGAAGGGAAGAAACACACTTTAGTACTTATTTACACATTAGTTAGAGTAAAGTAAAACAACATACTCAATTAAGGGCACAGATGCCCTCGCGCACACTCTACCTCTGTCAGTAGGCGGTACAGGAGGCCCACAATGGTTTTTGATTTTCCTGTCCCGGGTGGTCCATGAATCAGACAGATCTTGGCAACTGCTGGGGAGTGTTTCACCATGGCATATGCAGTTTCTATCGCTTTCTTTTGGTCTTCATTGAAATCTTTTAGGTAGGCAATCTATACAAAAGACATTAGTGAGAACGAGTGATTCTTGCTGTGATGGCACAGGAGAGCAAGAGAGTGGAAGACATCCGTTTGAACTGCTGCTGACCTTTGTCAGACAGAAGCTTTGGTGATGATCAGGCAAGACCCCAAAATGACCCTTAATCTAAGAACCACTTTCACTACTGGAAAGAGCTACTGATGACTGTCTACAGGCCTCAGTCCATCTACAGCTACAACAACTGTATTTTTATTTGTGATTCTTATAAAGATGATCACAATAAACTGTTTTGCACTTTTCTTCTTTTTATTCTGTGGTTCTTCCCATTTTAGTCAATTCTCTCTTTAGGCAGTAAAAACATTCCAAGACTTCCTTTCCTAACACAAATGATACAGTCGAAAAAGCATGGATTTTGGGTCAGATCTGAGTCTACACCTCAGTTTCACTCAAAAGCTAGGTCTCTAAACTCCTAACCTCTCTGGGCTTCAGCCTTGGCCAATCATTAAATCTGGGATTCCTTAGAGGGTGAGAACTGACTGAGAAAATGCATATGAAAGCCCTAACACAAGACAGGGGTTCAAAGAACATTCCTTTCCTTCCGCCTGTCTCTGTGTTAATTTCCTGGAACTTACACACAACTCTGACAACAATGAGAAATATGTGTTCACACAAAATCACAACTTCGTCGTCACACTGGCAACAATACCAGTCAATGCTCCACTGATCATTCAAATGCAAAATTCATTCCATTAAACCTACTCTTACTCCTGCATTTAATCACCTAACAGACAGTTAAGCAGGACGTTCACCTCACATTTTAATGTTGCTCTTCAAGCATATTTTCAATTTCTTTTTGCCCTCTACCTTTTTTCCTGAGGTAAGCTGACTAACCTAACACAAAGAACTACTTTGCAATATTAAAGAAAACTAAGCACCAAAAACGTCACTGGGCACACATGGTGACTATGTCTTTGTTGTAGACAAAAGGGAATGTGTGACAGATAAAAATAACATGATGCTTTAACATTTTGACATGAAATGTTTCTGACTTTCCCTGTTATCAAATGACTATCACTCACAATTCTCTCAGATGTTGTAGTTAGTAAATCTTTTGTACAGAAGTCCATGGGGTTTGGATTCAGAACGGCTCTGGCCAGTTGGTTCCGACCACTCAGCAAAGACATGGCTTTCAACTTCCTTTGTGTAGTCACCAGAGAGCTGATTACAAGACATTTCACGAATTCATTTAAATTGACTGGTAAATTATGTTGAGTCTGGATGGAAAGGGAACACTCAGATTTCCCATTACGCACTATTATCAAGAAGGAGAAAAAGCAATTTCAGTTACCAGTGAATAACAGTGACCAGTTAAAAAGGTTATTCAGCACAAGGTGTTTTGTAACATGTTTTTTATACATCATTTAAATAATTTTCTCAGTAAGTATCTACTGAATGCCTCCTAAGAACCAGGCAACGTTCCTGTCCTCTGGAGGCTTATTTTTTAGAAGAAGGGGGCAGATAAGCAAATAAACATGTCAGGTGATGGTAAGTGCTAGGAAGAAAGCCGAGAAGGGGGATGAGGAAGTGATGAGGGTTGTGAGGGAGTGTTATTGTAGACAGGAGAGTCAGGGGAGGTCTTCCTGATAAGATGATATTTGAGCAGAGACATGGCATTAAGTGAGTGAGCCATGCCCGAAACCGGGGAAAGTGGGTTACAGGCAGAGAATCAGCAACTGCAAAGACAATGAGGCAGCGAGGTGCCTGGATTATTTTCAGAACAGGGAGAAGGCCAGAATGGCTAGAAGGAAAAGCAGGGAGAAGCGAGCTAGAAGACCAAGACAGTAGTAAATGCAGCTATACTTCCGAGGGCTCTGCAGTTAATCACTCTGAACATGACTCTGAGTCAGGTCAAGAGCACAGGACAGCTCCGTGCAGGTAAGTGACATGCGCTAACTCACACATTAAAAGAATCACTTATTGCGAATGAAGAATAAACTGCAATGGAAAAAGCACAAAAAGACAACTTAAGAGGCTAAAACCTAGGTAAAAGTGAATGGTCGTGTGGGCCAGGAGGTAGCAGGAGAGGTGGCGCTTGGATGTAGGATATATGGCAAAGGAAGATCCGATAGGATTTCCTGATGCATTAGATGGAGCGTGTGAGGGAAAGCAGGACTCAAGGATGACTCTGAGGTTTGGGGCTGAGCAACTGGAAGAATGGGATGGAGGTCCCACGTGCTGAGATGGGAAAAACCAAAGCAACAGCAGATGTCAGGCAGTAAATCAAGTGTTTCTTTTTGGAGTAGGTTTGAAATGTCTAATAATCTCCAAATGGAGATGTCAGATAGCTGGATGCATGAGGAGTTCAGGGAAGGAGACAGAAACCGTTTCTAAATCTTTTTTTTTTTTTTTTTTTTTTTTTTTTTGCGATACGCGGGCCTCTCCTGTCGCGGAGCACAGGCTCCGGACGCGCAGGCTCAGCGGTCATGGCTCACGGGCCCAGCCGCTCCGCGGCATGTGGGATCTTCCCGGACCGGGGCACGAACCCGCGTCCCCTGCATCGGCAGGCAGACTCTCAACCACTGCGCCACCAGGGAAGCCCCCGTTTCTAAATCTTAGAAACAGAACTTTGGCAAATGTAACCACTTGTAAGAGTTGAAAGCACAGATGAAGCTATATATCCCTGCTGCTAAATGCATCTTGCACAAAGAACTGAGCTCTGATCACACAATAGTAAACATGGCACACCAGTTATGATGTGGCACAAATGTTGAACTCTAAGAGCTTTGTTGCTATTTTTAAGATATGATGCAAAAAGGTGAAGGAATAATGATCACATATTCTCTTCACATAACAGAGACTAAGAGAGCAGCAATGTCAAAAAGGCAGCTTGGCATATATCAAGCGTGTGGACTTCGTAGTCAAACAAACTTAGGTTTCAATTCTGGACCTAGCATTTAATACTAAGGATGTCTTTGGATAAGTTACCTAACATCCCTGAACTCTGATTTCCCAATGAGCAGGGAACAAACCATTCTGCTTTGCAGGGCTCTGGGAAAAGATGATAAATGTGCACAGGAAGGACAGGGCACACTGGCTGGCACATAGTCAGTAGTCCTTAAATTCAAGCTAACATTATTTTTGTTATGCTACCTTAGGGAGAGAGGTCCCTATAACACAATGGATGGGAGTGATGAAACAGTAAACCCCTCCAGTTGCCTTACAATTAGTTATGTGTTTGTTTCTGCTCATCAATAATTAGCCACAAAACCAAGGCTGGAATGTGATTTAACAAACAGATGGTTTGCAAATTGTCTGTTTTATAACAAACACACTGACAGATGAAGGAATTTACTAGAAGGAGAAGACATTACAAAAGAAAGCTTTTAAATCCTAAGTCTAAAGCAATAAATGCTGGGCCTTTTCCAGCTGAGTCTAGAAAAACTAAAAGAGGACTGTGAATGGTAAGTAATCAACCTAGCAAATACAGTCTGGTAAATATAGAGCAAATATACATCTGGTAAATGTACAGCAAATATAGGGCTGGTAAATGTATAGCAAATGCATGCATGGCTAGTAAAGCCTAATTTAGAGGGAAATTAAAAGATGAGCTGCTGACAGATTTCTCTTCAATGTCTCATTAGGTACTTACTGACTGAAGTGCGGCGGAATTTATGAACATAACCACAATAATATTCATGGGGATCCTGCATGTGATTTCTCTCTATATCCCTCTTCTCTCCATTTAGGCTTTCAGGAACCAAAAACACCAAATCATTTTCCTTTGGATGAAGCTGTTTAGCTAGTTCACATTCCTCAAGATAAACTATAAAACAAGAAGAAGGCAGCACTTATTCTAACAGAATTATTTTACATGAGATTAAAGGATATTAAACACTTGTACTAAGTTCAAGCAAGTATACAGCACTAGTGGACTTTGTACATGCTTCAAAATGATAGTCTAAGCTAGTCAGCATTGTCAAATATTGATCACACGGTATTATAAAAGTCTTCTTAAAAACTGCTACAAAGCCAAAATAGATGAAGTCATAATATTCAAAAGCAGCTAATAAATTTCTTTTCCTTGAAGTTTATCTTAGTTTTGTTTTTTTTTTTTTTTTTTGGTGGTATGCGGGCCTCCCTCTGTTGTGGCCTGCCGGACGCGCAGGCTCAGCGGCCATGGCTCACGGGCCCAGCCGCTCCGCGGCATGTGGGATCCTCCCAGACCGGGGCGCGAACCCGGTTCCCCTGCATCGGCAGGCGGACGCGCAACCACTGCGCCACCAGGGAAGCCCTATCTTAGTTTTTAATCAAGAAATTTTCACTTTTGTGCCCTACTTTCAAAATCCCAAGAGAAAATCTGGAAACAGATCGATGTACACGTAAGAATTTTGAGCCTACTAGTGGCATTTCCAACAAGGGGGAAAGGACAGTAGTAAAATAAATGGGGCTGGGAAAACAGAGTAAGCTCTAAAATTAAAAGGTTCAGTACCAACTGCCAAATCCAGCAACAACATACTGAACCAAAGCATGAAGTACTAGGATTAAGCAGACTGAACTACTAAGTCAAAAAAGAATTCTAAAAATGCATCATGTAAGAAATGTCTATTTGAAGGCATCAGAGAGCAAATACAACAATGAAGAATTCTGTTGAGATCCAGAACAATGTGGAAATCCATAGGGGTCAGCCCAGTATTCTCCCTAGAAACATCTGAACTCTTCAGGGAGTAGCAGCCAGGAATTTGAGCGGTACCTGAGATAGCCGTGTACAAAAAAAGAGACAAAAGCTGGAGTCCAGGGCCTGCACAGATAGAGTAGGCATCCTGGTAGCCCTCAAGCTTCAGATTGGGACCATGAAGGACTACACCCAAGAAGGAAGGCAGCTTCAATTCACCAGAGTACTTCAGGAAAGCTCAATCTTTTAAACCAGATTAAGATGATCCCACATTGCTAGTACTCCCAGAATCCTGGCAGAAGCAAAGAAAAATCCTCTCTGGAAGAAGACATCCTATCATCCTAGGCCTCTGATTATTTTTTAAATAACTTTCCATAGACAATGACCAACATATGAGAGATAAGCAAAGCACCAGCACAGAAGAAATACATGAACTAGTAGAATCAACAAACAAACAAACAAAAAAGGGCTGCACAAGGCACTATAAAAAGTACAGTCGTACAGTCCTTGAATTGGTTCCAGGACCCCCGCAGACACCAAAATCCTCAGATGCTCAAGTCCCTTATGTAAAATGGCGTAGTATTTGCATATAACCCACGCACATCCTCCAGTACACTTTAAATCATCTCTAGATTACTTATAATACCTAATACAATGCAAACGCTATGTACATAGTTGTAAATCCAACATAAGTGGTATATAAACAGGTGCTGGTGCATAGCAAGTATGTTTTTCTGGAATTTTTTTCCCTGAATATTTTCAATCCACAGTTGAATCCGATGATGCAAATCCCGCAAATACAGAGGGCCAACCGTATGTCTTACACAGTTTAAAATATAGAGTTAAAATACATAACAATAATAATATACAAAATGGAACAGATAAACAGGGTTAACGTTTTTAAGATTGTGCCTTATCTATGGAGACACTTAAAGTATCGATTAAAACTGTAAACTTTTAAATCATGCACGCTGTAAGTTTTCTCCTCAACTACTAAATGGCAAAAGAGGTAAAAACTGAGGTATATTTCCAAACTAAAAGAAAAGAAAAAAAATGAATGGTTCAAAGGTCTCACATATATGTAAAGAGTATACTCTAGTTCTATCAGTTTTTTCTTTATATATTTTATTAGGTATTCAAAATGGTCCTATCTTCTGTTAACTGAACTTGCTATCATCGTGAAATACTCTCTTTCAATCTCAAATAATGCTTTTCTGCCGTAAAGTCTATTTAGTCTGGTATTAACAGAGCAAAACAAGTTTCTTTTAGTTGCGTTTGCACGAGAGTAGCTTTCTCCAATCTTTTTCTTCCAACCTTTCTGTATCCTTATGTTGACATGTATTACTTGTTAACAGCATGTAAGATGCCAATACTGATCTTGAAATAACTTTTTCTACCCAAAGATACTAAGGCTACTTAGAAAATCACAAGCTCACATACAGGATAAAAAATGTAGATGGTATCGGTTATATCAGGTAGCAAGAAAGCGCTCAAAGGCTAGTAGGGTCCTGTCTAAAGGGCTCAGGAGCCAACCTGAAGAAGCCAATTACAAAGATCTGAAACAGAAGTGTATTTAAGTGTCCATGTGTTTCTAACGAAATATTTTTTTTTTAAAGTTCATTGGTCAACCCAGCACTTGCAGAGAATTAAGTCATTATTTTGAAAACTGGTCAGGCGTCAAGTATCAATACTTATTCTACCCTTCTTTATAAAGTATACTACTGAGTAATCAAATAATATGGAGCACTTTCTCTTTATAGAACTACAATAGCTAATAAATGAAGAAATGATCAAATAAAAATATCACCATTTGGTGTCCTTTAGTAAAATAATTAATCTGGGCATTAAGGATCAACGGTTATAAATATTACAAAAAGAGAAATAAGAGATCAAGCACCTCCTGATAAAGGAACACACTAACCCCAGCTATGAAATAGTTCTGCCAAAAAATATTAGGTCAAATGAATCTGATCGAGCCTCTAGATCCGACTATCAATTTACGAGAAATACAGAGGACTGAAAAACATACTAAACACCACCAGGGGGATGCTATCAGCAAGACACAGACAGTTAATTCTACAGGGTCAACAACACAATTTCTTCAACAAATAAATTACAAAGGGGGGGGAAATCCATGAAGGAGACAATTATAATTGAAGAAGACATATTAACAATGTCAATGAGTGGACCTAATTTGGATCTTAATTCAAACAGGCTGAAATAAATTGTTCTTTATGAGGAAACTGAAAACTTGAACACTGTCTAGCTATCTAATATTAAGAAATCATGGTATGCTGCAACGAAGATCCCGCATACGGCAACAAAGATCCCGTGTGCCACAACTAAGACCCGGCACAGCCTAATAAATAAATAAATATATTTTTTTAAAAGGTGAATTAATAAACTCTATAGAATGAACTAATGTTCCTACAATGGAATACAAAGCAATAAAAAGAAACTATAGATACACACAAGGATGAATCTCAAAATATTAATGTTGAATGAAACAAGTCAGAATAAAAATGAGTGTACACTGTATGACTCCATTCACATAAAACTTTTCAAAACTATAAACTAACCTATAGTAATGAAAAATAGATTTGTGGTTGCTTGGGGAGGTGTGGGGAATATAAGAAGGATGGATTAAAAAGGGACACAAAGAAACTTCTTAGGTGATGTGTATGTTCACTATCTTCATTGTGGTGACAGTTTCATGAGTATGTATGTCAAACTTGCTAATCTGTATGATTTAAATATGTGCAGCTTATTGTCTATCAATTTTGCCTCAATAAATCACTTGGGGGAAAAAAAAAAGAAATCATGGTTAATACTTTAGCAACAAAATAATGTTTTACTATGAATTTTTAGGTCCGTATCTTTTAGAGATAGTCACCTAAATAATTACAAATGACACCAAAAGAAAAAAATCTAACCAATGATGATCTGCAAAACCTCTCCCTAGAAAACTGTAAAACATTACTGAAAGGAAACCTAAATAACTGAAGATATGTATCTTATTCAAATCAGTATTAGAAAGATGTCAATTCTTAACAAATTTCCACATTTTTTTTTTTTTTTCTCTAAAACTTACATGGTAATGCAAAGGGACAAGAATAGCCAACGTACTCTTAAGGCAAAACAAGGTAAGCAGACTTGCTCATTAAAGTTTCTAATAAAGCTTAATTAGTAAAATTAAGCAACGTGATATAGACAGAGAGGTAGGCAAATGATCCAATAAAGAAGAAAGGAGTCCAGAAAAAGGTCAGTGCATTAAATGGACACTAGATTTATGACAAATATGGCACTGCAGACCATGGAGAAAGGTAATCTTTTCAATAAACACTACTGGGGTAATTACATCTCCATTAGGGAAAAAAATGAAACATGGCCCCTACATCTTAGTCGTGTACAAAATCCATTCCAGGTTGGCAAAACAGTGAAGCCTCTAGAAAAGGGATTGGCAAACTTTCTGTAAAGAGCCAGATTTTTCTTTGCAGGCCACATATGCTGTCTGCTGCATATTCATCATCATCTTTTTTTCAAAACCTTAAAAAAAATGTAAAAACCTTACTCTTGGGCAGTATAAAAACAGGATACAGGGTAGATCTGCAAGCTGTGGTTTGCTGACACCTGTTCTAGACGTTAAGATAATATATTTATGACCTGCAGCAGGGAAAGGTTTCTTAAATGAGGAACAGACCATTAACCATAAAAAATACACAGATGCATTTGTTATGTTAAAAAATAAATTCTAAACAAGAATAAAATAAGAATTTAAAAGACATCACTAAGAGAGTCATAATGCAAGCCAAAGTGGGAGAATGGTTTATATCCAGATTATATAAAGAACTCGCTACAAATCAGTAAGAAAAAGACAACTAACAGAAAATGAGCAAGAATTTTTAATAGGTGCTTCCCCAAAGAGGTTACTTAAGCATCTACTAAATATATGAGAAGGTGCTCAATCTCACTGATAGCCAGGATATTACAAAATAAAACCACAAATGGCCATCAACACCCACACACTGCAATGGCTAAAATGAACAGCACAATCAACACAAATGTGTTGGCACAGACACGGAGCAACGTGACTTCCATAAGTTGGCGGGGGCGTGTCATTTTGCATGACTGGCTGGGCGTTATCTACTCACGTTAAGCTCACGCATAATACCCTGAGACTCTGAGACCCATTTCAGGAGACAGACTCCTCGCAAAAACGCCCTCGCATAACACGAAGACACACATGAATGATCATAGTAGCATCATTCATAAAATGCTGTGTGTAGAAGCAGGCCTGAGGCTGCTATCATTAGAAAGGCCTGCTTACAAGGTTGGCCCCCCTTGGAATCTGGGAATTTGGATTTCCGGACAGCTCTCATCATTTGCTGATGAGAATGGCTCACTGTACCTTACCTGTTTACCAAATTTTTTCTCTACGGCTTATGTCAAACACCCACTTTACTTGTGAAAGTCATGAATTTGGGCTAGGCAGAGGGTGTTTTAGGTACTGAGTCTCTAAGCTTCCCTGGTAGATAATTTGTCACATGGGTTGTCACACCTCACTACTGGGAAAATTAAGTGCGTCCTGTGTGACTTCGCTGGGAAAGGACTCTTGGAAACTTGCTCCTGGTTTGCTTTTTCCCTTTGCTAATTTTGCTTTGTATCCTTTTGCCATAGTAAGTCACAGCCATGAGCATGAATATAATTCCTGTGAGTCCTCCTAGCGAATCACTGAACGTGGGGATGGGCTTGGGGAGCCCTGACACACAGGCCTAAACTGCTGGAAAAAAATGTCCATTAACGGGAGTTCCCTGGCGATCCAGTGGTTAGGACTTGGCGCTTTCACTGCTGTGGCCCCGGTTCAGTCCCTGGTCGGGGAACTAAGATCCCACAAGCCGCATGGCACTGCCAAAAAAACTTCTTTAAAATAATAATAATAAAAATGTCCATCAACAGTAAAATTGTGACACAGTCACACGTTGAAATGCCACCACAGCAATGAAAAAAATACGGAAGATGCACACAAAATTGATGAATTACGAAGACATGTAACGTGAAAGAAGTCAGACACGAGAGTAAATGCTATGTGATTCTATCATACCATCAAGATAAATGGCAGATTAATCAGTGATTTAAATATTAAAAAGAAATATAAAACTACTACAAGAAAACATGGAAGTATTTATCTGATTTCTAAAGCCAACTGAACGGTAAAGAAATAAATACGGCAGTTTTGAACATGTGAAGATAAAAACTGTCTGCCTCAAAAACTGCATGTGAAACTGAACAGCAAAAATGAAATTGAAAAAAAATTACAACGATGCATACAAATAAGAAAACAACCTCCCTAATAGAAAAAAAAAAGGAACAAAAGGCATGAACAGACAATTATCCACCCCCCCCCCATAATACAAAAGACCAATAAAGATTTGAGGACAAAAAGTACAACCTCAAATGAGATACATTTTCCATATAAAACTGGGGGAAAAGTTTAAACCAGCAAATGAGAAGAGAGATACATTCTCACATTCTCATGTTAGAAGTGAAAATGGCGTTCTCTTTGGTAGCCAGAGGCAACAGGAATCAAGTCGTAAAATGCACACACTTTACTGATTCAGTGTGATAGTAAAAAACCATAAATAATGTACATGTCTAACTAGAAATTACTGGTTAAATAGAACTATGGAATATGCTTACAATGGAATAACTACAAACACTAAACATGCTATTATTATTTATCTCTGAAAAGACATTTATAATAGATTAAGAGAAAATAAGTCAAATGTAAGCTTCATGAAGGTGGAATTTTATGTCTTCATCACAGCTACATACCTAGCATCTAGAATCATACACTATCAGGTAGTATAAAGTCAGTAAATATTTGCTGAATAAATACATGAAAAATGTCACTTAGGTAAAATAATCCTACCCACTCCCCCACCCCCTCCCACCCCCACTTCACTCAGACGAGTAGGAAGTCTAGCAGTAAGATACACACTACTATGTTCATAGGATTATCTCTGAATGATGGGAACTGTGAGTGATGTTTATTTTACTACTGGCTAATATTACCTGAATATTCTACAGTGAACATATAATACCTTTCCCCCCAAATATATGTACATGCTTTTTTCCTTAAGTGAATCTATGGAGTAGGATGGATTGCAAGGGGGAAGGAGGCAGATGGAGAATTTATACTTTTTATTTTAAAGGGTTCTAAATGCTTGGTTTATTTATAACTAAGACATAACTGTGACACACGCTCCAGACCACTCATGAAATGAGAGCAGAGACAGCAGAGGGATTTACTCAGAATCTGTACGCACGATCATGTCAACACCCCCTCCGCCCCCGCCAGTCAAACTCCCTCACTCACCTTCTCTCTCCCTTGCCCAGCACCTAGGGACACTTTGGCCTGTGGTATTCTGATTGCACAATGGTTAAAACCATGAATTTTATATTTATAACTGTCCCAGTAATTATCCTCATTAATTAAAGACTTTAAACATATTCTTCGTAAGAGGTTACAAGTTCACCTTACGAAACCTATACCCCAGAAAATTCAAACTATTATTATGTTCCCTCAAATAGCAATCTCCAATTATTATATGATATAGCCCAAGTTACATAAGAAAGAACTTACCCACAAACTCCCAGTATTTTTTATAATCAGAAGGAAATTTTCGTAAATGTAACTGATGGAATTTCTCTTTGTTTGGAGAGCTGATCCATTCCTGTGCCACCTACGCAAAGCAAACAAAGTAAATTAAGAAAGCAAAAACATCTGAAAAGCCAATGTTAAACAACAAAATTTTCCAAAGTAAGCAACCATAAAATCCAGAACCTAGAACTCCCGTGTGACACGAAGATTAAAAATTAATTTGGGACTTCTGGTTTCCAGCTTGGCATGTAAGGAACTTAGAAGTCGCCACTCCATCCTAACAAGTAAAAAGAGACAAAAAGGTGGATACAGACAATCACAACTTACCAGAGCAGAAAACTCTTAAGTAGAAACCTCCATGCCAGGAGGAAAACCTGAACTGGATGTGACAAACTGTTGGAGGCTCAGCATGAACAACTCTCTTAAAAACTCTAGGGGGGGGCTTCCCTGGTGGCGCAGTGGTTGCGCGTCCGGCTGCCGATGCAGGGGACACGGGTTCGCGCCCCGGTCCGGGAGGATCCCACGTGCCGCGGAGCGGCTGGGCCTGTGAACCATGGCCGCTGAGCCTGCGCGTCCGGAGCCTGTGCTCCGCAGCGGGAGAGGCCGCAGCAGAGGGAGGCCCGCGTACCGCAAAA
>NC_041226.1:86163319-86191692 GCF_002837175.3 Physeter macrocephalus
GCTGAGCCTGCGCGCCCGGAGCCTGTGCTCCGCAGCGGGAGAGGCCGCAGCAGAGGGAGGCCCGCGTACCGCAAAAAAAAAAAAAAAAAAAAAACCAAACTCTAGGGGGACCCAGTCGTAAGAGGGACCCCACACTTTGGTGAGTTTTACCTCTAGGAGCTCTAACAGGCCCTCACAGAGAACACTGGAGAAAATTCCCTGTGTGCTTCCAGCGGGGGTGGGGGGTTGGTGGGGACTGGGGAAAAGGAACCATTCTGAAATACACCAGAGCATTCTTGACCTTCTTAACAAGGCCTGATCTATGAGAAGCTATTTTACCAGAGTCAAACTTGCTGGGATTTTATCAGAGCCTAACCTACTTGAGGGAAGAAAACCAGCTCCAGCCCATTCTAACCATCCTGTCTCACCCAAGGAGGTGGGGGGAAACTAAGCAGCATGTGGTGTAAAGTTCTTAGTCCAGAGGCAAAGGCTCACTAAAAGAGTGACACCTTATCATAGGACTATGGAATGATCTCCCTTCCCCCATACCTCATTTCTATATCACTAAAGGCCTATTTACTGCTGTTCCTTTTATTTAGTAGATTACGTCCGCCTTGCAACAAAAAATTACAAGGCATACTCAAAGGCAAAAAACACAGTTTGAACAGACTAAAGAAGCACTAAAACCTGTCAGATATGGCAGGAATACTGGAATTATCAGACCAGGAATTTTTTTTTTAAACTATAGTTAATATACTAAGAGTTTAATGGAAAAAGGAGACCATGAAATAATAGATGGGTAATGTAATGAATGAGATGTAAAGTAGAAAAGAATCAAAAGGTAATGCCAGAGATCAAAAACACTGTAACAGAAATGAAGGATGCCTCTGATGGGCTCATGAGTACAACGGACATTGCTGAGGAAACAATCTCTGAGCTTGAGGCTATAGCAATAGAAGCTACCAAAGCTGAAAAGCAAGGAGAAAAAAAAAAATGGGGAAAAAAAACACACCCCAGAATATCCAAGACTGTGAGACAATGACAAAAGATGCAGCATACACATAATGGGGATACGAGAAGAAGAGAGAGAGGAAAAGAAGCAGTATTTGAGGCAATAATGACTCAAGAGTTTTCCAAAATTAACATCAGACACCAAACCCCAGATCCAGGAAGCTCCAAGACCAAGCAGAATAAATGCCAGAAACTACACCTAGGCATATCATATTCAAACTTCAGGAATATGAAATATCAACGATAAAGAAAAAAATCATGAAAGAAGCCTGTGGGAAAAAACACCTTTTCTATAGAGGAGGAAAGAGAAGAATTACATCTAACTTCTCCTCAGAAATCATGCAAGCAAGGAGAGAGTAGTGAAATACTTAGACTGTTGAGAGAAAAAAAACCTACCAACCTAGACTTCTGAATCCTGCAAAATTATCCTTTAAAAGTGAAGGAGAAGGGCTTCCCTGGTGGCGCAGTGGTTAAGAATCCACCTGCCAACGCAGGGGACACAGGTTCGATCCCTGGTCCAGGAAGATCTCACATGCCACGGAGCAACTAAGCCCGTGAGCCACAACTACTGAGCCCGCGTGCCGCAACTACTGAAGCCCGCGTGCCTAGAGCCCGTGCTCCATAACAAGAGAAGCCACCGCAAAGAGAAGCCCGCGCACCGCGATGAAGAGTAGCCCCTGCTCGCTGCAACTAGAGGAAGCCTGCGCACAGCAACGAAGACCCAATGCAGCCAAAAATAAATAAAATAAATTTATTAAGAAAAGGAAAAAATAAACTCAAGAGTAAGAAAACAGACAACCTGATGAAAAAGATGTGCAAAAGGCCTGGACAGACACCTCACCAAAGGAGATATACAGACTGTAAACTAGTATATGAAAAAATGCTCCATATCTTATGTCATCAAAGGAATGCAAATGAAAACAATGAGATGCTATTACACACCTATTAGAATGGCCAAAATCTGGAGCACTGACAGCACCAAATGCTGACGGGGATGTGGAGCAGCAGGACCTCTCATTTATTGCTGGTGGGAATGTAAAATGGCACCATCACTTTTGTTTTGTTTTGTTTTGTTTTTGCCGAGCCACGTGGCTTGTGGGATCTTAGTTCCCTGACCAGGGATCGAACCTGTGCCCCCTGCAGTGGAAGTGCAGAGTCCTAACCACTGGACCGCCAAGGAAGTCCCAAAATGGTACCACCACTTTGGAAGACTGTTCGGTGGTTTCTTATGAAACTAAACATATTCTTACTGTAGGATCCAGCAATAGTGCCCTCAATATTTATCCAAATGAACTGAAAACTTATATTTACGTTAAAAACCTGCACATGGATGTTTATAGCAGCTTTATTCATAACTGCCTAAACTTGGAAGCAACCAAGATGCCCTTCAGTGGGTGAATGGATAAACACACTACAGTACAACCGGACAATGGAATATTATTTAGTGCTAAAAAGAAAAGAGCTATCAAGCCATGAAAAGACATGGAAGAAACTGAAATGCACATTACTAAGTGAAAGAAGCCAATCTGGAAAGGCTACATACTGTGTGATTCCAACTATGTGACATGCTGGAAAAGGCAAACTATGGAGACAGTAAAAGGATGAGTGATTGCCAGGGGTGAGACTGGGGAAGGGTGAACAGGCAGAGCACAGAGGATTTTTAGGGCAGTGAAAGTACTCTGATATTAAAGGACTGATACATGTCATTATACGTTCGTCCAAACCCTTAGAATGTACAAATCAAGAGTGAACCCTAATGAAAACTATGGACTCTGGGTGGTAATGACGTGTCAACGTAGGTTCATCAGTTGTACAAATGTACTACACTGGTAGGGGATGTTGATAATGGGGGATGCTATGCAGAGTTTCTCTAGCTCGCTGCAACTAGAGAAAGCCTGTGTGCATCAACCAAGACCCAACCCAGCCAAAAATAAAGAAATAACATAAATTTATATATATAAAAAAAAGATAAGTACTGAGTACTATCTCCAAAATTTATGCCCAATGAATTCACTTCTCTTTTTTTTTTTTTTTTTTTTTTCCACTTCTCTTTATTTCCATAGCTACCACCTAGATCAAGCTACCATCATCTTTTTCTCCTGGGCTACTATAATAGCCCCCGACAGGTCTACTGCATCTATGCTTACCTTTCCACAGTTATTCTCTAATGAGCAATTAAGAATTTTTTTTTTTTTTTTAAAAGTAAACTACTACATATTGCTACTCCCCCAGCCTAAACACCAACCACCTAAAAATCCTCCAACATCTTCTCACTGTACTGAGAATGAAACCCCAACCTGCACTTACAGGGTTGTATACCATCCAGCTCTTGACTGATTTCTCCAATCTTACTTCATTTCCCTTTACCTCTAAGTCACCTCACTCCAGCCACATGAGCCTAATCTCTTCGCTCACACGTGCTCAGTTAGGCCTAGCTCAAAGCACTGTAGTCTTGACCCTCCCCTCCTCTGCACAAAACCCTCTGCTCCTGGCTCTCGGCTCCTGGCTCTCGGCCCGAGATCTCAAAAGCAGCCTCCCAATGTCGCTCATCATATCAACCTGTTTCGCTTCCTTCACAGAACAAATTATAATTGGAAATTAGCTAAAAAGCGGTGCAATCTCCCTCGAAGGGGTTTGGGCACTAAGAATCACAGCTGGTACTCCAGAAGAGCCCCCTCTCTGCCTGCTCCGTGTCTACACAACCTGAAAAGCGCCTGCCAATTACACTCTGCATATACGTGCATGCACACAAAGGTAACAGAAGGGGACTGCAGACAGAGCCAGCACACCAAAACTTTAAGAAAAAAGAGTTATTGGCCAAAACTGACCCCCAAAATTGGTCCGTCAAAATAGTGCACATTTATCTAATACTTTTGTGTGTTAAACATAAGGATTAAAAACTAATATATCCTCTATCAATCACATCAGTACACAAAAGACTCGCATTTCTTCCCCCCCCACACTGTCTTTTATTTTTACAAGAGATAAACTGATACCAAGCATTGTAAATGGATGACCACAACAAAAGCAACAATCATTTCAATTACCAAACACGTAACACACTCGTACTATGTCATAATATTGACATTCAGTCCAGTAATCCTCCACTGTAACAGCTCCTTTACTTTGTTGTGAAAATTGATTTGTGTATTTTTTGCCTCTGAGTCCTTGTGGGATTTTTTTTTTTTTTTTTTTTTTTTAAATTCAAGAGACTCATATTTCTAAAAGTTGAATTTGCTCGTTTGCCCTTTGGTGCAAGGGATAATTCTACACAATGTCATTGCATTCCACCTGCAATAAGACATAATAACTGGATAACCAAACACTGCATTTCATGTCCTAAATAGGATACCAACCACATTTTTGTCAAAGTACTCTAAACACACTTCAGCATTCCATTAACAAACAATATTATGAAGTCAAATTACATCCAAATGAGGGTAAGAAGCCTTGGCCCAAGACTTTGGTTGATGCCACAGTCTCTGGCTTATCAGAAAGAATAAAAATTAAAAGTAATCAAGGTATCTGAGAATTCTCTGGCAGTTTCAGTTGTTAGCGCTTTCACTGCTGAGGGCCCAGGTTCAATCCCTGGTCAGGGAACTAAGATCCCACAAGCCACACGTTACAGTTGGGGAAAAAAAAAAAGTAATCAAGGTATATTAATAATACCATTAATAAATGTTGGCCTATATAAACTAGAAATGCTAAAACAATGCTGTTTCACTACATGGTTAAAAGAAAAAAGAACAAGATAAAACTTCATGGTAGGGCCTCCCTGGTGGCGCGGTGGTTGCGCGTCCGCCTGCCGATGCAGGGGAACTGGGTTCGCGCCCCGGTATGGGAGGATCCCACATGCCGCGGAGCGGCTGGGCCCGTGAGCCATGGCCGCTGAGCCTGCGCGTCCGGAGCCTGTGCTCCGCAACGGGAGAGGCCACAGCAGAGGAAGGCCCGCATACCACAAAAAAAAAAAAAAAAAAAAACTTCATGGTAAAGATGACAGATTGAACACAGGCATTTCCTTTCATTCCCCCTGAAACCCCACTAAAACACCCAAGGGATTTTTCACAACAGGATTAATTCATTAGGATGAAGAGAACAGAAGAGGAGGCAAGAGTATCAAAATCTGGGAAGCTGGTAAGCCGATGGATGAATGGTTAACTAACTCAGCAAGTCCAAGAAGCTGAACTCTAAGCAGGAAGCATCTGACATACACCTCTAGAAGGAGGAGGGCTGAAGGGAGACTGCCCCTCCCTGTTTCTAGCAAAAAGCTATAGCAGTTTCATCTCTATAAAGTGTGACAGTCTCTGGCTGTGGGGCAGCAGACAGAGAGGGCATATTGTACTTAAAAAAAAAAAAGGTCGGGGGGACGTCCCTGGTGGCGCAGTGGTTGAGAGTGCGCCTGCCAATGCAGGGGACACGGGTTCGATCCCTGGTCCGGCAAGATCCCACATGCCGCTGAGCAACTAAGCCCGTGCGCCACAACTACTGAGCCTGCGCTCTAGAGCCCGCAAGCCACAACTACTGAAGCCCTCGCCACAACTAGAGGAAAGTCTGCGTGCAGCAACGAAGACCCAACACAACCAAAAATAAATAAATAAATAAATTTTAAAAATAAAATAAATTTTTTAACAAAGGGAATTAAGCAAATGTTTATATACTGAATGCCTGAACCCCTCCCTCTGCCCCTGCCCTCACCCCACAGTTAGCTCCCCATCAGGCCTATGCTTTCCAGGCACTCGATCTGAAGATTCTTCTTGGGGAAATCTGACCTCACCAAGAGGGGGAAAAAAAAAAAGACTAAAAACAGTGACATGAGGGTGGGGATGAGGCCTCCCAATAAAATGCCAATGGTCAGCAAGCCTATCCCTTTCACTCAGAGCGTCTAATCTGTTTTTAAATCTTACATGTGACAAAAAATAGATTATAACTATACCGAAGCATATAATCTTAATATAAAGAATGAAACTAATTTGGATTTCACCATGTGATGGTGTCCTTCAGATCACATTTGACTTCCACAGTGCAAATAATACAGGACCATTTTAGTAAAAGTATCTCTTTTCCTAAGCATCTCTTTTGACCTGTCATTATTTAAATGCATCCTCTTTTCTTATAGCATGAAAAAGTTGAGATACATTTCACAATATAAAATTCACCACTTTAAAGTGTGCACACTACAGTGTTTTTAGTACATTCACTATTTTGTGCAACCATCCCATTATCTAATTCCAGAACATTCCCACCATCCCAAAACAAGCCTTATACCTATTAGCAGTCAGTCCTAATTCCTGCCCCCCCCACCATCCCGTGGCAACTATTAATCCACTTTCTGTCTCTACGGACTTGCCTATTCTGGAAAATTCATATAAATGGAATTATACAATATGTGGCCTTCTGTACCTGACTTCTTTCACTTAGCATAACATTTTCAAGGTTCATCAAAGAACAAGTAAAAGTACATATAACGGGTCATTCCTTTTAATAGTAATATTCCATTTTATGCATATACCATGTTTTGTTTATCCATTCATCTCCTGATGGACATCTCGGTTGTTTTCAACTTTTGGCTATTATGAACAATGCTCCAATCTGCTTTTTAGTATCCTGTTCTTAAATGTGAGTAAACCACCAAAAATCATTAGACATGTGAAGAAAGGAGTTAACATGAAAGGTCTGTAGACACTAAAATGAATAGGAAAAAAGCAACTGGGAAAACAGGGACGATGCAAAGAGGAAAACTTTCAACTAACTTTAAACTTATCATTAACTTCAGGTAATAAAAAATACTGTGTACATGAAAAAAGCACTCATTATTCCTATAAAAAGGAATAATGAGAGAACAAGAGTTCCGTGAAACTAAAAATATGCTCAAAAACTTTTCAACAGACTTGGACGCTGAGAAAGTCTCCAAGGAAGTAGAACAACGACGATGACAACAAAGACAGACAGAGATGGCGAAACAGAAAGAAATTTTAAGACATGCAAAGTTTCAAAATTTATCTCCTACACATTCTTTTCTCAGGAAGCTTGAAGGATGTACCTTACTAAAATGAGGGGGTGACAAAAACACACAACCCTGGGTACAAAAGACAGAGATCCAACACAGGAAAGAAGGAAATGCAAAAGCCCTAGGACGAGGATGGTGAGCATTTCAGGTTAACCATCCTAAACCAAGAAGATGAAATTTATCAACTATCTGATGTGCCTGATCATACTGAGACACCTAAACATCCAAGAGACAGTCTGAAGCTAATTTAGTAATAAATACATAGAAAATTAAGTAAACAATAAATCCAGAGAAAGCAAAGAGTCGGAAACGAAAAGAAGTTACAGCTACCACATGACTTAGCCGTGGACACCCTTTATATAGTCAAAATAATAACAAATACTGACCTAACAATTACAAGTCTACTCCACAGTGAGGATGAGGAAACAGGAGAGGTGCGTGTGAACACAGGGCTGGGAAGAGAGGGTACTTCCTGTAGTGGGTAACTACAGAAAATGTCTAGAACTGAAAAATTAACAAGTCAAAATAGTGGCGTGTTATTTAGAAATATGGAAGTAAATAACAAAAGGATCCATCAAGGATCAAAAATAATTACTTGGGGAGGTGAGAGTGGCTGCTGTTTTTTTTTTTTATAATGGGCCTTCCACAAGTATTTGACCATTTTAAACTTCATGTATATACAAACGGAACCTGTGCTCATTCTGTTTTGAAAAGGTTTTGGCTACAGAAATGTCCTGAAAAGAAATCTTAAAGATAAACATATAAATACTTCTTAACTAAGGGAAAAATAAAAATCACAAATATGTGTCCTAAATTTAAGGGCTATGAAGGGCTTCTAAGCGATCTAGTGTTTTCTGGAAAGGATAAACTTTCAAGAAAAAAATAAGCTTCAAAATGAAGAAAATCTCTGTATTTTCGCCAGCTTATTTAACTGTATACACTGTTCACTGAACTAACAATTTTGTAAGGTAAGAAAATCATTCTTGTAATACTATTTCACACTGTTGTTAAGGAGAGAGATTGAAGACCCTTTATCAATTAGTTGTTTCTAATGCTTTTGAAACACTAGTAAAATAATTCTTAAGACAAAGGCTGAAATTTAGGGCATAAATTGACACCAACTTGCCTCTTCGTGCAGTACATCTCCTTTGCCTTCAACAATTCTAAGCTGGATCTTTGCAGTCTCTCTGCCTGGGATATACTTCCTATGGCCAACTCCTACTCACTCTGGTCTCAGTGTGAATACCATCGCTCACAGAGGCTGTCTCACCTTTCAGTCTAAAGTGACCGCTCCCTTTTGTTCTAGATCATTCTAGAGCACTCTAGAGCCTTTTGTCCTGATCTGAAATGATCACTCCCAGAAGGCAGAGGCCTTGTCTGTCATGCTCACCACTTTACCCCCCATGTCTGTGATAGTACTTGGCAAGTATCAGGCACCCAAGTATCTGCTGACTGAATACGTGGGTATTTACCTCAGTGCTCTTGGTTTTGAAGAGTCTTATTGCACGCTCACGTTATGGGGTTTATTTTTTAAAGGAATTTGGAAAAAAAGTAAAAATCTACCTGCTTTGAGAACACCAAAAAACATCCTTCGAAGTGCAGGTGGATGTTTACACTAAAGAATTACTAGCTGCTTTTCTGAGGTTCAAATTTAACTGGGAATCCTATATTTTACTTGGCAATCCCAGTCGGGGAGTAAGAAAGAGAGAAGAACCAGAATGGGATGTGTGGGGGTACGGAGGCAGCTAAAGGCTGCTATGAGGCATAAGAAGTTGGGAAGACAGATGAGAAATTTGGGATTTATTGCTTTATGCTGATCAGTGTAACTTGCCCTTTGCTACCTCCTCAAGAAAACTTCAGTAAAGGTTTACACTACTTTTCAAAAAAATAAACGCAGATGAGAGACTATGTCCTCTGAGAAGTCTTCCCTTATTTTACACCGAAAAACGTTTCCTCCTCCTGTGCCACCTCTGGACTTGGTACATTAGCACTCTGAATTGTGTCTGTAAGCTCCAGAAAGGCAGAGTTTAAGTGTTTCCTCTGTATCACCAGCATCTAGAACAGTGTCGGGCACAATGTCTGTTCAACATGAAATCTACAAGCTACATCTAAATCAAAATGCGATCAGTTATTTTAGCCATACTCAGCATGGTAAAGAAAGGTAATTTCAAAGTCTGAACGTATACGACTGGAACATATACTTACTGTTTCAAAAGTATTCAGTATCATCAAAGGGAGAAACACACTAAAATAATCTCCACAATCTTGAAATCTCACAGGCACAGGTCTTGCGATGGACTGACAAAGAGTTGACGGGGGTCCGCACAGATCAAAGTTCACAAACATTTCATATTTCCATTTTAAGACCTCTTTAACGAAGGTGTCAGAGATGGACTGTGCTGACAAGAGAATGTTTACTGGAGAGGAAGGCGAAAAAGATCTGTTTTCACAAAATGGAACTTTGTAGCCTTGCCTGTTGGAATTATTTGGAGTATGAGAATGGAGAACGGTGCACAAACCCTTCACTTCAGCCACTGGCTTCTGAGATACGAGAGATACTGGCTGTGGTACTTTCAAAACAGACTGTACCCCACTTGACTTATTTTTCGGAGTTGGTAAGAGCACTGATGTATCTTCCAAAGACTTGGAAAGACCAGCAATTCGTGAAGTACTACTGGAGCTAAAAATCTTAGCAGTGGAAGGTCTCAAAGGTTTAGATGCAGAGAGAGGCAAGCCAGGTTTACGAAATATATCTTCATCTGCTGCTTTAGATTCAGAGTGTTTTGAACAGTATTCACCCTGGTTTTCCGGTGTTTCAACACAATCTTTGTACTTACATTTTGTGCTACTCAAAGATCCCAACTGAGGCCGACTCACAGAATCTTCTCCTACCTGGACTGTATCTTTTCCATGAACTACTTCAATGAGTTTATCATTCTCTTTCTCCATTTGTGAACATAAATCCATATCTTCAGGATCACATTGTGTTAAAAATATACTATCTTCCTCTATGTCACTGCTGGATTCAGGCTCTCCCTCCTTCAAAGCTGCCACATCTAAATGATGTACTGTTAGGTCACCTCCACCTAAAGGGTCCCCTGAGGCAGAAACAACTATTTCATTTGTTGGTATTTCTCCATTTAACACTACAGAAGTACACTGGTTCAAAAGACAAGTGTCATCAGCTACCTGAGAAACGTATTTTGCTTTCACGGGTTCTGTTTCAGAAGACAGACATTTTATTAACTGTTTTTCCTTACGTTTAGCAGTTACTTCAACTCCTCTTTTATAACTATAATCTGATGTATCTGATTCTGGCACAAATTTGTCAGAATTCTGCGCTGCATGTGGCCCTGCTCGTGCTGTATCTGTACTTTGATCATCAGAACATCCTTGTCTGTTTTGCTGTGATCTGGGTCTCATCTGCCTTTGCAGCTGAAGGTCTTGACTCGTCAGCAGTTTCTTATTATTTTTGACAGAGAGAGTCTGAGGAGAAATTAATTTAGTCTTTCTCTGGGTATCAACTACTCGAACAGCTTTGCCATGGTCACGTATACACTCCAAAGATTGCTGGGACAACTCAAATGCCCTATGAGGAGCCTTTTCCAGATGAAGTTTCTCAACCGTTGAAGTTGGTTCAGGACACTGACGAAATTTCTTTGGGGGCACTATAGCAGGAGTTGTTCTACAACTTATGTAATTTGAACTTTTACCCTGCGCTGTTTTGGTATCCGAATGTGTTTTTTTAGGAGTTTTAGAAACTGCGACTTTCCTAACAGGTCTGGAGTAAGCGTGAAGCTTTGGTGGAGACTTCTTCAGGGAAACCGTAGTGCTCCTCTGAACACTTGAACTGGGAGTTGTAGTCCTCTTGCCCATACTTTTTAAATCCTTTTCAGTCACATCTCTCTCATTAAGAATATCAGACTGGTCCTCACTTTTGACAGGAGATGAAGGCCTTAGAGGATCTTCAGCCATAGCAGCTTTCTCGTATCGTTTTCTCTTGGGTTTTTTTACCTCAATTTCACAAAATTTCTCAACAGAAACACTACTACTGTGTGGCTCTGTGTGTTCCTCAATGCCCTCTGCTGCTTTTTTAATGACCTCTTCAGGTACATAATCTGTATCATAACCCCAATCATTTGTGATATCACCTACGTGAGTCAAGCACGAATTTTCTTCATTCTCTTGAACTGAATTCTTGTTGTCTGGTTTCTGATCTTGCCAAACTGAAAACACTTCACATGGACTTTCAAACTCAAAAAACTGAGAATCAGATTCCTCAAACTGCAAAAGGGACCTTGTATTTTCTTCCTTTATTACATTCTGTTCCACATTTGTGTTAGCTATTGAAGTATGCTGCTCTGGACATTGCTTCTCGATGCATGTTTTATTCTGTTTAATGTGTTTCTTAAAACCCACAATTCTTTCATCATCATCATCATCATCTTCATCAGAATCTGAAATAATAATAACCTGTCTACAGCAGGTTTCCCTGACACTATTTTGGTTGGCTGTGAAACATCTTCTATCACCTTTAACTTTTCTTTGTAGCTGGGATGAACTTTTTTGAGTTGAATCTGATGGGAACTTAATAACACTGGCTTGAGCTATTAAAGATAATTTGTGGAGGTCTCTGTCTATCTGAGAATCTGTTAAGGTGTCAGACTTAGGACTGATGCTAAGGACATGTTCTCTTAAATTGGAAGAAAACTGAACAGTACTCTTGCTAATTCCCATATCTCTTGATTCAAGTCCAGTCACAGGATCTTTAGAGGGAGGTGTTTTCTCCACAAAAATATTGGTCATTTCTGTAAATGAGACCAAATCTTTATTACCAACATGACATTCTAGTATTTGACAACTGATTTCAGGGGTAGAGAAAATGCCTAACTCTTCTTCCTTTACTTGTTTGTTTTTCAGCAATAAACTGTTTTCAGATTTTTGTTCTCCATTTTTATCATCCAGAATACCATTAGGGCCTAAAGAGAGATTGTGACCTCCTGTATCTTTCTTTGAATAGAAACTTTCAATGCTAGATACAGTCAGGTTTTCCTCTAAAGTGATACTTTGCCTGTGTTGCTTTTTTATTACATGTGATAACTTAGCACAGATTTCATCTTTATGTGCCTTAGTTTTTGCCTTTGAGGTTCTGGCAAGAGTATCATCCTTTAAAGAGAAATCCTCATTTGATGTGGACACCTTTTCCAGAGAGTCATTGCTAGAATCAGTCAACAAACGTGTTGATGTTATTATTCCTCTGTCAAATACCTTTTCTGGACCATTTCTTGAAGTACAATTCTGTGGGGTATATGAGGAATTCTCTTTTACAGACTTATGCTTCCCTGTACTTATTTTAACTTGGCCTCGAGCTCTTTCATTAACAAGCCTTTTACTACTCGGCTTCAAGCACAACTCAGCTGAGAGATGGTCTTCGAGTTTCAAATCTTTTATAGAAGTTTGCTCATTATCCTCTTCTATGGCATTATTTGCTTTGCTGAAAATACTCTCTTGCACTTGACACGCATCAGCTTTCATCGGTTCTTTAGAGAACGTTGGGCTGGAGTTTTCCAGACAGTGCCTGTCTTTTTTAGACTTCTTCCCTGTTTGTTTACTTTCTTCTTTATTATAAGATGCAGGAGGCGTTTTACATGGAGGAGTCAGATCCACAGAAGTGCTACATTGAGGTACTTTCAATTTTATGTTTCTAATAATTTGCTTTAAACAAGTTTGTAACTCATGGGTTTCCTGACTAGTCAACTGCCAACCTAAAGATAAATTTCCTCGCAGGAATAAGTTGAGCTTATCCCAGAATCGCTTACAAAGAGTCTGCTGCCCAAGCTGATAGCCTTCTTTAAGGAGACTTCTGATCAGCTGCACACAAGCAAGTTGTACAGAGTTAGATGGCACTGAATGCAATGACAGAGATGATATCATCGTTGTGCCTTTGGAGCAGTTTCCAGACGACTTCTCAGAACTCCGTGCAAATGCGGTGGTGGGAAGCTTGGCGCATTTTACGACGGCTTCCACCCACTGCTGGGAACTAACCCACAGCAAATGCAAACACTTTTTATTTCTATGCAGTTCAATCACTGACACCAAAATCAGAAGGAAAAACTCAGTGACTGTGTCACACACGGCGTCTGTCTGGTTGAGGATGTCTTTGACTTCAGAATGCAGATGATGAATAACCTCCACTATATAAGCCACACCCAGATCCTTAAGATCCATGAGGGACTGCACAAAAGGGATGAACCACAGAAACGTGCTGTTATGAACACGCATGTCTTGACCAATATCTGACTGAAGCACATTAGCTAATGTTTCCATTTCTTCATACATGTTAGGACAATAATCTGGGCAAATGGCTGATCTCCACCCTGAATCCTAAAATGAAAGAGATACTGACATTCAGATAAACAAGCACCATTCATGACAGGTTTAACACACAAGTTGCAAACAAGAAAATACACTGCTCAACTTTCCTGTTTTGACGTACATATACGGACCCCCAAGAAATTGAAAACAGTTCAATTTTGAGGTTAAGGTTTCATGAAAAGGTTAAATTTACAAAACCTCCATGTACTCTGGACCTCTCTCCTTCAGTTGGTTTTGATTTCTAGTCATGTGATTTATCTCCCTCATGCCATAAATGTTCTACCCTTCCGAAATGTACTTAAAAATTAATCTCTCAAAGTGTGCATGCTCTCATTAGAGCCCATTTTTCCTCATGAGCTTCTGTTCAATCAGAAAGGTTTTATGCAGCCGTTGATTCAGAATAGCTACATATCATAAAATCAGCAATGCAACTAACCACGTAAAACACTGTCTATACAATATAAAGGAAATACAATATTATCTGAATTCTCAAAATGTTTTATACCTTTTTGGTCTTTTCAGGGTTATAATTGTATACAATCTGGCTGCAAGTCGCCATATCATCCAAATATGACTCCGGTTCTAACTTGGTCCTTAAATATTAAGAATAAACAGAAATTACTGAAATGAAGGGGAAAAAGAAGAAGAGAAAAATCCTACTGTTAGGTCAATTATAGTAGACTTCCTCATAGAGATTGTTTGAAATCCTGACACAGGTACTGAACGAACCTCACAGAGCTGTTCCGTATATTCTGGATCTCTTTATTGTAGCTCACATTGTTGATAATGGTTTGAAATGCCTCAATAGGATCAATAAGTTGACCCCAGACCTTAGATCCAAGGCGATCCAGAATCACCATGAAACAGTGTAACGCTGGCCAGAAAGGATCCACACTATCATCTGAAATACAATGGAGTAATTTGCCAAATTACAAAACAATTAGAGAAAGGTACTAAAATATATTTGAGAATTAAGCATTCTTTACCTGGGTAGCAACAAAACTGAAAGAAAAGCAGGAAGTAATTTAAAGTAAAGCATTGCCAACTACAGGTTTTACAAAGCTAGCAAACTTTTAAATAGTGTCTGCATTTTTTTTTAAAGCAATACACCTCTGTTAAGAAATTTTTTCGTGTGGAACTGAGATAGTCTAGATAAACTCAACTTTCTCATCCTGTTTGCCGCACCTGAAAGAATCTTTCCTCCTCTGCTTCTTCCAGACCTTTATACTCTCACCCTTCAATAAATAACAGAAGTAAAGTAGAAAAAAAGGGAGAGAAAGAAAAACTTGGTATTTTCAGATCTAAACAAAGTCTGTGATACAAGAAATCCTGAATTCTGTGTGTCATTTGGTTGGTATAAAGGACTGAACCCCTCATCCACTGGATAAGCAGAGATAAATACTCTTCATCCACCCATATCTCAACATGGCTTTGTTGTTATCTCCATTCCATCCAACTGGCAGGAATTCCCATCACTCACACACTCTTATGCCCAGTCCTCTCCCTCTTCTCTGCATGCAGTGGCAAAACACTGCCCTGCTCAAAGACCTTCACTTGCTCCTTGATGTCTTCTAAGGAAATGAGAAGTCCTCAGTCAAGCATTTGTAAGATCTTACTCTATTCCTTCTTTCCAGATTTATTTTTTTACACTCACATAAAGATGCACCACCTACAGAAAAAAACAGATAGCTGGCTTTTTCCAAGTAAGAACCAGAATGGCTTCACTATTAGCAGCACCTATCATCTTCCACAGTATTCTTAGGAGGCAAGTGCTCTAACTCACCCAATTACTGACAACCCTAGAACTTTCTGATTTATTTCCCTCAGGGCTCTTAGATTCTACTTTTTATCATAGTCATTTGTGTAGAACTTCTCATATACTTTTTTATCCTCTACTGAAGCTGTCTTATGTCTAGGACGCTCTCAAATAAGGAAGAAAGTCATCAGTTAGGTGAAGACAATTATGGAATGTTTCTTAAAGAGGTGACTTGGGACTTCCCTGGTGGTGAAGTGGTAAAGAATCTGCCTGCCAAATCATAGGCAGAACACTCTAAGACATAAAAGATCCTTTTTGACCCACCTCCTAGAGACATGGAAATAAAAACAAAAATAAACAAATGGGACCTAATGAAACTTAAAAGCTTTTGCACAGCAAAGGAAAACATAAGACGAAAAGACAACCCTCAGAATGGGAGAAAATATTTGCAAATGAAGCAACAGACAAAGGATTAATCTCCAAAATTTACAAGCAGCTCACGCAGGTCAATATCAAAAAAACAAACAACCCAATCCAAAAATGGGCAGAAGACCTAAATAGACATTTCTCCAAAGAAAATATACAGATTGCCAACAAACACATGAAAGGATGCTCAACATCACTAATCATTAGAGAAGTGCAAATCAAAACTACAATGACCTGTCACCTCACACCACTCAGAATGGCCATCATCAAAAAATCTACAAACAATAAATGCTGGAGAGGGTGTGGAGAAAAGGGAGCCCTCTTGCACTCTTCGTGGGAATGTAAATTGATACAGCCACTATGGAGAACAGTATGGAGGTGCCTTAAAAAACTAAAAATAGATCTACCACACGACCCAGCAATTCCACTACTGGGCATATACCCTGAAAAAACCATAATCCAAAAACTGTCATGTACCACAATGTTCACTGCAGCTTTATTTACAACAGCCAGGACATGGAAGCAACCTAAGGGTCCATCGACAAATGAATAGATAAAGAAGATGTGGCATATACATACAATGGAATATTACTCAGCCATAAAAAGAAACGAAATCGAGTTATTTGTAGTGAGGTGGATGGACCTAGAGTCTGTCGTACAGAGTGAAGTAAGTCAGAAAGAGAAAAACAAATACTGTATGCTAACACACATATATGGATTCTAAAATTAAAAAAAAAAAAAGGTTCTGAAGAACCTAGGGGCAGGACAAGAATAAAGACGCAGACGTAGAGAATGGACATGAGGACACGGGGAGAGGGAAGGGTAAGCTGGGACGAAGTGAGAGAGTGGCATGGACATATGTACACTACAACATGTAAAATAGCTAGTGGGAAGAAGCCACATAGCACAGGGAGATCAGCTTGGTGCTCTGTGACCACCTAGATGGGTGGGATAGGGAGGGTGGGAGGGAGACGCAAGAAGGAGGGGACATGGGGATATATGTATATGTATAGCTGATTCACTTTGTTATACAGCAGAAACTAACACACCATTGTAAAGCAATTATACTCCAATAAAGATGTAAAAGAAAGAATCTACCTGCCAATGCAGGGGACACGGGTTTGAGCCCTGGTCCAGGAAGATCCCACATGCCGCAGAGCAACTAAGCCCGTGTGCCACAACTACTGAGCCTGCCCACTAGAGCCCACAAGCCACAACTACTGAGCCCGCGTGCCTAGAGCCTGTGCTCTGTAACGAGAAGCTACCTCAATGAGAAGCCCCTCGTGCACCGCAACAAAGAGTAGCCCCCGCTTGCTGTAAGTAAAGAAAGCCCACACGAAGCAATGAAGACCCAACACAGCCCCCAAAATAAATAAATGAATTTATAAATAAAATAAATAAAAATGCCACTCTTAAAAAAAAAAAATAAGAGGTGACTCATTTTGAAGGAGGTTAGGGGAGCTGGATTAACAGAGAGGACAGAAATATATGTGCAAAGCACAGGGAAAAAAAAGGAACAATTTATGTAGTAAATGCTGGTAAGCAAATTAGTAATAACCTTATTAATAAACTTATTCATTTATTTATTTATTTTGGGGGCTGTGCTGGGTCTTCGTTACTGTGCACGGGCTTTCTCTAGTTGCAGAGAGCAGGGGTTACTCTGTTGTGGTGCACAGGCTTCTCATTGTGGTGGCTCCTTTTGTGGCAGAGCACGGGCTCTTGTGCACGGGCTTCAGTAGTTGTGGCTTGCAGGCTCAGTAGTTGTGGCGCACGGGCTTAGTTGCTCTGCGGCATGTGGGATCTTCCTGGACCAGGGCTCAAACCCATGTCCCCTGCATTGGCAGGCAGATTCTTTACCACTGCACCACCAGGGAAGTCCCTACTTAGTAATAACCTTAATCAAAAATCATCTAGCAAGAAAACAGGTGTGATCAAAAAAAAGAATAACGTTTACATATTTCTTTTAGAATCCCCCACAAAAGAATATATATCCACGCTGAAGTTGCCTAAGGAGAAGTGAATGTGGGTAAAAAGTTATATTTATGTTTTCATTAAATTTGGCACGCTTTGTCTTTATTGAATTATTCTTTCATAAAAAAGGTAAGATTAGAAACGCTAGTACAGATTCTCCCTGATCAGCCCAATAAAACCATGAGCAAAACCAAACTGGCTCTAATAACAAATATGACAATTTGAGACCCTATTTGAGACCCCAGACTATCTGGGCAGCACTGTCCAAGGGAACTTTCTGGGATGATGGAAATGGTTCTATACCGTAGCCACCAAGCAGCTCTTGAAGTATAGCTAGTGGGAGTGAAAAACTGAATTTTTAATTTTATTTAAGTTTCATTAATGTAAATGTAAACAGCCACACTTGGCCGGCAGGCAGCCACCATCATGGACGGTGGAACCCTAGAGAACCAAAGTGAAATGAAAAACCAGGCAAAAGGAAGACAGTGGGATAGGGTAAATAAATAAATAGGATAATAAAGCTTTCTGCAAAATTTTAACTACCATGTCATTAGAAATTTACCTCCTTTAGGTTCTAGTCTTGATTCTACCACTAACTGGGTATTTCAACGTGAAAAAGTAAGTTAAGGGACTTCCCTGGTCGCACAGTGGTTAAGAATCCGCCTGCCAATGCAGGGGACATGGGTTCGAGCCCTGGTCCGGGAGGATCCCACATACCGCGGAGCAACTAAGCCCGTGCACAACTACTGAGCCCACGTGCCACAACTACTGAAGCTTGTGCGCCTAGAGCCCGTGCTCCACAACAAGAGAAGCCACCGCAATGAGAAGCCTGCACACTGCAACGAAGAGTAGCCCCTGCTCGCCGCAACTAGAGAAAGCCCGTGCACAGCAACAAAGACCCAACGCAGCCAAAAATAAATTAATTTTTTAAAAAGTAACTTAACTTCCTTGGGCTTCAGTTTCTTCTTTTATGGAAGTAAGGTGCCGAGTTAAACTCTAAAGGTCCTTTCCAATTTAAAATTCTGACTCTCAGTGACCAAAACCATAAAATGTTCATTCTTTCCTCCACATCATACACCCAAATTCTTACAGTGACACTAGTATTTTCAAAGTGCACCATCATCACAATATTCAGCAAATAAAGTTTATTACCATCTGATTGCCTCTCCATGGTGTGAAGTATTGACTGCATAAAATCATTCTGTTTGTTTGAGCCCAACAACAGTGAATCCATGGCTTGCTCCTCAAGAATGGTCAGCAACATGCAAATACCTGTAAGATCATGTATAGTTTTCTTGAATTGATTAAATAAAACTGTTCTAATGCCTTCTCCAGTTTAGTTGGCAAAAGAATAACAAGGCAGTAAGATAACACTAAACAGTATCCAGTGCCTCAGACATTGAAGTCTGAGACATTCATATACAACTCCTCCTAAGAACAGAACTTTAGACTGAATAAAAAGGGAAAATGGCACGAAATTGGTTAGCAAACCATTTCCAAAATGACTACCACACAATTTGTATCTCATAAAATCAAGCACCCCTTAAATTTTAAGATCACCATATTTCAAGTACCAATCACTGCCAAATATACACATGACTGTAAGACTCTGAATCAATGAAGTAGGACAGAACTATTTTAAGTCAATATACAACTTGATGAAAACCAAAGTTAGTATCTCTTTCTTCCAGGAAATATTTTACAGATGGGAAAAGAGGTATTAAACCTCTGTTTCAAAAGATCAAAACTCTATTAAGGTCAGCTGCTATGCTAATACTGTAACATCTAATACTGCCTTAAATAAAAGATCTAATTGCCATACTTGAAAATGTACCTCTTACACAGATGATTTCTAGGATAAAAAATGTTTAAAGACAAGATGTTGTAATAGTCAATTTAATGACAGAACAAGAATTGCGAACTATGAAATCCTTTATTTAGCAATTTTGATCAGATTACCAAAAGAGATCCCTTCCCTTGCAGGATAATCATAAGAAATATTGGAAAATACTAATTATATTTGTGTAGGAACAATACTCACCTAACCAATAGTTTTTGTAGTTGGCAGTATCATACATGTGTGAAGGCAGAAGAATCAGTTTACCCTCCTCAAGGACAGAAGAAGTATAAATGTCTGGACTTTCTAAAAGCCCCAACTCAATAACTTTAAAAAGGCAAGTCAAAACCTCCTGTAAGTCATAATAATCATCTCTGTCCACTTTTCCCAAGTTTCTTGCGGTCAGGATAGCCCAACGCCGAACCTAAAAGCATAACACATTCATTACTTCTTTTAACACACAACTGTCTACATACAGCAAGAATATAGTTAAGATAGGATTCTCTACAAATTATAAAAGACACGAGATACATCAACTATAATTTTTTAAAAATCATTACACTGTGTAGCTTAAACTTATACAGTGCTGTATGTAAATTATACCTCAATAAAGCTGGAAGAAAAAAACTATCATATAGAATAAAGTACTTTAGGAAAAATATATGGTTTTCAAACATTTAAAGGAAATAAACCAAAAGGTCCATGATGACAGAAAAAAAAAAAAGACACAAGATACTAATTACAATTGACCTTTGAACAACACACAAGGGTTAGTTAGGGGCACCTACCCTCTGTGTAGTTGAATACACTAATATAATTCGAATATAACATAGTTGGCAGCCCTCCATATCCCGGTTCTGCATCATGGATTCAACTAACCTCGAACTGTGTAGTACTATACTACGTGCTATTAAAAAGAATCTGTGTATAAGAAGACCCATGCAGTTCAAACCCATGTTGCTCAAGGGTCAAATGGAATGCGATGTGTGAACCTCACTTGATCCTGATTTGAACTAACCCTAAATAAAGCATTTGTGAGATAATAACTTCCACTCACTTAAACACCGACTAGAAATATATTATTATTATTGTGTTGATGTAATTGTTTTTCTTTAAGAGCACTTACCTATTTGATACACGTACTGAAGTATTTTATGGATGAAATGCTATGATGTCTAACATTTGAGGTAACTAAACTTACCAGGAGTAGAATATTGACCACATACTGATTAACAGCTGAAGCACAGTGATGGATATATGGGGGTTCACTACACCAACCTACTTTTGTATGTTTGTAATGTTCCATAAAAGAAAGTTAAAAAAAAGGAAAGAAAAATGAAAAGAGAAACCTCAAAAGAAATCAAAGGTCACCTCTACATGGCAATATAGCATAGGGACGTGATTTTAAATTTATTCTGCACTACAAATTGAATTTAGTGATCACAACCAACCTTAAAAACTAAATAAAATTTTAAAAAATCAGTGGGTAACCTTCATAGTAACAGTAAGTACTGTTTTGTGAAATGTTTAGGTCACATACGTATATATATGTGTGTGAACTCGATGAAGAACATTTTTACTTAGGTTATGGGCAGAAAAGTTTGAAAAACATAGAACTAGTGGACAAAAGAATGGTCTCTATGCCAACATAAGTAATGAATTTTAAGCTATCAAAAAAAATACAAAGAAATCAATGACTCTATAACTTATAATAAATAGATGAATAAATGAAGAGCAGGGAAAATGGCTCTTGATTATAGTATAATCAATGTCAAGCGCTGACTGGTAAATGTGTAAAGTGCTGGGGTTGAAATTATTTTTGCAATCTTAGAAAAACTGGCTCAGGGAAGAACCATCAGGTAATGCTAAATTTAGGAGAAAATTCTGGTGAGAGGTAAGGTATTTATGTGACCTTAGAGTACTTAAGAAATAGAAATTGTACAGTGAAAAAACTGGACACCACCTCAACTAGATAATCAAAATTCGGCCTCTCACCACGAGAGGCCGAATGATAGGGCATGCCTGTATATCTGACACCCTGAGAAGGACATGACATCCATCACTTATGTAGTACTCCAGCTGGAACGTATAACCGAAGCCTAACCATGCGCAAGCACCAGACAAACCCAAGATGAAAAGCATTCTGTTTTTTGTAACTGGGAGGGAGGCAGAAATGACTATTCTTCAGAAATGTAATTGTCATAAAAGACAAAGAAAGGCTGTGGAAATGTTACAGATTAAGGGAGACTAATGTAACACAACCACATGTAAATCCTGATCCTGGTCTGGATACTGGGGGAAAATGCTACAAAGTACACCGGATCACATGACACAACTGGAAAATAGACCTTACTGTATCAATGTTAAATTCAGTGAGGTTTATAATATTGTGAGAATATACTTATTCTTAGGAAATATACACTGAAGTATTTAGGGGTAAAAGGCTATGATATATGCAACCTACTCTCAAATGGTTCAGAAAACAAACAGCTTTGTAGTTAACTGAAAGCAAATGGTACGAACAAATGGAGTGAAAAAAAAATGGTGTGAAACATTAATAATTGGTGAATACGGCTAAAGAGTATACAGGTGTTTTCTACTTTTTTTATTTTTGAGAATTTTCTGAAAATTTTAAAGTATTTTCAAACAAAAACTTAAAAAAAAAAAGCACTAGGGCTCTGGAGTCAGGCTGCCTATATACAAATCCCAGTCGCCATACTAGCCTGTGTAATTGTGGTTAAGTCTCCTGACTCAGTTTCCTCACCTATAAAAACACATATATGATGAAGAATACAGTCATTCCTGGCCCTGCAGACCCAGTCACCAAGCCTGCAAGTGCTTGGCCCAGGTCCTGGTTGCTCAGCTGGAACAGCTTCCTTTACTGGTTTGCAGCTTTAAGAAAGCCAGTCCGAGAGAGCAGATGGCTGTACTTTCTGTCAATCTTCTTTCACAGGCAGGAAAGCCCCACCCTTATTTTAAGCACAGGCCTTGACTCTGGTTCTACCCTTGCCTGGAGTATACTTGTAACTCTTATTATCATGCACAAACTCATTCCCCTGCTACCTACAGCCACCCAGGCCTACATACAGGTTTCCACCACTTATCACTTTGTATTTCTGTTCCATTACTGGTCCAAAGAAACATTTACCTTTTGAAAAGTGTGATTATACCTTTTAGAATTCCACTTTTTGAATTTTTTTCTATCATTGTTTGGGTTTGGCACAGAGGAGACGGAAATTCACCACCACTCTGACTGGAAACCCCATTACCATGTTCTTTCTTTGCCACTTACAACAAAGCCTCTTTACTATCCTTCTATTGGCAGAGCAACCCTTCATGGCTATTGTCTTAACGTTGTAACTCAGTTCTAGAGGCCAACGTGCACAGGTCCTACTGCACACGCTGCCTCGCCACATGATGATAAGTCCTCAAACTCCAGCAATCAACTCAAAGTCAGGTTCCAAGCCTCTGGTGTTGCTCTCTGCTTCTGTCTACCTACTGTTCTGATTCTCATGTTCCTCTTCCTGTCTGGCACCTAGGAACTGAATTTCCTTGTCCTCCCCCCCTCTACCCCATCACCTGGTTAAAAATCTCATCTATTAGCAAAATAATTATTTCAAGTGTTTTAACTGGTATTTCCATGTGCTTGGAGTGGGGCAGGCAAGCAAGAAAAGCAAGAGAGAACAGTCCACCTTCATTAGTTCAGGTCAACACCCTGGAAGTTCAGATTATTCCCTCATTTGTCTTTTAAACTGAAGCATCACCTGTCAGAAGAGTTTCCCTACTCTCTTAACTCTCTTCTTTGAGCCCCCCCAGCACCCTCTCCTTAACTGCAGTAATGTTACAACAAGAGGATAATTTTGGCAAATATTTCAAACAAAGCACACACCCAAAACCTCTATTATAGTTATATCTAAACCATAGGTGCAAAAATAAAATAGTCCCTCTTCCACTGCCTAACACTCACACTCACCATTTCATTGGGATGGACCAAAAACAAATAGATCCCTGGATGTTTGTCAAAAACCTGAAAGGAGCAATTAGCTTGTTCCATCCGGCAAAGTGCTTCAACGCATAATTCATCTAAATAGAAAAAATAAGGAAGTAAACATAAGACATAAATCTTATCAAGATTCCCTAAATTTGGCTCCTTCGGTTGTTCTGTAAGTGAATGAAAAGTTGTTTGTTTTTTTTTTTAAACAGGCATAAAAATGCTGTAAATGTAGGAATGATATTTAGCTGCTGAAAGACCGGTAGGTTCATCATAGTGTGTGCCTATGAACCGCTCTGACTTTCCTAGTACAAACATCTTTTTTCACACTGGGCATAGTTATCTCCAGAGGGCATCTTCTTAGAAGTATGGTTATATGTCCAATTCCATTAGCATTTTACATTTTGATCCATGCAGACTTTATCTTGTACCACAGTGATAAAATCAGCTTTGCCCCCCACGTGGCTATTTTGTCCTACTCTCAGTTACTGAGTAATCCATTTCCTCCACTGGTTTGAAATGCTATCATCACCAAAGAGTAAATTCCCCAAATATATTTGGTTTACTTCTGGATTCTCTACACTGTTCCATTAGTCTACCTGTACCAGCACTATCCTAATCCCTGTTGCTTTATGGAAATTTCTTCATCACTCTTTCAGAAGTATACTGAATAGACTCATACATTTACCATATCAGATGAATCAACTTTATTTTGTCAAGCTTCAAAGAATATTGTGGTGACAGTGGTTAGCTTTGGGAAGGAGGAACAATGACTGGAAAAGCAAGAGGAGAGCTCCTGGTGTGTTGATGATGTTTTGTTCCTTGACCTGGGTGCCAGCTACACAAGTGTGTTTAGTTTATGAAAAATCAAGCTCATATACTTTTCTGGATATGGTACTCTTTAATAAATGTTTGAAAAATGACTTGTTAGAATTTAAAAATCTAGTTATTTGGAATTTATTTAGAAAGAACTGATTTATCTAATAAATCTTTAGATATACTTTTCAATTTACTGAAAATACAGAGGATAGAGAAACAAGTCAAATAACATGACAAGGAAGAAATCAGAAAAATGCAGGAAGCACATTATTCTTTAGGGCAACCATTTGGTCTCAGCAAGTCAAAGTTATGACCAAAAAAAAAAAAACCAAAAAACTATCTATCTATCTATATCTGTATCTGTGCACACATACATAAAAGTAAACTATTCTGGATTAAAAGAGATGTAAGAAATATGGAACCAAATGGAACCAAATGCACAGTCCCTGACTGGACTCTAAGTTAAATAAATTATCCAAAAAACACATTTTGCAACTACCGGAAAAATCTGAATGTGGACTAGACATAGTAGTGGGTGCCTTAAAGGTACTGTTATTTTGTTAGATTTGATAGATCAGGAAAATGTCTTCAAGAGATTCATATTAAGAAATGCAAATATAAATGACCAAAATCTAGGCAGCCATAATATGCTATGCCACAGTGATTACTGAAAATTACTACAGACCAGTGGTTCTCCACCTGGCGATTTTGTCCCTCCCTGGCCCTGACCCCCAACTCCCAAGGGACACTTGGCACTATCTGGAGACATTTTTGGTTGTCACAACCAGGGTAGCGGGGAGAGCAAGTCACTACCAGCACCTAGTGGGGAGAGGCCAGGGATGCTGCTCAACACCCTACAATAAACAGCACGTCCCTCAGCCACCAAGAATTACCCAGGCCAAAATGTCAACGGCGCCAAGCTTGAAAAACCCTGCTACAGACAAATTCCAAGAATGAAAACTAACTGAATGGACAGATGAATAAATATATGATAAAGCAAATACAGCAACATGTTAGCAACTGTAGAATCTATGTGGTGTGTATATGGTATTCACCGTGTAATTCACTTTTCTAGGTTTGGAAACGCTCAAAACAAAACGTTTGGAAAAAAAATATTAAGTATCCTAATTATATGTTTAAGAAACAGATTTTCAATATAGATAAACCCAAATTCTTGCAATTCTTAAAATTAAAAAAAAAAATGATACAACTGTGAAACACCCAAGATACTCACTAACACGCTCATGTAAAAGCAAATAAGGATATTTCAGTATTTCAAGAAGAGGAACTCGAAGCTTATTTTCAAAGTCTTGGCCAGTAAAGTCAAACGGCTGTGCCTCTCCATTGTTGTCTACTATATATAACTCGTCATCGTCTCCAATTTCTGCCTTCATGGCCTTTTCAAAGTGATTTGTGAGACGTGAGGTTTCTAATTCCCATAAAACCTACAGGAAAAGAAAAATGGGCAGTGTGCTTTATATCTTTTTTTTTTTTTTTTTTTTGCGGTACGCGGGCCTCTCACTCTTGTGGCCTCTCCCGTTGCGGAGCACAGGCTCCGGACGCGCAGGCCCAGCGGCCATGGCCCACGGGCCCAGCCGCTCCGCGGCATGTGGGACCCCCCCGGACCGGGGCACGAACCCATGTCCCCTGCATCGGCAGGCGGACTCTCAACCACTGCGCCACCAGGGAAGCCCTTTATATCTTATTATCAACAAAATATACTGGATGTGACGATCCTTCTAGAAAGCCTTTTCCTAAGTATAAAAATTCAGAAGTTTAAAGAAGTACTAAACATCATATATTAGATTTAAAGAAAAGTCACTAAACATAGAAGTGGCTTTTATGATACACGAACATGAGTACATAGAGCATGAGATGTTTAAAACATTGCTCTTGGGCTTCCCTGGTGGCGCAGTGGTTGAGAGTCCGCCTGCCGATGCAGGGGACACGGGTTCGTGTCCCGGTCCGGAAGAGCCCACATGCCACAGAGCGGCCGGGCCCGTGAGCCATGGCCGCTGAGCCTGCGCTCCGCAACGGGAGAGGCCACAACAGTGACAGGCCCACGTACTGCAAACAACAACAAGCAGGGGACACGGGTTCGTGTCCCGGTCCGGAAGAGCCCACATGCCACAGAGCGGCCGGGCCCGTGAGCCATGGCCGCTGAGCCTGCGCTCCGCAACGGGAGAGGCCACAACAGTGAGAGGCCCACGTACTGCAAACAACAACAACAACAAAAAACATTGCTCTTGCAGAGTTTTGCTATCAACAGCTCTGTCAACTATACTCTATTGAAAAGGAAATGAGAAGTTGGAGCTTCTTTATCAAGGCACAAGCTGGGCCTTCTGACTTCCCTTCTATGTTGCAGCCATAGGTAACTACCTTGAAACATCAGCTTTAACATAAAGACATTGGTTAGCTTCATAGCTAGGAACTTTGTAAACATAAAAGTTTTCTCAAAAGGTTCATAACTAATCATCCCCCTCCTCTTTTCTATATTATTATTCACATCTCTATCGTCTGTATTCCATTTTTCATCAGATAAATATAATAAACCAATATTCAAAGCCACATATTTAAAACTATATGTTTCACTTTGGTTACTGTGAATGAAAAAATGCTTGTCTTTATTAATTTATACCACTTACCCATTAATAAATGAAGAGAGGGGAAAAAAAAGAACTATTAGCCGATAAAAAAAATAACCCAAGCCTTTCAGAGACCTGGCTGTTAACAATGTCAAACACAATGACATTAAAACATGAACCCAAAAAAACCCCATACGTCACTTCATTTCACGAAACTGTTTCACATCAAAATGACTAAAAGTGGAGGATTATAAAATTCTGCTTTAGATTTCAATTCAATTCCATCAATCAATAAGCATTTACTCAGCACCTACTATCTACCAGGCAATGAGTTAGATACTAGAAGTATATTAGCATTCACAGTTTAAATCACGTTGTCAGTTCCCTGAATGCTTCCAACAGAGTTCAGATTTATTCTCTTCCTAGTTATCAAGCTCTGAAAAATGCTGCCCAATTCCTGTAAAGTACCTTATGTAAGAATGGCAACGCATCCCGTGCTTTGTGGTATTCAGCCACACACTCTAAGCAGTAGCAGAGGTCTTCATCAGCTGTTTGAAATTCACTGGAGTGGGTCTCGGATGCATACCGTTGCAGGAAGTCAATGGTGGAAATACCACCTGGCGTACACCAACAACATGTGCTCATTCTGTACCTGTACCCAGAAAAGAAGACATGGAAAGACTAAAGAAAAAAATCACATAACACTTCAGGCCTATTCTGGTGGAGAATGGGTACATTTCCTACTAATGATCATGTCTTCAACTTACAATGTGCCTCGACCACATCCAGAACATTCTGCTGGCCAGCTTATCAATCACTGGCTAAACTCAATCTGAGCCTACTTGTAAAAACTTTACCTGTGACACATGAAAAATAATGAAATGAAAGCAGTTATTAATAAACATCATAAGGCAATATACAGCTGTGTTATAAAGAAGGCTCAAAACTATACAGTACTGGGCTTCCCTGGTGGTGCAGTGGTTGAGAGTCCGCCTGCCGATGCAGCGGACGTGGGTTCGTGCCCCGGTCCGGGAAGATCCCACATGCCGCGGAGCGGCTGGGCCCATGAGTCATGGCTGCTGAGCCTGCGCGTCCGGAGCCTGTGCTCCGCAGCGGAAGAGGCCACAGCGGTGAGAGGCCCACGTACCACAAAAAAACAAACAAACAAAAAAACTACACAGTACTGATGGGAAATTATATAGAGACATAGAGTTATCAATGTTTTCAAAGTACGGATTTTGGAGTGTTCTAGTAATGTACTGGAGTCAAGTGAAAAGCTCAGGAAACCTTTCACATTCCCTGAGGCCATGTTACAGAAATCCCTGGAAACCTAAAAAATCCACAAATATTAGTCCATACCAATAACAAACACTCATGTAGAGAAGAATTTTCTTTTGGTTAGAAAGTATATATACACAGGTGAATGTGCACATGTGTGTATGAACTGCTGCCCATAACTCACTGCTCATCAACACAGTATAAACTGTAATGGCTGCAAACATAAGAGCTACAAACCTATTTCTACTAAGTTTCATACTTACAGTTTTTTTTTTTTTTTTTTTTTTTTTTTGTGGTATGCCGGCCTCCCTCTGCTGCGGCCTTTCCCGTTGCGGAGG
>NC_041226.1:86193393-86194927 GCF_002837175.3 Physeter macrocephalus
CCGGACGCGCAGGCTCAGCGGCCATGGCTCACGGGCCCAGCCGCTCCGCGGCATGTGGGATCCTCCCAGACCGGGGCGCGAACCCGGCTCCCCTGCATCGGCAGGCGGACGCGCAACCACTGCGCCACCAGGGAAGCCCCATACTTACAGTTTTTGACTGTCTCCAATTTGGGGTTTTATATGACCATCAGAGCCTCCAGCATCCAAACTCAAGTAAAAAGGGTTAAATGAAATTAATTTCAGAGATTGGTTCAAGATGGCAGAGTAGAGGACGTGTGCTCACTCCCTCCTGCGAGAGCGCCGGAATCACAACTAACTGCTGGACAATCATCAACAGGAAGACACTGGAACTTACCAAAAAAGAGACCCCACATCCAAAGACAAAGAAGAAGCTGCAATGAGATAGTAGGAGGGGCGCAATCACAATAAAATCAAATCCCGTAATTGCTGGGCGGGTGACTCACAAACTGGAGAACACTTATACCACAGAAGTCCACCCACTGGAGTGAAGGTTCTGAGCCCCATGTCAGGCTTCCCAACCTGGGGGTCCGGCAACGGGAGGAGGAATTCCTAGGAATTTGAAGGCTAGCGGGATTTGATTGCAGGACTTTGACAGGACTGGGGGAAACAGAGACTCCACTCTTGGATGGCACACACAAAGTAGTGTGTGCACTGGGACCCAGGGGAAGGAGCAGTGATCCCATAAGAGACTGAAGCAGACCTACCAGCTAGTGTTGGAGGGTCTCCTGCAGAGGCAGGGGGGGTGGCTGTGGCTCACTGTGGGGACAAGGACACGGGCAGCAAAAGTTCTGGGAAGTACTCCTTGGTGGGAGCCCGCCCAGAGTCCACCATTAGCCCCACCAAAGAGCCGGGTAGGCTCCAGTGCTGGGTCACCTCAGGCCAAACAACCAACAGGGAGGGAACCCAGCCCCACCCATCAGCAGATAAGCAGATTAAAGTTTTACTGAGCTCTGCCCACAAGAGCAACACCCAGCTCTACCCACCACCAGTCCCTCCCCCATCAGGAAGCATGCACAAGCCTCTCAGATAGCCTCAGCCACCAGAGGGAAGACAGCAGAAGCAAGAAGAACTACAATTCTGAAGCTTGTGGAAGGAAAACCATATTCACAGAAAGACAGACAAAAACAAAAAGGCAGAGTACTTTGTACCAGATGAAGGAACAAAATAAAACCCCAGAAAAACAACTAAATGAAGTGGATATAGGCAACCTTCTAGAAAAAGAATTCAGAAAAATGATAGTGAAGATGATCCAGGACCTTGGAAAAAGAATGGAGGCAAAGATCGAGAAGATGCAAGAAATGTTTAACAAAGACCTACAAGAATTAAAGAAAAAACACCTAGAAGAATTAAAGAACAAACAGAGATGAACAATACAATAAATGAAATGAAAAATACACTAGAAGGAATCAATAGCAGAGTAACCGAGTCAGAAAAACGGATAAGTGATCTGGAAGACAGAATGGTGGAATTCACTGCCGTGGAACAGAATAAAGAAAAAAGAATGAAAAGAAAT
>NC_041226.1:86195278-86196857 GCF_002837175.3 Physeter macrocephalus
CAAACAGAAAATTAATAAGGAAACACAAGCTTTAAATGACACAACAGACCAGATAGATTTAATTGATATTTATAGGACATTCCACCCCAAAACAGCAGATTACACTTTTTTCTCCAGTGCACATGGAACATACTCCAGGACAGATCATATCTTGGGTCACAAATCAAGCCTCGGTAAATTTAAGAAAACTGAAATCATATCAAGCATCTTTTCCAACCACAACTCTATCAGATTAGAAATCAATTACAGCGAAAAAAACATAAAAAACACAAACACATGGAGGCTAAACAATAACGTTACTAAATAACCAAGAGATCACTGAAGAAATCAAACAGGAAATCAAAAAATACCTAGAGACAAATGACAATGAAAACACGACGATCCAAAACCTATGGGAGGACTTCCCTGGTGGCGCAGTGGTTAAGTATCCGCCTGCCAATGCAGGCGACACGGGTTAGAGCCCTGGTCCGGGAAGATCCCACATGCCGCGGAGCAACTAAGCCCGTGCACCACAACTCTGAGCCTGCGCTCTAGAGCCCGTGAGCCACAACTACTGAGCCCACGTGCCACAACTACTGAAGCCCACATACCTAGAGCCCATGCTCCGCAACAAGCCACCGCAATGAGAAGCTCGCGCACCAGAACGAAGAGTAGCCCCTGCTCGCCGCAACTACAGAAAGCCTGCAAGCAGCAACAAAGACCCAATGCAGCCAAAAATAAATAAATTAATTAAATTAAAAAAAAAACCCCAAACCCTATGGGATGCAGCAAAAGCAGTTCTAAGAGGGAAGTTTATAGCTATACAAGCCTACCCCCAAGAAACAAAAAAAATCTCAAATAAACAATCTAACCTTACACCTAAAGGAACTGGAGAAAGAAAAACAAACAAAACCCAAAGTTAGTAGAGGGAACGAAATCATAATGAATACAAGCCTACCTCAAGAAACAAGAAAAATCTCAAATAAACAATCTAACCTTACACCTAAAGGAACTGGAGAAAGAAAAACAAACAAAACCCAAAGTTAGTAGAGGGAACGAAATCATAATGATCAGAGCAGAAATAAATGAAATAGAAACAAAGAAAACAATAGCAAAGATCAATAAAACTAAAAGCTGGTTCTTTGAGAAGATAAACAAAATTGATAAACCTTTAGCCAGACTCATCAAGAAAAAGAGGGAGAGGACTCAAATCAATAAAATTAAAAATGAAAAAGGAGAAGTCACAACGGACACCACAGAAATACAAAGCATCCTAAGAGACTACTACAAGCAACTCTCTGCCAATAAAATGGACAACCTGGAAGAAATGGACAAATTCTTAGAAAGGTATAACCTTCCAAGACTGAACCAGGAAGAAATCGAAAATATGAACAGACCAATCACAAGTAATGAAATTGAAAGTGTGATTAAAAAATCTTCCAACAGGGCTTCCCCGGTGGCGCAGTGGTTGAGAATCCACCTGCCGATGCAGGGGACACGGGTTCGTGCCCTGGTCCGGGAAGATCCCACATGCCGCAGAGCGGCTGGGCCTGTGAGCCATGGCCACTGAGCCTGTGCGTCCGGAGGCTGTGCTCCGCAA
>NC_041226.1:86197536-86204317 GCF_002837175.3 Physeter macrocephalus
TGCAGAGGAAGGAACACTCCCAAACTCATTCTATGAGGCCACCATCACCCTGATACCAAAACCAGACAAAGATACTACAAAAAAAGAAAATTACAGACCAATATCACTGATGAATATAGATGCAAAAATCCTCAACAAAACACTAGCAAACAGAATCCAACAACACATTAAAAGAATCATACACCATGATCAAGTGGGATTTATCCCAGGGATGAAATGATTCCTCAATATGTGCAAATCAATCAATGTGATATACCATATTAACAAACGAAGAATAAAAACCATATGATCATCTCAATAGATGCAGAAAAAGCTTTTGACAAAATTCAACACCCATTTATGATAAAAACTCCAGAAAGTGGGCATAGAGGGAACCTACCTCAACATAATAAAGACCGTATACACCAAACCCACAGCAAACATCACTCTCAATGGTGAAAAACTGAAAGCATTTCCTCTAAGATCAGGAACAAGACAAGGATGTCCACTCTCACCACTATTATTCAACATAGTTTTGGAAGTCCTAGACACGGCAATCAGAGAAGAAAAAGAAATAAAAGGAATACAAATTGGAAAAGAAGAAGTAAAACTGTCACTGTTTGCAGATGACATGATACGATACATAGAGAATCCTAAAGATGCCACCAGAAAACTACTAGAGCTAATCAATGAATTTGGTAAAGCTGCAGGATACAAAATTAAAGCACAGAAATCTCTTGCATTCCTATATACACTAACAACAAAAGATCAGAAAGAGAAATTAAGGAAACGATCCCATTCACCACTGAAACAAAAATAATAAAATACCTAGGAATAAACCTACCTAAGGAGGTAGAAGACCTGTACTCAGAAATCTGTAAGACATACTACCCAAAGCAATCTACAGATTCAATGCAATCCCTATCAAATTACCAATGGCATTTTTTACAGAACTAGAACAAAAAATCTTAAAATTTGTATGGAGACACAAAAGACCCCGAATAGCCAAAGCAGTCTTGAGGGAAAAAAACGGAGCTGGAGGAATCAGACTCCCTGACTTCAGACTATACTACAAAGCTACAGTAATCAAGACAATATGGTACTGGCACAAAAACAGAAATATAGATCAATGGAACAGAATAGAAAGCCAGAGATAAACCCACGCACCTATGGTCAACTAATCTATGACAAAGAAGGCAAGGATACACAATGGAGAAAAGACAGTCTCTTCAACAAGTGGTGCTGGGAAAACTAGACAGCTACACGTAAAAGGATGAAATTAGAACACTCCCTAACACCATACACAAAAATAAACTCAAAATGGATTAGAGACCCAAATGTAAGACCAGACACTATAAAAAGTCTTAGAGGAAAACAAAGGAAGAACACTCTTTGACATAAAATACAGCAAGATCTTTTTTGATCCACCTCCTAGAGTAATGGAAATAAAAACAAAAATAAACAAATGGGGGGCTTTCCTAGTGGCACGGTGGTTGAGAGCCCACCTGCCGATGCAGGGGACGTGGGTTCGTGCCCTGGTCCAGGAGGATCCCGCATGCCGCGGAGCGGCTGGGCCCGTGAGCCATGGCCGCTGGGCCTGCGCATCCGGAGCCTGTGCCCCGCAACGGGAGAGGCCACAACAGTGAGAGGCCCGCGTACCGCAAAAAAAAATAAAAATAAAAAATAAACAAATGGGACCTATCAAAAGCTTTTGCAAAGCAAAGGAAACTGCAAGACAAAAAGACAACCCTCAGAATGGGAGAAAATATTTGCAAACAAATCAACAGACAAAGGATTAATTTCCAAAATATATAAACAGCTCAAGCAGCTCAATATTAAAAAAACAAACAGGGCTTCCCTGGTGGCGCAGTGGTTGCGCGTCCGCCTGCCGATGCAGGGGAACTGGGTTCGCGCCCCGGTCTGGGAAGATCCCACATGCCGCAGAGCGGCTGGGCCCGTGAGCCATGGCCGCTGGGCCTGCGCGTCCGGAGCCTGTGCTCCGCAATGGGAGAGGCCACAGCAGAGGGAGGCCCACATACCACAAAAAACAAACAAACAAACAAACAAACCAATCAAAAAATGGGCAGAAGACCTAAATAGACATTTCTCCAAAGAAGACATACAGCCAGCCAAGAAGTGCATGAAAAGCTGCTCAACATCATTCATTATTAGAGAAATGCAAATCAAAACTACAATGAGGTATCACCTCACACCAGTTAGAATGGGCATCAACAGAAAATCTACAAACAACAAATGCTGGAGAGGGTGTGGAGAAAAGGGAAGCCTCTTGCACTGTTGGTGGGAATGTAAATTGATACAGCCACTATGGAGAACAGTGCAGAGGTTCCTTAAAAAACTAAAAATAGAATTACCATATGACCCAGCAATCCCACTACTGGGCATATACCCAGAGAAAACCATAATTCAAAAAGACACATACACCCCAATGTTCACTGCACCACTATTTACAATAGCCCAGTCATGGAAGCAACCTAAATGCCCATTGACAGACAAATGGATAAAGAAGATGTGGTACATATATACAACGGAATATTACTCAGCCATATAAAGGAACGAAAGTGGGTCATTTGTAGAAACGTGGATGGATCTAGAGACTATCATACAGAGTGAAGTTAAGTCAGAAAGAGAAAGACAAATATGGTATATTAACGCATATATGTGGAACCTAGAAAAATGGTACAGATGGACCAGTCTGCAGGGCAGAAACAGAGACACAGATGTAGAGAACAAGCGTATGGACACCAAGGGGGGAAAGTGGCGGCAGGTGGTGGTGGTGGTGGTGCAATGAATTGGGAGATTGGAATTGACATATATACACTAATACGTATAAAATAGATAACTAATAAGAACCTGCTGTATAAAAAATAAATAAAATTTTAAAATTTCTAAAAAGGAAATTAATTTCCCAAATCCTAGCAGTCTCAAAGAGAGCAAAGTAGCAAGTTGGTACCAGGAAACGAGAGGAAATCCCAAGAATCAAATGTGTCAAAGGTCTGAAGGAAAACACACAAGTCAAGTTTATCAGAACTGCAGATGGCATGAAACAGAGGATTAGCAAAATAGGGTGGAAGCCAAAATCCAAAGAGATCTCCAATTCTAATGAGGAGAAAAAGCAAGCTAAGATGCCACTAAATGCATATAAAGGCAAATAGAAAGCTCACTGTCAGTAAGCAGTGTATTGTGGCTAAACAAAAAGCAAATGTTTTGCAACGAAATAAACAAGAGGCTGGAGCAGGAAAAATACAAGTGAGCCTGGAGCATCTTACAGGAACAGAAACAAAGTGCTCAGAATACAAAAGGATGGGGGCATGTCAAAGGGACATATTAGCCACCAACCTGAAAGAGCTCCCAGTGGCCAAAGCTGAAACAATCTGAGTAACAAAATAATGTAATATTGGATTATAACCCACAGTATAAATATACATGAATCCATACTGATACAAATGAATGAATAAACAAATGTGGGGGAAGGAACAAACTTTCCTTATAGATGAATCGCAAATAATATATACAGATACTCCCCATTCCAGGAAATGGAGCTTAATCCCACCCTATCTTGAGTGAGGGCTGGACTTGGTGAAATACTTCCAAATAATAAAGTATGAAAAGTGAAAGTCACACTTACGGTGGAGACACCTGGCAAACACAACCTCAAACCAAGTGATCAAGGTTAACATCACCAGTGGTTCAGTCGTGTTGGTAACCCCTAACACTGTGATGAGGCAGGAACTTCAACTCTGCAGTATGCTTCCCCAAACCCACAACCCCAGTCTATTTATGCGGAAATCGAACCAAGTGTTCTATCATATGGAAACATTTTATTGGGAACTGGGCCAGGAAATTACCCAACAAAACCGATCTTGAAAACTTGACCTTCATTATCTAATGAATGCATATCAGCCTAATGGGAAAAAAGTTACAAACCCAACTGTAAACCCAATGAAGTTCATTTCCTAACTGGATGAACCTAATCCATGCATTCTCATCAGGAGTGACATCATCCTCAAGGAGACGAAAACCGGTTAGTGGAACACATCCTACTCTTTTTACATATAAAGCACAGGTACATTACGTAAAGAAGTATATATTGGTGGTATTAAAATTCATGGGAAATTCATAGGAAAGAAATGTCTTAAACGTTTCCTTTCAGAGAGGGAGAGGGGACAATAAAAGTTTAAGAAACATGACCCAAGTCACTGAATACTTGGGTACAGAAACTTGACAATGTTAAGTTTTTGAATGCATTATCACCCAAAAATTCAGAGTGCATTATAAGCTCTGCTAATGGGAAATTTATCACATCTTGACAGAATTTATAATTTCTGTACAATCAAAAACATGTATTTATCTTGTGAACTGATTTTTAAAATTCATTAAATATTAACTGTATACTTTCTTCATGCCTCTGAAAAGAATTTAGGGCAGCTTTCAACATTAAAGTATAAAGAAAAAGACATTTTAGAAGGCAATTTAAAAAGAGAGAGAAATCAATACTTATTTAGAAGAAACTTAATTTCACTAAGTGCTAATTTAGGAGCTTCCTGAAAAGTAGAGCAGAAAGATAACATGAGTTACACAGTCCTCGTGTGAAAAATAAAAAAAGTAACATGCTAGTCCAGCTGGAGAGTCCTGCCCTTCCCTAACACTAATTCTAATTCAATTACATTTTTTAAGGCTGCTGCAAACTAGGGAATACGAAGTAACAGAATGGACACTATGTTTCTGCAGAATATAAATTTCATTCAAAGAACTTCTTATACTTGAAAAACCAGTAATACAATACCAGGAAGTTAAAAGTCTGCAGAAGCCGTGTTTTTCCAGTGATGTAATCTAATTCAATAAGTTTCACCCTTCTAGACCAGGCAAGAACAGAAAATGAAACTTAGGGGAGATTTCTCAAATATCAATTGTTTCAACATTGACTTGAGCAGGAAACAAGACTGCAGTCAACTGAAACTTTGAAAAAATTAAGGTACTGAAGTACAAATAAAATGTTGTATACTTTAAAATAATTATTAACAGAGAAGTTCGTTAGCAAAATAAACCTTCTAGTAAAAAAATTATGGAGTCTGCTTTTTATTTCACTCACTCAGAGAGCTAGCCTACTTCCACATTCCAGAAAGCGAAACTAAATTTTCTCAAAGTAGATAGGAGTTACTGCCATATAACAGATAAGTGCCATGGAATTTAGAAAATAGAGAGAACAGTGCTATAGCACATCAACAACAGAAACATGTTTCCAGAGTTCCTCTCAAAAGGCCATAAATGGGTGTGGTTATGTTCCTAAAACTAAAATCATCATTGGCCTGATAGCTAAGCCCAAAAAATCTGAACAGGGTATACTGAAATTTTTCTTTTAAGGGAAAACTGCTGGTAGATGACTATGAATCCTGCAAATTTTTGCACAATTCAGTTCTTCTGGAGGACAGTTTTGTTAATTTCATCAATGTTTTTACTGCTTGGAATCATTACTGACCAACAAATGGGGGAGTCCAGGGAATCCTCAAGCTGCATGACAGAAATAAGAGCGGCTCCTGTGCATCAAAGAGACAGCTGATTTGCCAATAACATAGGATGCTCCACCAGAGGTATAACTGTAACTGTCTACTGACTTATCCAGGGGATATCATTTCTCAATAATAGCTGGCCAGAAACTTCAAATAACAATCACTTTCTTCTACCCTTCCTAGCCAAACTTTTTGAAAATTTATTTATTTACTTAAAGCTTCTTCGCAATTGCTTTTATTTATTTTTTTCCTCGGCCACGCTGAGCGGCTCTAGGGATCTTAGTTTAGATCCTTGACGAGGGACTGAACCCGGGCCACGGCTGTGAAAGCGCCGACTCCTAACCACTGGACCACCAGGGAACTCCCCTTGAAAAAAATAATTTAGATTCACTTCTTTCGCTCCTTTGCACTCTGGCTTCTACCTTATGTTTCACTGAATGTTTTCACAAAAGTCCCTAATAATCTCTTTAATACCAAACCAATAGGTTCTTTACTGGACTCCTCTAAAGCATATGAAACTGCTAACCACGTACTCCTCAGCTACGACGACACACCATTCTTCTCTCACTTCCTCTACCCAACCCCTATAATCATTTGTTCCTCTTCCCCCTGCTTCATAACAAAATTTCCAGAGGTTTGTCCTCAGGACTCTATCCCTTCATTCGATATCCTCTTTGTGGGTGACAATTCAACCTATTTCTTCAACTACTATCTATCTATCCATCTATCTATTTATTTACATTATTTTTTTTTATGGTATGCAGGCCTCTCACTGCTGTGGCCTCTCCCATTGCAGAGCACAGGCTCCGGAGGCACAGGCTCAGCGGCCATGCCTCACGGGCCCAGCTGCTCCGCGGCATGTGGGATCTTCCCGGACCGGGGCACGAACCCGTGTCCCCTGCATCAGCAGGCGGACTCTCAATCACTGCGCCACCAGGGAAGCCCTCAACTACTATTTATAATGAAGCTTCCCGAAGACTGAGAATGTAGGTAAAACTCAATGCAATGTTTAATTGTGTTTCAGCCACTCAATAAATGATAGCCTAGCCTAGAATTCCACAAAGATATAGAGCTGCCCTTCAGTATCTGCAGGGGATTGGTTCCAGGAGTCCCCCCCATGCATACCAAAATCTGCAGGTGCTCAAGTCCCTTCCATAAAATAGTGCAGTATAGGGAACACAGTTGGCCCTCTATATCCACAGATGGGAAACCCAAAGATTCGGAAGGCTGACCGTACTCAATATCCAACTGTATAGTGAATCTATACTCACTTG
>NC_041226.1:86204817-86228609 GCF_002837175.3 Physeter macrocephalus
ATAGAAATAACCCTTAAAGAACTTAATGGAAATGTGGTCTTTCCCCACCTATTTTTGGCAGAAATGAGATGGCAGTCGGAGGCCTGAACTCGGTGCGGTTAAAGTACTGATGACCTGGCCCACGTCCGCACCCACAGGACTATCAAGCACTCCTGGCACTAGCGGGGACTTTGTGTGCAAGAGAAAAACCAATCGAATGGTGCACCTGCGAGCCGGCCCCCACGGGGCTGGGGGGGAACCAGCAGCCCACTTCCTCCTCAGAGAATCCTTCTTCAAAGAGCCCTGCATTCAGACAGGCAGCCAAGATTACACAGGGAGGCTGGAGGTTTGCTTTTACCATTTCCCCCAGCTTTTTGTGAGTAAAATGGATAAGGTCTAGAAGGGCAGTAGAATGACAAAGAGGACAGCAGCATAAGACAGATCAAGAAGTCAGGAATCCTTCAGACTGGAGAAGCGGCACTAAGGTTAAGGGGTGAACAAGAAGGCCGTCACCAACATGGCCCCCAAGTGTGGGAAGTAGGGGCCCCACTGAAACTCAAGGGAAGAAGTCAGGCCAAAACCTCATCACTGACCAGAAGGGGGCACCCAGGCAGCTGTGTGAAAGATGGATTATGAAGTCTCCAGGTGCCAACACCTTGGAAGCTGAGACTGACTCTGGGGAGGACACGCACGAGGACAGGCCCATCCTCCATGTGTCCCCTGGCCGAAGAACACTGGGCTAGCCAGTGTGAGGTGTCCATCTATTCCACCATGACCACGGCAACATCATGAGCAGGGCATCTCTCGTTACCTCCTTGCCAGAAATACCTTGTCAGGGCCGTAGAAATGACCACAGGAGCCGCTTCTGGATTTGCCGGGTGAAACGAGAAAGGGACTAGGACTTTCCTGGTGGCGCAGTGGTTAAGAATCTGCCCGCCGATGCGGGGGACACGGGTTCGAGCCCTGGTCCGGGAAGATCCCACATGCCGCGGAGCAGCTAAGCCCGTGCGCCACAACTACTGAAGCCCACGTGCCTAGAGCCCGTGCTCCACAACAAGAGAAGCCACCGCAATGAGAAGCCCGCACACGTCAACGAAGAGTAGCCCCCGCTCTCTGCAACTAGAGAAAGCCCACGCGCAGCAATGAAGACCCAACACAGCCAAAAAAAATAAATAAAAAATAAATAAAAGAAAGAAAGAGACTAAAGAACCGAAAGCTCACCAGGCTGAGATCAGACGTGCTGTTGGCGATGAACTGCTGCAGACTCAGCATCACGTGAGCGGCCCACCTCCTCCCGGGGCCAGTTTAGAAGGGAGAGAGCAGGAACAGCACTCCTGGGCTGAAGTTCTGTGGTAACCAGGCAGCGAGGGGGCTGCGGTCAAGCCTGGCTCCACCACTAACTAGCTCGGACAGTAATTTAACATCCTCATTAGCAAAATGGAGACAAACAATAGCACCCACTACAAAGGGCTACTGTGAGTAATAAATGACAGAATATGTATTTACCTGAGAATTAAGCTTTTCTACACAAGTAACCACATCAGACAGGGGTCCTACAACTGCTAGCCTCTTTTGCTTAGGCAAAACAATAACAAACACCAAGTGACATTCTTGGCAGTCCACTTTGCTTCAGGAGGATTACATACAGGAAATGCAAAATCAAAATCAAAAGGTAAAATGCTCTACCCTAAGAGGGAAGACCTTCTAGACCTTCTCTGACTTCACATCTAAAAAGCAGGGGAGAAATACTACACAAACACATTTATTTATTTGACACACATGCAAATTTTTTCTGAACCATATGAGAGTAAGTGGGTTCCCAAAAATACTTCATTGAGTAGTTCCTAAGAATAGGGATACTCTACATCACTGCAGTGCAGTAATCAGCTTCATAAAATTTAACACTGATACAATACTGTTATCTAAGCCACCATTCATATTGCAATTTTGTCAAGTGGCTCAATAATTTAAGGACAAGCTCTGAGGAGGAAAAAACCTACTGCAGATTCCCAGGGTTAGCCTGGATTCTTACAATGTTTAGTATGAACCAGTAAAAGCTGCTCTAAACTGCTTATGTTTTCTCGTAGTTCTCCAGCGCAGTGTAACGAAAAACATGCGCATGTTATTGTTACGAGGTCTCTGCTGGTCAGGGCCCAGTTACGGCTCAGACGCACCCTCTGCCAAGGCTGTGGTCAAGGTGTCGGCAGGCTGAGGCCTCATCCGGAGGCCTGACCCGGGAAGGCTCTGTGTCCAAGCTCCCTCAGGCTGCCCAGCTAGCAGACTTAATTTCCTTGCAGCCATCAGATTAAGGGCCCCAGCTTCTTACTGACTGTAGGCTGGAGGCCACCCTCAGCTCCTTGACACACATCGCCTCCGACTTCTCTAAAGCTTGCAAGGGAGGATGCCTCTAGTGGGTCTGCTAGAAAGACGGTCTGCTATAACAAAACATAATCAGGAAGACATCCCATCACCTCTGCCATATTTTCGCAGTTAGAAGTGAGTCACAGGTCCGTCCACACTTCGGGATTAGACAAAGGTGTGAACACCAGGAGGTAACAATCACAAGGGCCACCTGAGAGTTTGTCTGCCACATGCTTATAGCTCCCATACAATTATAAAAACAAATTAAATTTATAATTCAAAACATTTAACAATATTGCTTAAACCCATGGACAATGGTTTCTTCAGACTGCATCACCAGTTACAATGTAGACACAGTGTGGAAAGCTGCAGGATAGTGTTTTGGGTTCAAGATGCTTAACTATGTCAAAATGATGACTCATTCTTACCACTTTTCTCCAGTGAAATCATGACGACGTCAGTTTAGCTTTGACATCATTTAGCTTTTCAGGTCGTAGAAACGCACCATCTACACATTAAGTCACCTGTTCTTTTCTCCTCAGCCCGCACAACTGAAGCACAAAGAGGATATGATGGACTCTATTAACCTCAGATGAATTCAATTATGTACACTTGAAAAACAGAAAGAGGGAGGGAGGGAGGGAGGAAGGGAAAAGGAGAAGGATACATATTTTAGGCAAATCACTCTCCATTTCTGTTAATGAGTACATGACCCCAGGTGAAAGTAACATAGGAGAGGTGAAATGACTGTTTCCTCAGTTCCTTCATGCCTTCTGTGGTGTGAACATCTCACCTCACTAACAGGATTCTGGTACTTAAAGATAACAATTTTCTTTCTACCATGTGGTGCCCAAATATAAAACTAATTCCTACATTTGCTCTAAGCAGGGGTCAGCAAAGTTTTTCTTTAAAGGGCAGTAGAGTAAATGTTTTTGGTTTTGTGGGGCATACAGTCTGTCAAACTACTTGACTCTGCCATTTTATTGGGAAAGCAGCACAGATGATGTGTAAATGAATGGGTGTGGCCGTGTTCCAATAAAACTATTTACAACAACAGGCAGCCAAGTGGATCTGGCCCCAGGGGTGGTGGTTTGCACACCCCTGGTCTAAAGAAACAGCATTCTGTATCAATGCCAAAAGGACAGCTCACTTTGTTGGTCTCCAACAGGGATTCTCAAGGGTAATTTGGCTATACGTTAACTGTTGTTTTAAGTACTTTTATTCAAACCCAACTCCTCTGTAGAAAATGCGACTCTACTATATAACTGAGCATCGACACACAGAGCTGTCAAATCAGCCCTGAAATCCAAGTAAAGTCACCACCCAGACTACCTACATACAATAGCTCGGCTCCTGTTTAAATAATTGTTGTTTCTCACTGACCTTCCTTGACCTCCTAGACCAGGTGACTCAGTCAGAGGCCCTGCAGGAAGCTCACTGCTTTGTACCGCAGGGTACATTGACTGCCCCTCTCTTTCACTAGGCGTGAGAGGCATGGCTGTGTCTCGCCTGCTCGTGACTGTATTCCCAGGGCCCTGCACAGTGCTGGACACGTGCGAAGGCCTCATTAACAAACGCTGAATGAAGTAAAAGATTAGGGCCCATAACATGCCTCCTCAGCCCCAGATACTTTTCATTCACAGCACTTGAATGTAATTACACAGTTGTACTATAATTATTTAGTCGAACTATGAATGGGGTGTGAATGGAGTATGAATGGGAGTGAAAAGGAAGATATAAAATAAACTGAACATTTCAACTGCTGAGGTTCAAAATCATACAAAAATAAAATTACCAACAGTATCAGTTATGTTAAAGCAAATTGCTAGCCGCTGGCTTCTTACCAATACTGGAAAATTTGAGAAGCAAGCCCGAACAAAGGATCAATTAATAACCAATTATTTTTGAGTGGCCAATTGAGTAACTTACAGAGGGAATTCTATTCACCCCTCCCCACAAGCCTGTTCTCAACTGAGTATGTTCCCTTTAGAATTCATTTTTTTTAATGTCTCAAGAGTGAGGCAGTCCTCAGATTTTTCTTAATTGGAAGAAGGAAAGGAGACACATAGAAGGACTTCAGCCATTTGCACAATCGCCTTCCTATTTAGAACTCAGAGCTTGCCCAGCCCCTAGGTTGGTGCCAAGGATAACAAGCTGAAATGTAGTTGGCAAATACTTAATGCCAAGTAGGAGACCCTGTCTTCTCTCCCTCCGTGCCATCCAGTCCAGGACTCTCCACCTCCAAGCCTTAAAAGAAGTGAGTTTTCATATAAATAGAAAATTAACTTGTCCATCTTGATACTCCATCATCACAGGTCCCAACCCCTGGATGACAACACCCTTCTGGCTGCTTGTACGAGTGTTAGCTACCCATAAGAGCACACCCGACACAGCAGTTCTCCCAATAATCATGGGAATCACTTGTGCATGGAAGCTTCCTGGGACCTCCTAATGGAAAACATTCTCATTAGGAGCCCAACTGCCCACGAAAAGAAATAAAAATGAGCCACAGCCAGGTCTCTTCTCCCTTTTGAAGGTCAGGATGTGTGCGGTTATCTCCCCGGGCAGAGTTACCTTGAGGAGATGGCGCTAGAGATGCCATGCCAGGCAAGAGGAAGACCTTTCAAGATGGACTTGGGACACTGTCCCTCTAAGTCACTCCCTTTAAAAGCTCCCAAATCCCATAAGTTAAGAACTTCAGGGGACTTCCCTGGTGGCGCAGTGGTTAAGAATCCACCTGTCAATTCAGGGGACATGGGTTTGAGCCCCGGTCTGGGAAGATCCCACATGCCGCGGAGCAACTAAGCCCGCGCACCACAACTACTGAGCCCGCGAGCCACAACTACTGAAGCCTGCGCGCCTAGAGCCTGTGCTCCGCAACAAGAGACGCCACCGCAATGAGAAGCCCGCGTACCGCAACGAAGAGCAGCCCCTCTCACTGCAACTAGAGAAAGCCTGCACACAGCAACGAAGACCCAACACAGCCAAAAAATAATGAAATAAAATAAAATAAAATAAAATAAAATTTTTAAAAAAAGGAATTTCAGGGAGAACTCAATTATTCTGAGTTTGCAAACACCTGCAACCAATGGTTTTAACTCCTGTGGTTAATAAAAACAGAAAAAGCCCTAAAAGAACCACAATTCACTGTTTATATGTAAACCAAATAAACAGCAATGGGTTTCCTCCTGTACTTATTTCAGTGGATGGCGACCACTTGTGAACATAAGCCAAAAACCCGGCTGTCATCTTTGACCTGCTTCAACCCTGTTATCCCCAAATCCCTTCCATTGCCAAGTCCTGTCCATCTCACCTTCCAAATTATCAGCGAATCCGTCCCACTGCCACCACCCTCATCCATGCAGCCATCACCTGCAGGGATGACTAACTCAGCCTCCGAGTCCATTCTTGCCCTTTCCAGTACATTCTCCCACTGAAGTCAGGCTAATCTTCAAAGCACAAATCTCATCTCTCTCAATCTCTTGCGCAAATACACACACACACCACTTAAAACACCAAGTGTCTTTTCAGCTTGCCAGTGCTCTTAAACTCAAGGCTTTGACTGGATAGGTACATGTCCTCCGCCACTGAGTGGTCCTCTCACCACCCCCAGACCTTGTCCTCGGGGCCTTCACACGGGGTTTCCTCATCAGACAGTGGGGTGTCCCTGCTCAAGCCCGCCCAAAGGCCCACCTCATTTCAGCTGGTTAACTCTGACTTAACCCTTCCAACTTCAGCTCTCCTCTTTCACAGTATTTGTCAGTCTGTAATTAGTATCTACCTGGGGACTATTTTGGTTTCTGCCTTTCTCAACTGAGAGGAGAGAATGAAGTCTAAGACCCTAAGGCATGTTGGATGAACTGAATTCTCCTATTCATCTAGAATGACTCTAGCTGTGTACCATCCTGGAATACCTGAGAAAATAGTCACTCAAATAATTCTGTGTTCTGTGGTTCAGATGAAAAATTCAGGTTTGGAAAGATTTGTGCCTAACAGTATCTCACACAGCAGGTGCTCAAATATTTGTTGATAGAAAATGAAGAAATAAATTAATCAATGAAATCCCCACCCACGCTTCCATTCCTTTCACTGCATTGGGACCCCTGAGATTTAAAACTCAAGCCAATGACAGTCTCAGCAGGGGGGCTGGGGGGTGGACTTGCCCTGACTCCTAATTTGCACGAGACAATTTAAACCGTTCAAATTACACTAATCACTGCCCACAGCCCAACAGCCATCCACAGCCAGGGAACAATGGGATCCCACACACTTTGCACATACTGGAGCCAGAGGGACGTAGACACCAAGCCCAGTTAGGCCACTGGGTAAAACCCTGAGTAAGTTTAACTTCTGAATCTGTTTCCTTCCTGTAAAGGGGGCTGATACCACCATTTCAGCCATGGCTCTTTGGTAGCAAGAAGCCTCATGAATCATGTTCAAGTCAAAAGGAAGGCTTAAGGTAAGTATGAGTGGAAGGAGGCTCCTGGGAACGCAAGGGAAGCTCAACATCCAACCGTCAGGAAGGCAGCTCAGAACCAGCGTCCTCCATCTCTCCCTGCTTCGGTGCCTCTGTGCCGGCTCCAGGCCTCATCCAGGCTCACTCCCTTAGGGAGCTCGTCCACTCTTGCAACTTTAAACACAATCTTTATACCAAGACTCCCAAGTTTATACCTCTAATCCAGATCTTTCTCCTTTCAAGGCATATAATTTAACTGTCCGCTCAGTACTTCCATGTGGAGATCTAGAAGGCACATCTAACTGAACTCCTGATCACTACCACAGCCTTCTCCATCTGAGTGGATGGCAACTCCATTCTTAAAGTTAGATGCTCAGGCCAGAAACCCTGAAGTCATCCTTGACTCCTCTTTTTCTCCTACGATCCTTATCCAAGCAGTCGGGAAACGCTGTTGGCCCTAATCTTCAAAATCCTTCAGATCCAACCACTTTGCATCAGTTGCACTGCACCTCCCTGGATCACTACAGCAGCTTCTAGCAGGGCTCCCGACCTGTGCTCTGGCGCCCCTTTATTCCCCTATACACACAATAGAGTGATCCTAGGAAAACTTAAGTCAGATGGTTTCACTCGGCTCAAAACTCTGCAACACCTGCCCATTTCTCTCATGATAAAAGTCAAAGTCCTTATAATGATCCTCAAGGCCTGACAGGATCTTCTCTCTCTGTTCCAGTCATCCCAGCCTCCTCACTATTCCTCGAACACACCTACCTGACATTCCACCTCCTGGAATGTCTGTCCCTCAGATACCTGCTGGGCCAACTCCCTTCCTCCAAGTCTTGACGCAAATCTCGCCTTCCCAAAGAGGCCACCCCTGTCCGCCCTATTTAACTCTGCAGTTCTTTAAGACTCTTTAGCTCCAGTGCCCACCAGTGATTAGATTGTCTCTCTGAGTCCTGGTTCAAATTCCTGAGCCAGAACCGATTGGCCCGGCTCATCTTTCTAAGGCAGGCCACATGACCTAGGTCAATGGCCAGCTGCCTGTGGAAGAGCCATTAAGTACAGAAGGTCCTCTGGGCAAAACTGAAAGAGAGCAAAGCCATCTGGAGCTACTCGTTGTGGGAGCACAAGCTCTCCATAGATCACAAGAGCACTGCTGTATTATAGCAGAGTGCCATCACGAATGTCAGCGAAAGCCTAGAAGGGGTCAGATCAGAGTAGACGTTGAGCTCCCAACACTGACCTTAGCAAGAGTTGCTGTGGGGATTAAGTGGTGCATTTCAATGTCTGGCCCACCAGAGGAGCTTCATCATACTCTCAGGTAACTTAACTATCCTAGCCATAAACAGATTTGTTGACATGGGTAATTGGTAAAAAACACTTAATATTAAAAATGAATGGATTAAACTCTGCAGGCAAGCAGGCATCTTTTAGAATTTCTCACTGCTCCCCCTGCGCTGCTGAGGATTTTACAATTACCTAAAGACAGAATGATTTAAATGAGCCAGGTGGTGCTGGCTCAGGGTCTCAGGTGTGGCTGGGGCGGCATCATCTGAGGCTTGACCAGGGCTGGAGGAGCCATTTCCAAGCTCACACCCCGTGCTGTCAGCAGCAGGCCTCAGGTCCTCACCTTGTGAGCCTCTCCTCACGACAGGGCAGCTGGCGTCCCCAGAGCAGCAGATCCAAGAGAGAAGCAGGAAGGCAGAACCCACCCAGTGAGACGTGACAACTCATCCATCGCTTCTGCCACATCCTTCTACTGGTCATGCGACCAACCCTGATACGAAAGGGGAGGGGCTGCAGCTGGGCTTGTGACTACCGGGTTGGGTGGGCCTCTGGGGCCACCTTGGAGGCTGCTAACCACAGGTTATTCATGCAGACCAAGGCCTGTTTTTAAAGGGCCCAGAGCTAAGATGGTTTTTTACATTTTAAAGGGCTGTAAAAGAGAAAATGAAGAAGAATCATACATGGCCTGCAAAGCCCAAATTATTTACTATATGGCTCTTTACAGAAAGTTTGATGACCCCCCCATCTATATTATTATAGATGACTTAAGGGGTTTTCAAGGGTTATTTTGACTATAGGCAATGTTTCCCTTATGCCCTGACTTTAGAAGCTAACTCCTAGGTAAGCAACTCTACTGAAGTAGGTACTCCGCAAATTGCAGCTCTGAATGTCACTATAATGTCAGCCACTAAGAAATGAACAGCTCATCATAACCTGAGCAGAAAGAAAACAATCAACCATACCTTGCCCATAAGTAGAAGGTTGATAAACATAAACTCAGTGAACGAATGACTAAAGAAATAAGAAATCCTATAAGGACACATCTTGAAAGTATAGAGTAACCATGACAGTATGAAGAATCTTTAGTCAATGATTTATAACCTAAGAGCACAGGTGAATTTTACACAGTCGTTACAATCATAGCTACTCCCCGCCCGACACTCCCTCATCCGTGCATCCTCACGCCCTATGAGGTAGGGGTTATTAGCTGCCTCCATTTTTACAGATGAGCAAGTGAAAGCTGACAGAAATTATGTAATCTCCCCAAGGTTACATGATAAATAAGCAGCAGGACGATTTATACTCTTACAGCAAAGCATGTAAGTATAAAGACCAACTTCATCCTGAATCTTCAGGCCTCAGCTGCAGCCTGCTGAGGACACAGCCAACGCACGGAGCCCTCCTCACTGGCCCCAGGCTTCTCCTCCAGGGAAGCTCTCCCTCCCGCCCAGCCTGCTGGAATCCCAACCCAAGGACTTCACAGAAGAGCGAAGCTCCTGGGCTCCCTATAAGCGAGGTTACAGAGACCTGAAATGCTAGATTTAACCTAATTACTCATTTATGTGCTCCCTTTATCCAAAGAGAGCTTTAAAAAATATTTTCACCATGGTCTTTGCTTTCCAACCAAATATCTTTTCTGAGACTGTGGAATCAGCACCCAGACCAGCCATCTCTCCAGCTGCTTCCCTAATGCGCTAAGTGGAGGGCAGCTGCTCGAGCCCCGGGGCCAGCGAAGTTTTGACACTGGAATGATGACAGGGCAAAGAGAATGCTGCTGCAGCTGCAGCAGCAAACAGAAGGGCCGTCAGATACACCAGGGACTCGGGACACACTGGTAGCCACTGCAGGGAGAATGGAGCTCTAGGCCAAGGGCTTCCTATGTGAACATAAGCAGACCTCACTCTCCCTGAGGGGTCTTGAAGACGGCTCAGCTTGTCCGCTCAGATTCATGAACGTCAGGAGAAACAACTGCCCGAAGCTACACGACCAGTGGAAGGGCCAAAGTTCCCTGATGCTAAGGCTAATTTTTCCACCTTTGGGACTCTGCTCTTGGAAAGCTTGAAGTCCAGCTGCCTGAGGAGACCGACGTTGATTACAGCAGGTTCTGGAGGGAGGAGGACCTGAGCAGAGGCAGGGCGTCTGTGTCAGGGACAGAGAGAGAGAGGCAGGGATAAAGGCAGACACAGAAAGTCAGAAGGCCTGGAGGCAAAGGGGGTTTGAATCGGGTCTTGCAGACAGTGGTGACTATCTGCACAGGCTGCTACGAGGAACAGGACAGTCACCTGACCAAGGACACGCACAAAGACTGTCAGAGGGCACTGAGGGTCCAGCTGACAGTGGAGACATGAATTTGTGTCAATAAAGGCCCTAATTACATACACAACTGTGACCTCACTGGGATTCTAATAAATACAGCTGTCCAATCCCCACAGTAAACATGCAAATCACAAGATAATCGCCTCCCTCAGTCCATTCTAATGATGAGATAACAGCCATCTTCAAAAATATTATTCCCTTGCCTAACGAGAAGAGAGAGGAGGCAACACTCTGGTCTGCTGTGACCCACACTATCAGGAATGCAGAACAGAGTGCAAGGGGTTCTGACATCAGAGACCAGGTTTGGGTCCCAGCTCTGCCACTGACTAGCTGTGCGACACTGAGCAAGATACCAGACCCTCACTGACCCCGTTTCCCCGTCTGTGAAATGAAGATAAAACACAAACACAAAACTCCTGTGAGGCTCAAACGCAATACCCTCGGCTCACAGACAAACTGTGGCTGCCCGTCTGCAAAAATGGCCACGGTATAACCACCCCGACCCCTGACTTCAGGGACCTTCCATCAAGAGATGGGGTCTCTCTCCCGTCTTGAATCTGGGTCGGGACATGCTTTTACCAACGAAATGAAGTGGAGGCAACACTGTGCCAGTTCCGACCCTGGGCCTCGGGAGGCCGTGTGCGCCTCGCTCTCTAGGAAGCCGACAGCTGCCAGGTGAGTGATCCCGGCTGCCTGCCAGAGGCAGAGATGAGCCTTCCTGGCAGCTGACGGCAGACACAGGAGGGACCCCAGCTGAGACCAGGACTCCAACCTAAACTGCCACTTGCAGAAGCGTGAACTAAATTAACCATTGTTAGGTCACTAAATACTGGCGTGATGTGTCAGCACTGACTGACTGCTACAGCAGTACTCACAATACGAAGCTGTTAGAGCTGCTCTTCGCCTGTAATCCCCCCAGTCCTCAATTCTTCCTTCTCTACTGGATCATTCACATCTGCATTCAATCATGCCATGACTTCTCCCTTTAAAAAGAGCTCCCCCCTGACCCCACTACCCTCAGTAACTACCACCTTGTCTCTGCCCTGTCTTGCAGCAAAACTCCTCAAAGAACCGCCCATGCTCACTGCGTCTAATTCCCCTCTGCCCCTGCGCTTTCACATCCTCTTTCACCTCCAACACTGCACTGAAACGTCTCGTCGCGGTCCCCAGTGAACAACATGTTACTAAATCCCGTGGTCAAGTCTCAGTCCTTAGGTGATTTGGCTCAAATCAGCACCATCTGTCACCACTGGCCCTCTGCTCTAACAATTTCTGCACCTGGCTCCTGGGACGCCACAGTCTCCGAGTTTCCTCCTACCTCACCAGAGGGCCTTTCTCGTCACCTCCACCTCCCGATGCTGGAGTGCCCTGGGGTCAGTCCTTGGCCTCTTCTCTTCTCTAACTCACTTCCTTGGCAATCTCATCCAGTCTCAAAAGTCAAAAACTCAAAAAGGCCTAGATTTTCTCTGAAATCCAGATTCTGACACTCACCTGCCTAACGGCCACCTCCTTTTAGATCTCTAATAGGCATCTCAAACTCAACCTGTGCCAAACACAACTCCCGATCTCCCCCCTCGCCCCCACCTGCTCCTCTGGCACTCTTTTGTTTTTAACAGACAAAATGCTCACGCCAAAACACCTCTTTTTCTCTCACACCCGATACTTTACCCCTTAGCAAATCCCACCGGCTTCCCCTTCAAATTCCTTACCATCACCTACAAGGCCCTACGTGATTTGCTTCTCCCTGGCCTCGTGTGTTACCAGTCTCTCCCTCTGCTCCAGCCATGCTGACCTCACGTCCTCCTGTCGGCGCAGGGCTCAGGCCCCCTGCACCGGTTCCCCTTTCTCCTGGAGTGCGCCTGTCCGGAAGGCTCAGCACTTCCGCCCCCATTCCTCACAGCTGAGCACTCTCCCTTTCCCACCTCTGTAAAACTAACAATCCCTCTCCTAGTCCTGGACTTCCTATCCCCTCCCCTGCCCTCTTTCTATGATGCCTGTCATCTAACAGACTATATACTTTACTGTTTATATTAAACTATACACTTCAGAGGGCAATGATGTCTTAATTTTTCATTAGGTACCCCCTATGCCTAGAATAGTGCCTGACATAGGACCCATTCAATGAATGTTGTTGAACGAATGAAAATCCATCAATCAATCAATGAATGAAAGTATAGAAACTTGGGATGTTTTCAGGATAGTGCCCCTTCAATGGTAAAGGAAGGCTATTTAAGGCCTCTATATGCAAAGCATCGGGTTCTTCAAACCTTCCATGATCTCCTTTCTTATCACTGTAGTGATGAGAAGCATTTTTACAGATAAAGACCTGAATGGTGTGTGATAGACTACAAACCAGAAGGCTCAGTTTAAGTAACCCCAATTTTTAAAATGAGTCACCTGGAGGGTGGTATTTCAGTCCTTTTTCTGGCTTGAAAATGTGAATATTTTTGGTAACTGATGAGTGACCTGCTTCTGAGTTCCCAAGTAACGAAGGCAGAGAGCACCAAACAAAAAAGACCCCATAGGTCAGAGGTTGGCAAACTTGTGCCTGCAGCCTAAATCCCGCCAGCCTCCTGGTTGTTTGTGCAGATTCCTTGTTTATAGCCTGCAAGTGAAGAATGGTTTTCCCATTTTTAAATGGTTTCATTTTAGCTGGTAATATAAGTACCTACATAATAGCCTTGATTGTGCCTCCTGGCCCTGCAAAGCCCACAATATTCACTATCTGGCTCTTTAAGAAGTGTACCCACCCCTGACACAGATGTGCCATCCTGGGGCTAATTTCTCAGCTGCAGACCACAAAATCCCCAGAAACAGTCATCTGGGTATTTCAGCATGAAGTGACTTCCAAAACCGAGTGCCCTATAAGCAACTGTCAAAAGGTAATTAGATATAAAGTGGCCAGTGCCCACTGCTATTATCTTCCATATCGGTGACACCCTCCATACAGCTGGAAAAGAAACAGCCAAATACGGAAATGTATTTTACGCACGTTCCCAGGGTAAAGCATATCCTAAAACCAATGGCTAGGGATAGATATTGTTCTAAATTTGGAAATATCCGATGACAAAGCGAAGTTTCCTTCCCTTTTCTTACCACACCCAAAACAACACCCTACCTTTCTCATGAGAAAAATTCCTTCACACTTATGGTTTCCATTTCCTACATTTGATCTTTCACTTAACAAAAAAAATGATTAATGGAAGCCCATGATGTATACAGATGTTTTAGTACCACTCCTGGCATATAGGAAGCTACCAGCATTCTTTTAATATTATACCCAACATATTATTGTATTCTTATTACATCTGTTATTGTATCACATTGCATACTTATGTATGGTAGACACAATATATAACGTACTGTAACACAACATATTGAACATGTTATATTCTATAACATGTAAATATATAAATATAAAATATCTAATCATTATATATACAATATGCTGTATTGTTTTATGTCATTGTTACACACATTATTATATATCATTGTTATATTACTATCCTAACACAGGGGATACTAAGCCACAAACTAGCTGTGAGACTTCAGACAAGTCGCTTCACTTCTTTCTAAGCCTCAATTCTCCACTGGTAAAATTAGGTAATCATTTTAGATTTTTACCACTCTCTTCCAGCACAAGACTAACGCCAAAAGCATGCTAAATAACCTTTCCTTTGAAAACTTCTTCTCCTACCCTGAAGCCTATGCATGGTCACACCCAATCGTGGCTCGGAACCCCACAATGGACAGGCATGGACATCATCTTCGTTCATTACATCAACATCCTGATGCTCTGCACTTGTTGATTCAAGCCGCCCTCGCAGCCAGGTTTGAAGCAAGCTGTTTAATAGCAGTATATCTATTTTAATAACAACTGGGTTGGTGCCCCATGATGTACAAGCATCTGGGGAAAATGGTAACGAATCATCCCTCAACAGAAACAGTAAAGGGGAAGAGTTGGGTCATTAGTCATGCTGCTGAACAGTAAGCATTACATTAAAAATGTTAATAACACTTCTGGGCTCACTCTGTCCCTTTCATGTGAGGAAATTTAAGTACTTAATAATCATTGCTCCCTGGGAGACAGAAGACAAAAAGTTGTGATGGTAAATGAGTATCCTTAAATAAAGTCTTCTCATGCCTTTTTTAATGTGAAACTCAGCACTTGAAAGAGACTGAGCCAAGCCCGATGCAAAAGACCATGGGAAAATAGAATTTTGAAACAAAAATAGATTCTCAGCCCTAATATTGGTTTTTGAACTTCCCATTCCCTTCTCTGAGCCCCATGCCTTTAAGTTACTCATCACGATGGCAGTAGTAAATACAGTTTAAGTTTAAAAACAATTTCAAAATGATAATGCTCAACACTCATGTGCTTGTGGCTAACTGATAAACTCAGGCATCACTCAAGAAAATGTTGGGCTTCCCTGGTGGCGCAGTGGTTGAGAGTCCGCCTGCCGATGCAGGGGACGTGGGTTCGTGCCCCGGTGCGGGAAGATCCCACATGCCGCGGAGTGGCTGGGCCCGTGAGCCATGGCCGCTGAGCCTGCGCTCCGCAACGGGAGAGGCCACAGCAGTGAGAGGCCCCCGTACCGCAAAAAAAAAAAAAAAAAAAAAGAAAAAAAAAAAGAAAAAGAAAATGTTAACAGATACATCCCTTTTGGAAAACAACATGGCAATAGTCCATGGCAGGTTCCTGGACTGGGAACTTTACCTTGGGAACTTATCCTAAGGAAATCATCCAGCAAATCACAAATATATATGAATACAGCTACTTATTGTTACCCTACCTGTAACAGCAAAAAGGGGAAATAATTTCACTATCCAGCAGCAGGTCAATATGATTTAATAAGTCATGGGACAGCAACAGGAATGCCTGCGCTCCGCAACGGGAGAGGCCACAGCAGTGAGAGGCCCCCGTACCGCAAAAAAAAAAAAAAAAAAAAAGAAAAAAAAAAAGAAAAAGAAAATGTTAACAGATACATCCCTTTTGGAAAACAACATGGCAATAGTCCATGGCAGGTTCCTGGACTGGGAACTTTACCTTGGGAACTTATCCTAAGGAAATCATCCAGCAAATCACAAATATATATGAATACAGCTACTTATTGTTACCCTACCTGTAACAGCAAAAAGGGGAAATAATTTCAATAAGTCATGGGACAGCAACAGGAATGTCACAGTCGTTACAGCAGCTCTGAAGACCACATATGAAAAATACGCATGCATGTGCAGCAGCTCTGGACGAGATTAACAGCAACAGCTAATTCTTCTGCCCACTCACTAGGTTTTAGGCTCTTTAGATCTAGTCACTCAATATGCATTTTCTTCTTTGCATTTTGTCAATTTTTTTCCAATTTCTTCTTTAATAACATAACATCTTTTCGACTAAAATAAAATGAAATTTCTCTGTACTTAGCCTAAAAATAACAACACTAATAAACACTTACTGGACATATACTACGTGCCAGGTACTGTTCTAAGCACTTTACATGTATAAACCCCTTGACCCTCACACCTCCCCATGAGGTAGGTACTATCTACAAGTGAGAAAACTGAGGTCCAGAAGTTAAGTAACTCGCCAACCATCAGCCAGCTAGAAGTGGGGAAGCAAGGAGTCAACTGTGGCATCTGGGCTCCAGTGTACAGGCTCTTAACCACTATGTAATTATGAAAAAACATTTCAGCATTATTCAGGATGGGAAAATGGACTGTCCTGCTTAGTTCAATATTCTAGTTAACTAGGAATAGCTCAGCTATGTCTGGTCCTGCAGTAACTATTTTCAAAGAAATTCAACACCATAAAAACGTCCCTGTGACCATGCTGCTCAGCAGAACTGATGCTGTCTGCAGGTACTGAACACCAGGGGAGCTTGCAGAGATGAACAGCAGTGATGAGTGCTGATGGTCACTGATTCACAGCCCACAAGGCACCTCTGAGATCATCTGGCATGTGATCCCTTCAACTGAGGGAAGGAAATGGGTAGAGTTAGCCAAACTCACACTGCTAGCTGGGATTGGGACAGATCCAGGCCCATGATCCATGCCCGCGGACCTGGTAAAAGCGGGTTCTTTCTTTCTATTATGCAACATGCGATAACAAGAATGACTATGATTCATTAAGTGCTTGTGTACGCTAAGGGCTATAACCCCTTCACGTGAATTATTTAATTTCGCGCCACAGTCTGTCGAGGTAGGCATTATTATTAATCTCACGTGGAGACTAGGAAACAGGCTTGGAAACGTGAAATCGTGTGGCTCGCCTCACTCAGCTAGAAGGCCCTGATTCAGGTGACTGGAGGGCAGCACCCAGCCCTTGCACATTCTGGAGCACTGCAGCCCCAAAGCAATGGAATAAGACCACACAATGCATGGGGGTAGGTAGGCCGGCTCCAGCTCTGGCCAGAAAAGCCATCAGTATTAATGATCTGGCACACAGGCATCCAGCGGCCCCAGATGCTTCTTGACTACCTAGCTAGGTACAAGCTTGTAGAGGCAAGTCTAAGCGCCCTTGATGACTGGAATCCAAACAATTATAAATCTGCCCCCACAGCACAGGAACCAGAGAGCATGTGGAATTTATGCAAATCTTTGAGTCCCCACCCCCGCCCAGCCCGGCAATCTCCTTCCCAGCCTTGCTAAGCCCATAGTCAGCCCAGGCCTGGGAAAGACACTTCAGCCTCAGCTCCTCCACCGAGGGTGTTAATTTCATTTGCTCACACCCAACTGTGTACAAACATGCAAATAATTAACGTTTCCATTTACGAGGCCGGTATGGCCCTGAGCTGCTGGGACTTCTGAAGGAGATAACAATTCAATTTGCAACTACGGCTGCAATTTTTAATTCCCAAGGAAACTTCCGCCCCTGTTATATTCCCAAAAGCCAAAATGACCACTGTAAGCAACCCTTCAAGTTATTCATGGAAAAAAAAAAAAGACCAGAAGAAACAAAGAATTCTTCTGAGAGCACTGCACGGGATAGTAGGTATATTTCGGAGCAGTTCAATTTAGCTCTAAATTGAAGGTTTCCCCAGGTGCCTGGGTCAATTAATCAATAAGGAAATGCCGACTGTGATTTAAGTGCCTTTTGTGAAGCAATCTTTTGCATTGTGAACAATCATCAATAAGTTTACTTAGTCTTTGTAAATTCAGAACTGCTGTGGGACAGAGGAGGGTGTACCTGTTTTCATCCCCCGATGCCTCTACTTTGGGCAGGGAAGGGCAAAGAAGGAACGTTTCCACCCCCGCCCCCAGCACTGGTAGATACCATTTACTGAGCACCTACCGTGCACCAGGAACAACGCCGCGCTTCTGGTACCTCATGTATACCCATGGTAGCACTGGAGGCCAGGCAGCACTCAGTTTGGTTACCAAGTGCACTTACGGAGGGCACCAAGTGTCATACGCTGTGCTAGTATGGAGGACCGAACAATGATCCCAAGAGACAGCCCTCAGGTTTCTGGTCAGGTACGGTAGCAAACAGACCCACCCAACCCCACCCCCCCCCACCCCCGCCCCCGCCTCCACCGGCCCATCCCTGTGGTGAGGGCTGGAATGAAGGCCACTGGAGGTAAGGACAGTGGGGAAACGATTTGGGATTAACAAAATTCACTTGTTCAAGGTCAGACAGAAAGTGAGGGGCAGCAGAGCTCTGGATGGATGGATGGACCACTCGGGATCACAGGAAGCCACTGCCTTATCCTACCTCCCATCCTATTTTTTGGGACAGGGCCTGCTAGAACTCACTATGGTAATGCAAATGACTTAAATTTATCAACCACTGCAAGCATTCATTATTGTAAAAGCCAATAAAGGCAGTACCGTTTCTTTCTTATGTTTTGGGTTCTGAGAGCTATAAGAAAAACTAGAACTATAAGAGTCAGAGAGTATAATGTTGGTCCCTTCAAAGGGTGCACGTCCCACACTGTTTAAAATCATTAGAGAGACATTACTTGGTGTAAAATGCTCTTTAGGGTGACAGCAAGCAGAAGTGAGATTCATGTTTCTCAAACTAGTACTCTGTCACCTCAGTTTTTTAACTTTCCAGGTCTACAACATGGAAACAGAAACATAAATGATCCAAAAGGCAGATAATGATTTCCTTTAAATGTCCCTTCAGAATTTATTCTGCATTTGACCTTCCTAATCACGACTGTCTGGCTCTGGTTAAAATCTGCCATCGCAGGTCAACACACAGACCGGACAGAAGTCAGGGGTAGGCTGGGCAGTTTCCAGCTGCCTGCAGCAAATGCACACAAGGACATGCCCCAGTTTCACTTGCCCCTAAAGCAGACACGGATACCATGCTGCCTGCTCTAGAGCCTGGTGCCATCAGTCATCCACTGAGCTTAGACTTCTAAAAATGCACTCAGATCAGGGTCAGGGTGGTGGCTGGGCTCCACTAAATCAGCGGTCCCCAACCTTTTTGGCACCAGGGACCGGTTTCGCAGAAGGCAATCTTTCCACAGACCCGGGCGGGGGGTGGGGAGGGAGGGGGCGGTTGAGGCAGTAATGTGAGTGATGGGCAGCGGCCGATGAAGCCTCAACCGCCTACCGCTCACCTCCTGCGGTGCGGCCCGGGTCCTGACAGGCCGAGGACCGGACCGACACTGGTCCGTGGCCCAGGGGCTGGGGACCCCTGCACTAAATCATTCCTAACCATTGTTCCAAAATATAAACAACCTTTAAAGACAAAGACAAACAGACAAACTGTGAAGAATAAATAAACTCCACACCATTGTTATTGTGGATCCTTGGACTGGAGGACAAACTGCGGGTCCAGGGTCTACCCTGCTCAAACCAACAAATCCCTACGCTGGCAGAGACACGGCCCTGGTAAATGGGATCTGTGAAGACTTAGAAATCAGGGGCAATTAACTGCTCTTCTTTTTACCCCCAATTCACTGTGGATGCTGAAATCCCTACTATCAACTCCTCTCGTTTAAATTTCTGAACACAACTAAACAACACAACAAAACACAAAAGCTTTAATTTTTCTGTAAGCCCAGCTGCTTCCTATGGAAGTATTAAGTTTTAACTCACACATTTTTCTAAGGAAAACCAGAGAGAACTTAAAAGTAAGTAAAATATTAAATTCCTATTATAAAAGTGATTTGAGTTATTGGATCAATGCCAATTTTCTTCTTGGTGGCTGGAGATACCAGGCCACATGGCACTGAGTGTTACATCCTGACGCACCAGTAAACACCCATGTCTGCTAAGATTCATTCTTCCGAAGGACAAGGTACTATGATGTAAGCAGCAACTGCTTTTTTTTAAAAAATGTTTTTCTCCCCCAAATGAGTAAAGTACATTAAAGAAAATATAACAAACCTCATATATGCATTACCTGGATTCTAACGGTTGCTAAAATGATCCTGTTTTTCTTATCTGTATGTACGTGTTCATTCAGTCACCTGAACCATTTTAGAGTAAAATTATAGCCAGCATAACCCTTTAGCCCTGAATACTTCAGCGTGACAACCCCAAAAAGGACATTCTCCTACATGACTCATTACCATCATCACACGTAATAACATAAGCAACAGTTCCCAAATATCATCTACCACGTAGTTCATACTCAAATTTCCTGAACTGTCCCCCAAATGTCCTTTATTACTGTTTTGTTCACACCAGGATTTGATCAAGAACCAGTAAGGAATACCTTTTTCAAAGTAACTTGTTGGACAAAGAATGAATGACTGATGGAAAGTCAGAGGGGCTGGAACCGAATAGTAAATTAGCATCCGACCTACTTTTCCCTATTAAGAAGAAAAAAAATTATATATAATCTGACCACAAAAGACAACTATTATTAACATTTCCATGTATTTCCTTCCAGTTTATTTTTTCTGTTTATAAACACACACCCGTACATACGCTTGCGCTCAAACTGTCTTGCTACAGGTCAGGTGCTATCTCCACTCTTTTTGGCAAGTAGAGATAAAAGAGCCAATACCTGATGAAGTCCTGTGGGCACCATCTTTGGTATTTTGATACCTGCCAGGTCTGCAAACTGCTGGTCTGCTAGGTTAATAACAGTGAAAAGGGCAGCCGAGTGCACTGGACGACCCAAAGGCCCTGGGGCTGCTAAAGGGTCCTCCAGTTCCAGGCACACCACAGCATACTGCTGTGTGGCCCCTCTGGCTTCCTCCTCCTCAAAGCTGACGCTAACACAAGCCTGAGTGACACCGAGTAGGTTTTAACAGGTGTTGCTGTCCCATGTCACGGACATCTAGGATGGATAAATATGAGACTTTTTTTTTTAATAGAAGGTACTTTGAACTCTTTGGAAGAAAGGCGCTATATATTTAAAAGCTATTAATAACATTCTCTAAACCAAACTGTCACAAAAGATTCAAACTCCTGGATATCAAAATTTTTACTTGGGATATTTTTTAAAGCTGAAAAATTTCAACCAACGGACGTGTGCTGTACTAAATAAAAAATCTCAAACTGAACTAAGTTCTCAGCCAAGCCAGGCCATCACGCTGAGATGCAAATCGTTTTATTCCTTAGGAGACCTGCCTGTTAATTTTCTTTAAAATACGCTGAACTGCAAGCATTTTCTGATGAAAGGTATTTCCCCAAGCAGTTTCAGCTCTGGTTTTAAACCAAAGTTTCCCAACAGAAGGCTGCCGCCTTCCTTCTTCCTGGAGGTGAAGCGCAGGGCCTTCTTACCTTGTTTCCAGGGGCACAGATGGCTTCGTTTCAGGGGCTTCTGTTTTTCAATAGCATTGCCCATTCTAAAGCCAGAGGATCACAGGGCCCTTCCAAGTCCAGGTGTCTTTGTGGAACAGCGAATAGGGACCAAGTTGCTAGCTGGAAGGGGATTCATCTCTCAGACATCCCAATCACCCAGCAGTGAGCCCTGACAAACCCTCACAAGAAAAACCTGAACTCTACTCTGGAAGGTCCTTGCCTCTGCCTCTCAAACTCCCTTCACTCCCAGGAAGGAAATCAGAATAAAAGGCTTGTTATCGCCCTGGCAGCGGGTCTGGGTACCGTCTATACTAGGAAGCTCTTCCTCCGCCCTCCTCTGACACTCTGTTACTCACTGGCACTGCAGCCTCAGACTAATTTCCAAACACTCTGGACACTGCTTTTCTTTGGGGGAGGAGTGGGAAATGAGATGATCAAAAAGCTGAAAGTTAAAAATAGACCAATTTGGGGGTGTGCCACAAGAAACATTTTCAGAGAGACCCTAACATCACACCTTCTTTTTAAGGTTCTGGCCCTCAGACCAGTGTGCGTCAGGTGACAAGTTCCGTCAGAGAGAAAACAAGCTGACTTCATTAATCCTGTGTTTCCAAGGGAAAAACAAACAAACATCAAAATGCAAGCTGCACTTTAGTTTCCAAAGAAGAAAAGACCTCAGAGGACTAGCAGCTAGGAGTTTGTAACCTCAAGCTCCAATCTTACACTCTATTTTGGAATTAATTTTTCTGGAGAAAATGTGGCACCACCTAAATTCTGAACAACAGGTTTCCTGGAAGAAAGAAGGGCATGAAATCATATGCATTTTGGTAAAAACAAAGAAAATGGCAAGGTACGTAGAAAGATTTCATTGATTTAGATACCAGAGTTTGAGGGTAGAAAAGCTCTTAAAGAATCCCTGGAGCACATGCAGTGGGTGAGACTGGCTGCAGGACCAACCACCTGGGTTCAAATTCTGCCTCTGCCAACAGAGCACAGCAGTCTCAGTTTCCTCATCTGTTAATTGGGCATAATGCCAGTAGTCCCACCTCCCAGGATGTAATCGTTAGGGGAAACACTGACTGATACCGCCCGGCCCTGGCCAGGCAAAGACAGTAACAATGTGCTTAAGTTATTTTACCACAGGAGATCCTGGTAAGGAACAGGGAACTAACAAGCTACCACCAACCAGAAGAATAGGGGAAAGGTCAAAAGGAGAGAGGAGCCGCGAGTCCACATGTCCTACCAACCTCCCAGAATCCTCCTCGCTGGAATCCATCTCGGCTGAGCGGTTGCGCGTGCCACCAGAAAGGACCCTCAGTCAGAATGATTGGTCAGAGACAACCCGGAAACTCACCCCATCGCCATAATAATATGTCCTACCAACCTCCCAGAAACCCTCGCGCTGGAATCCATCTTGGCTGAGAGATGCGCGCGCCACCAGGAAGGACCCTGAGTCAGAAAAAATATGGGTGAAGCAAGATGATTGGCCAGAGACAACCCGGAAACTCACCCCATCGCCATAAACCCCGAGACTGCGAGCCACGTGGCAGAGCAGTCTTCCTGGGCTCCCTCACCCTGCGGCTCTCCGCCCGGGCGCCCCTTCCCAATAGTCTCTTGCTTTGTCAGCACATGCGTCTCCTCGGACAGTTCATTTCCGAGTGTTAGACAAGAGCCCACTCTCGGGCCCTGGAAGGGGTCCCCCCTCCTGCAGCATAATGAGGATCAAATAAAAGGGACACTTAGGAACCCTTGGTAAATCATCATCACCAACACTGTTATACTCTTTGACTGTGAAACTGTATTAGCTCAGACGGCCGATATCTGGCTTCAGGCAATTTAGCCAAAGGCACATAATCACAGTGAATTCCGTTCTACTGAGGTTGGAGGGTACAAGGTGGGAGCCAGAGTAAAATTTAAAGACAATATTCCAAAAAAGACCCACAGAACCAAAGAAATGAAGTTTGAGAGGCACTAAATGCACTAGTGCTCCAACTGTTCAGTGTGCTCTGTTACCACTGCCAGGGCCACAGCCAGCGTGCTGCACCAGCACTGCCCGTTCTGAGGGAAACAGAAATAATCCTGCCAATGTATGCAAAATGAATGAAGCCAAATCCAAATCTCTACAAGATCTTAAGGTTTCCTATTTTGATCTACCAATACAGAAATCATTTTTACAAAATCACAGCCTGAGATTCCAAACTTCTTAAAGCAAATAGCACGGGTCCGTCTCACTCCTCCAATGACAGGCAGGAAAGAGAGCAAATGCTTCAGTGAAGGCCACGGCCAACCCCGCTTCCCTCACACTGTACGCTGAACTCACCTTCCAATCAAACTGCAACCACAAACCGGAAAAGAGCAAAGGCCCGCACCCCAACCGCGCCAGAGGGGGCTGCTGAAACCTAAGAACTGGTAAAAGATCCAATTCAAGTTCAGCACCCACCCCAACTCCATCAACAAACACCCCACCCTTTCAGTACACTCTGAAGAGACTTCAGTTTCCTTCCAAAAACCGTAACAATTTTCCTTAGGCAAGTTTGCAATGCCAGATATTATATCTGACCTCATTTCTTCCAGAAGACATTTAGTTCAAAATATCTACAAAAGCATAATAGATCAAAAAGGCTCTACTTTTGAACCTGCATCTTAATGTCTCTTTTCACCTAAAGAAAGTTTTAACTTGTCAAATGCTCTGCAC